>NC_064292.1:13348438-13384253 GCF_019186545.1 Solanum stenotomum | reverse complement strand
CTGAACACGAGATCATTTTCTTTGTTTGATTGACTTTAAATATATGACTAATGTAGACGAATTAAAATTATGCAAAAAAAAACCATAATTTATTTCAATAAAGAGCATTGTAGTACAACTAGAATTTTCACAGACAAAACTATGATGTTTCTCCTAGCTTGACTACTAGATCAATAATCTTGTAATATGCAATCTCCATAGAAACTTTCATTGCCAAGACTACTTTTAAGCTTCCATTGTCTTCAAAATTTCGATTAAGTTTAGCCACTTTGACACTGCAAAAGAAAAAGTCTTGATAAAGTTAATAATCAATTTACTAGAACATTTCATGAATTCATACTTTGTAAAATTTAAATTAACCTCTGCCATCATTTGGTCACCGTCTGCAAGAAACTTTTTGTGAAGTTCATGACGTTCTTCGATAGTAGTAGATCTAGTTGTTCTCTCCATCAATTCACACTGCAAATCATATTCTAAGAAGATCCCTTTCCTTTTAAAATCCACTGCTTTTCCTGCTTTGTTGATCTTGCTGAAAATTGAAAGTAGCATAATATGTCAAGGTGGTTATAAAACAAAAAAAAAAAAAAGATAAAAAGGACATCGAATAGAAACTCACCTGATAAGCTCTAGTTTTGGAGAATTCATTGGTAAATGATATTTTGAGAAATTTATGAATAAAGAGAGTAATTGATGTACAAATGAACTGAATGTGCTTTCTATTTATAGATAGTTGTATGTTTGTGCAAGCTTACCCAACTATAAGTTTATTCAATTGTAAGATTATCCAACTACATTCTCATCCAGTTGCAAGCATATCTAAGAAATTATGGAATGAATATCCTCACTATGGTATGTTTATAATAATTTCATAATGTTTTATAAAAAGAATAATATTTGAATGTCACAATGTATTGGAAAGTTGATAAATTTTACGAGATTATCATAGGGTAGAAAATGGTAAGAAATTGATTTTATTGCTCAATTTAATTAGATGAATAGAGTTTGAATTCATTCTAAATAGGCTCTTGATCTTACATAACAAATAATTAAATTATATTAATTCTTATTTAGAGGTTTATAATTCAATAGTTAATTTTCTAAATGAGGGTAACCATGTAGATACTATGAGGGTCATTTTTAGTTATTTGAAAATCAAAGTATTAGGTTAAAAAGATGACTTTGCCAAATAATAAACAAAATTAATTTTTTGGTTGTGACATTTTGTCATGACCCAGACCATCGTGATTGACGGTACACTAACCCTCCAGTGGGAGAACCATTACTACAACTCAACCAAAAACTAAGGCATTTAAAGTTACGAAAGCAGGTTTAAATGTTAAAGAAAAATAGAGTTCCCATAAACTCGAAAAGTCTAACAAAACAAATGTGGAAATAACGCCTAGAACCTGAAAGCCAATGTACCAAAACTCTAACAAGAACCATAAGTCTAAACAAGAAGGGATACAATCCTAAACTAACACAAAGAATCTAAAGCACTAGTCTAAGTCCGA
Source organism: Solanum stenotomum (assembly GCF_019186545.1). Taxonomy (NCBI): domain Eukaryota; kingdom Viridiplantae; phylum Streptophyta; class Magnoliopsida; order Solanales; family Solanaceae; genus Solanum; species Solanum stenotomum. The sequence continues at coordinate 13,382,742 of NC_064292.1, read as the reverse complement.
AAATGTGGACATAAACAAAAAGAGAACTCATTGCAGCCCGGAAGAACTGACTCACCCTTGAATTCGATTGATCCCTTATCTTCTAAGCGAGGTTTGTCAATAGCCACCTGAAGATGGTCTGTACTCAACAAAGAAAGAGCAAGTGCAGTATCAGTACACAACCACAGTGTACTGGTAGGATCACGCAACTATCCCAAATAGGTGAAACATATATAAGTCATTACAACAATAATAAACATGCATACACCGAACATATACAATATCGATTATCACTTACGAACAACGTAAAATTCACAATCTCAAGATATACAATTATGTCGAGTCATTGGTCCTCTCACGGAACCCACACCCAAACTGTTCGCGTACCGGTACGTGGTACCTAATCCAAGTTAGTGTGTCGGATTGTGACACTAGTTCCAATGTTTATGCTGGTACATGGCAACCAATCCTAGTTACTGTGTCAGAACATAACACTCGATCCATTCATCAAGCCACAATCTCAATCCAATTTATGGTACGATTTCGTGTACATTGTGGAATCCTGCTACTAGAGAGGTGAGACCCCTCCTTCTCCCTCTCCTTTCACCCATAATCCATGATGCCCCTGTGTTGGGGTTCGGATTGGACCCTTTGACTAATGACTAAAAAGTGGTTTACTATAACACCCCATAACTAGAAAGAACTAGAAAGAAGTTAAAAATTTGAAATAGTTATTTTTGGAAAGAATATAAAAACCAGGGAAATTTGTTAAGTATGTTAAGTTGGATTTTTGGCCAACTTCAAGCGACCATAACTCCTATATCAGGATGATTTAGGTGTGCTTCCAGGTATCTTAGGAAATATCTTGGAATAATCTTTCCAACGCCGCTGAGTTTGCACGATTCCGAGTTTGTATGAGTGAGAAATGCCCATTTGAAGTTGAGTTGTTCAATTAGGGAAAGTCTAATCCGGATTTTAGGAGGGTATTATGGTCTTTTCCATACCCAAATAATTTATTTGGTTTTAAATAGTTTAATTGGGGTCTAAACTGATTTAGTTCAGTTTACGCAATTAAGATATATGCTGGGGCTTTGAGAGAAAAGAGAAGAGAAAAGAGGAGAAAGGAGAAGAGAAGCTCAAGATTTGTCAAGTTCTTGCGATTTTGGTTGTGGAATTCGCCAAGGATTCAATCCTACAAGGTATGTGAGACTCTCATGAGCGTTAGGTTCATTCACCCACACGCCAATCATGTTTGTTTCAGCAAATTTCGTTTCTAGAAAGTTGAAAGTATGGTGTTCTTGAATTATGTTCTTGAAGTTTGCTTTAGTTCTTGAGATTTGATGGGATTGTGGAGCTCTTGATGGAATCGTGTCGTTTTAATAGTTGTTTTGAGTTAGATTCGTGTGTATATATGCTGGGCATTTGAATCTATAGAGGGATTGAGAAAAAAAATCGGATTTAGGTGAATTGGGGTGAGAAAACGAAGAAGGAAAAAGTCGAGCAAGTTTTGCTCCCCCAGTGTACAAAAATCACCTCCGTGTCGTGGTAAGGACGTGGACTCCTCTGTCTCAAAATTTAATTTCGCGATGAAAATTTAAATGCATCTCTGCGTCGCGGACTAGTTCCGAGATGGTGATTTCTTGATCTTTTCTCATGTTTAGCTATCTAAAAATACTCCTAAACATCATGAGATCTTTCCTATCACAAATCACAATCCTTGAATACATACATTCAATTCAAGGAAAGTTAAGAGTCAAGTCAAGAGGTTAAGAGTTAAGTCAAGAGGAGTTTATAAAGTTTTCAAAAGTCTTTCACAAACGTTTTAACTTTGTTTTAAGACTTAAGTTTTGAGTTAAGCAAAGAGTAAAGAGTTGAGTTCATTTCTCCAAAAGTTATAAGCGAACTAAGTATTCCCAAGAGTTTAAAAAAATTTCACATTTGAACAAGAAAGGGAAACACCAATTTTCAAGAACGCTTTTAAGCTAAGTTTTTGAGTAATTATCTCAAACCAAAGAAAGAAGTTTTGCTCTAAAACATATGAGCTAAGTATATTTTTGGGAGTAGTATTGAACACCGATATGGGGATGTGAGTTCATATTAACTCAAGTCTCCATAAACCATGTAGCCATCATGGGTAGTAAATGATCATACTTTTCAGATGATTCCTTAAATGCTTTTTTAGCATAGACTAGTGGATCCACTTAGTTAAGGGCGTTCTATATGATGGCAAAGTATAGAACAGTTCTGGCAGCGTGGGCAAGATGTTGTATCACCACTTAGGCTCATAGTGGTGGTTGTCGGTTAAAGAAACTCCCATAGTATTATATTACTTTACAAGTAAACTGAGTTGTTATTGCATTTATTTAACAAATTGATTTGCTACTACTGTTTTAAATGCTTTGTATAACTGCACTATTATTGTTGTTTATTTTGCATTTGAGTTAAGTTATTCATGAGTTGAGAAGAGCCAGGGTAAGTGTTTCTTTTAGATTCTTTTCAAGCCTATGTTATGTGTAGCATTCCAACTCACATAGTCATACATTCAATGTACTGATGCCAGTTGACCTTCATTGTCTTATGATGCAGATGTAGGTAACCAGGATCAACATCCAGTGCCTCGTTGATCAAGTTGAGCACTCAGAGTCAGTTGGTGAGCCTTCTTGCTTTCGGAGGGTACTTTTCATAATTGTTTAGCTTTTCAGTTGTTAGGATGATCAGGGGTCATGTCCCGTCATCCCTCGTTGTTTTAGAGGCTTCATAAAAGTTAGTAGTTTAGTTGTCTTTACATTATCATTTCATATGTTAAGACTTGAGTTGCCATTTTGGCCAGGTTGAATGTTGACTTTTAAACATTCTAAGTTATTTTATTAAATAATTGAGTAAGTGAATTTGATCATTGTAATAATGCTTAGAGTCTTCCACTGAGTAAGTAAGCCAGGCCAAGGGTTCGCTTGGGGCCAATAATGGTTCTTGAGTGCCAGTCCCACCCAGGGTGTAGGCTTAGGGCGTGACAAACTTGGTATAGAGCACAGAGTTCAAGAGTCCTAGGGAGTCTATGAAGTCGTGTCTGTAGAGTCCTAGTTATCGGTGTGAAGCACGCTACATCTATAATTAGGAGGCTGCAACACTTAGGAAATTTCTCATTTCTTTCATACTCATCTCATGCGTTAGAGTTTGATCTCTAAAAAGTTTCTTTCTAATTTGTGCTTGCACGTGTTTTCAAATAATCATGCCTCCATGAAGAGTTGTCAGAGGTCCTCCTCCTAGACGTAATGTTGAGGAGCAAGGGGTACCCAATGCACCTGAAGTGCAACCCCAAGGAGAAGTTACTAATGTTGAGTTCATGGAAGCGATAAGGATGCTAAGTCAAGTTGTGACTAACCAGGTTGGGCAACAAAGAGGGGATCAACAAGAAGAGGCTTGGAGGATTCGTGAGTTCTTGAGGATGAATCCTCCAAGTTTCACTGGTTCAAGCACTACAAAGGATCCAGAGAACTTTATTGAGGAACTGCAAAAGGTATTTGATGTGATGCACGTTACCAATACTAAGCGAGTTGAACTAGCTCCATATCAACTGAAGAATTATGCTAGGGCTTGGTTTGACCAGTGGAAGAAGGGTAGAGCTGAGGAAGCACACCTGGGAGTTGGGCATGTTTTGAGGAAGATTTCTTCGGGCGTTTCTTCCATCGAGAAATGAAAGAGGCTAAGGTACGAGAGNCAATAATGGTTCTTGAGTGCCAGTCCCACCCAGGGTGTAGGCTTAAGGCGTGACAAACTTGGTATCAGAGCACAGAGTTCAAGAGTCCTAGGGAGTCTATGAAGCCATGTCTGTAGAGTCCTAGTTATCGGTGTGAAGCGCGCTACATCTATAATTAGGAGGCTGCAACACTTAGGAAATTTCTCATTTCTTTCATACTCATCTCATGCGTTAGAGTTTGATCTCTAAAAAGTTTCTTTCTAATTTGTGCTTGCACGTATTTTCAGATAATCATGCCTCCACGAAGAGTTGTCAGAGGTCCTCCTGCTAGACGTAATGTTGAGGAGCAAGGGGTACCCAATGCACCTGAAGTGCAACCCCAAGGAGAAGTTACTAATGTTGAGTTCATGGAAGCGATAAGGATGCTAAGTCAAGTTGTGACTAACCAGGTTGGGCAACAAAGAGGGGATCAACAAGAAGAGGCTTGGAGGATTCGTGAGTTCTTGAGGATGAATCCTCCAAGTTTCACTGGTTCAAGCACTACAAAGGATCCAGAGAACTTTATTGAGGAACTGCAAAAGGTATTTGATGTGATGCACGTTACCAATACTAAGCGAGTTGAACTAGCTCCATATGAACTGAAGAATTATGCTAGGGCTTGGTTTGACCAGTGGAAGAAGGGTAGAGCTGAGGAAGCACACCTGGGAGTTGGGCATGTTTTGAGGAAGAATTCTTCGGGCGTTTCTTCCATCGAGAAATGAAAGAGGCTAAGGTACGAGAGTTTCTCACACTTAAGCAAGATTCCCTAAGTGTTCATAAGTATGGGTTGAAGTTCACCCAACTATCCAGTTATGCTCCGGAGATGGTTGTGGATATGAGGAGTAGAATGAGTCTGTTTGTGGCTGGGTTGTCCCGTCTATCAAGCAAAAAGGGCAAGGCAGCGATGTTAATTGGGGACATGGATATATCGAGGTTAATGTTATATGTGCAGCAGGTTGAGGAAGAAAAGCTGAGGGATAGGAATGAGTTTAGAAATAAGAAGACCAAGACAGGGAATGAGTTCGGGCAACAGAAAAGTAATGTGAACCGTTCGTCCTTTCAACAAAAGCAAAAGGGGCCAGCTCCATCATCTACTAGTGCACCTGCACCGAAAAACAACGGTGAGTATAATAGCCAGAATTCCCAATATTTTAGGGGTAGACCTGCCCAATCCCAGGGTAGTGTGGCACAAGGAGGTAAATAGGCTCCTGCATGTGCTAAGTATGGTAGAACCCACCCAAGTAAGTGTCACGATAGCTCCACAGGTTGCTTCAAGTGTGGACAAGAGGGTCATTTCATGAAAGAGTGTCCCAAGAACCAGCAACGTAATGGGAATCAGGGCAATAGAGCCCAATCTTCATCAATTTCTCCACCAGACAGGGCTGCACCTAGAGGATCTACTTCCGGTATTGGTGGAGGAACAAACCGTCTTTATGCAATCACTAGGCGCCAAGATCAAGAGAACTCTCCAGATGTTGTCACTGGTATGATCAAAGTCTTTATTTTTTAAGTTTATCCTTTGCTAGACCTAGGAGTAAGTTTATCTTTTGTAACACCTTATGTTGCAAATAAGTTTGATAATCTTCCTAAGAAAATATGTGAACCCTTCTGTGTTTCTACACATATTGGGGAGTCTATTCTAGCTGAGCGAGTATATCGTGATTGTGTCATTTCCATCAATCACAAGAACACCATGGATTATTTAGTTGATTTAGACATGGTAGATTTCGATGTCATTCTTGGTATGGACTGGCTTGATGTCTGTTATGCATAATAGATTGTAGAACTCGAGTTGTCAAGTTCCAGATTCCTAATGAGCTAGTCATAGATTGGAGTAGTAGTTCAACAGTGCCTAAAGGTAGTTTCATTTCGTACCTTAAGGTGAGAAAGTTGGTTTCTAAGGGTTGTGTCTATCACTTAGTCCGAGTTAATGACTCTAGTGTTGAGATACCTCACATTCAGTCAGTTCCAATAGTAACAGAGTTTCCAGAAGTCTTTCCAGATGATCTACCTGGAGTCCCTTCTGAGAGAGAAATAGACTTAGGCATAGACATTCTTCCCGATACTCATCCTGTCTCTATTCCGCCATATAGAATAGCACCAACAGAGTTGCAAGAGCTTCAAGAATAGTTGAAAGATCTCCTTGATAAAGGCTTTATTCGACCAAATGTCTCACGTTGGGGTGCTCCGGTCTAATTTTTGAGAAAGAAAGATGGTTCCCTTAGGATGTGTATAGATTACCGTCAGTTGAACAAGGTTACCATAAAAAACAAGTATCCTCTTCTAAGAATCGATGATCTTTTTGATCAACTTTAGGGTGCTTCTTGTTTTTCTAAGATTGACCTCAAATCTGGCTACCATCAGTTGAAAGTAAGGGACTGTGATATTCCCAAGACAACATTCATGACCTATTATGGTCATTATGAGTTTCTTGTCATGTCGTTTGGTTTAACTAATGCATATGCAGCCTTAATGGACCTTATGAATAGAGAATTCAAGCCTTATTTAGATATGTTTGCTATCGTTTTCATTGATGACATTCTAATCTATTCGAGGAATGAGGAAGATCATGCTAGCCATCTCATCTCAGAATAGTTCTTTAGACTTTGAACGATAAGGAGTTATATGCTAAATTCTCTAAATGTGAGTTTTGTCTTGAGTTTGTGGCGTTCTTGGGCCACATAGTTTTCGATGATGGAATTTGAGTTCATACCCAAAAGATAGAGGTAGTGCAGAATTGGCCTAGACCCACATCTCCAACTTATATTAGGAGTTTCTTAGATATGGCTGAATATTATAGAAGGTTTGTAGAGGGTTTCTCATCTATTTCGTCTCTTTTGACCAAGTTAACTCAGAAAATAGTGAAGTTTCAATGGTCTGAAGCTTGTGGGAAAAGCTTTCATGAATTGAAAAAGAGGTTGACTGCTGCCTAGTATTGTCCTTTCCAGAAGGTACTCAAGGTTTTGTGGTGTATTGTGATGCCTCTAGAGGTTGTTTGGATTGCGTGTTAATGCAAAATGGCAAAGTTATAGCTTATGCCTCCAGACACTTGAAAGTTCATGAGAAGAACTACCCAACACATGACTTAGAGTTGGTTGTTGTAGTATTTTCTTTGAAGATATGGCGTAATTATTTATATGGTGTTCATGTTGATGTATTAACTTATCACAAGAATCTTCAGTATGTGTTTACTCAGAAAGAGCTTAATCTCAGATAAAGGAGGTTGTTAGAATTACTCAAGGATTATAACATGAGTATTCTTTATCACTCAGGTAAGGCTAATGTTGTTGTTGATGCTTTAAGCAGATTGCCTATGGGTAGTACCACCCATGTTGAGGAAGAAAAGAGAGAGTTAGCGAAAGATGTGCATAGACTTGCACGCTGAGGAGTCCGACTAATGGATTCCACAGAAGGAGGAGTAGTGGTGATGAATGGGGTTGAATCATCATTAGTGTCAGAAGTAAAAGAGAAGCAAAATAAAGATCCTATTTTGCTTGAATTAAAGGCAAATGTTCATAAGCAAAAAGTATTTGCTTTTGAACAAAGGGGAGATGGCGTATTGAGGAATCAAAGTAGGTTGTGTGTAGCAAGGGTGGATTAACTCCAAGAGAGGGTCATGGAGGAAGCTCATAGCTCCAGATATTCCATTCATTCGGGTTCCACAAAGATGTATTGCGACTTGAGAGAAGTTTATTGGTGGAGTAGTATGAAGAAGGGCATTGCAGAATTTGTTGCTAAGTGTCCGAATTACCAACAAGTTAAAGTAGAACACCAAAGGCCCGACGTATGGCTCAGAATATAGAACTTCCAGAATGGAAGTGGGAGATGATTAATATGGATTTCATCACAGGATTACCAAGGTCTTGCGGACAATATGATTCTATTTGGGTGATTGTCAATAGAATGACAAAATCAACCCATTTTTTATCGGTAAAGACTACCCATTCAGCAAAATATTATGCTAAGCTATATATTCAAGAGGTAGTCAGACTTCATGGGGTTCCGGTCTCGATTATATCAGATAGAGGAGCTCAGTTTACTGCGCAGTTCTGAAAATCTTTTCAGAAAGGCTTGGGTTCAAAGGTGAACTTAAGCACTGCTTTTCATCCTTAGACAGATGTTCAAGCAGAGCGCACTATTCAGACCTTAGAGGATATGTTGAGGGCTTGTGTAATTGATTCAAAGCTAATTGGGATGATCACATACCTCTTATTGAGTTTGCTTACAACAATAGTTACAACTCTAGCATCCAAATGGCTCCTTATAAAGCTCTTTATGGGAGAAGGTGCAGATCTCCTATTGGATTGTTTGAAGTTGGTGAAGCTGGGTTGATAGGACCAGATTTAGTTCATCAAGCTATGGAAAAGGTTAAAGTGATTCAAGAGAGGTCGAAGACGGCGCAAAGTCGTCAGAAATCCTACACTGATGTTAGGAGAAGGGAGTTAGTGTTTGAAGTAGATGATTGGGTATATCTTAAAGTTTCACCCATGAAGGGTGTTATGAGATTTGGTAAGAAGGGGAAGCTTAGTCCCTGGTATATTGACCCTTACAGAATATAAAAAAAGGTTGGTAACGTAGCGTATGAGTTGCAGCTACCACAAGAGTTAGAAGTGGTTCATCCGGTATTTCATATTTCCATGTTGAAGAAGTGCATGAGAGATCCTTCACTTTTCATACCAACTGAAGATACTGAGATCAAGGATAGCTTATCTTATGAGGAGATTCCTGTTCAGATTCTAGATCGCCAAGTCCGCAACTTGAGGACAAAAGAAGAAGCATCAATCAAGGTACTTTGGAGGAATCAATTTGTTGAGGAAGCTACTTAGGAAGCTGAGGAAGATATGAAGAAGATATATCCATATCTCTTTGAACCCAGAGAAATTTTAGATCAAGGTACTAATTCTCTTCTTAGTACTCTTTAATGTATCAGTTGGCATATTGTATTTGCATTGCTTGTTCGGTGTTTGAGCTAAATGTTAGATGTTACACCCTTAGCCTAGTAAGAGTAATCTCATTCGAGGACGAATGTTCCCAAGGGGGAGATATTGTAACACCCCGTAACTAGAAAGAAGTTAAAATTTTGAAATATTTATTTTGGAAAGAATATAAAAATCTGGAAAATTTGTTAAGTATGTTAAGTTGGATTTTTGGCCAACTTCAAGCGACCATAACTCCTAGCTCGGGATGATTTAGGTGTATTTTTAGGTATCGTAGGAAAGATCTTGGAATAATCCTTCCAACTCCGCCAAGTTCGTATGAGTTAGATATGCCCATTTGAAGTTGTGTTGTTCAATTAAGGAAAGTCTAATCCGGATTTTAAGAGGGTATTATGGTATTTTCCATACCCAATTAATTTATTTCATTTTTAAAAGTTTAATTGGGGTCTAAACTGAGTTAGTTCAGTTTACGCAATTAAGATATATGCTAGGGCTTTGAGAGAAGAGAAAAGAGGAGAAAGGAGAAGAGAAGCTCAAGATTCGTCAAGTTCTTGCGATTTTGGTTGTGGAATTCGCCAAGGATCAATTCTACAAGGTATGTGAGACTCTCATAGCGTTGGGTTCATTCACCCACGCGCCAATCATGTTTGTTTCAGCGAAATTCATTTCTAGAAAGTTGAAAGTATGATGTTCTTGAATTATGTTCTTGAAGTTTGCTTTAGTTCTTGAGATTTGATGGGCTTGTGGAGTTCTTGATGGAATCGTGTCGTTTTAATAGTTGTTTTGAGTAAGATTTGTGTGTATATATACTGGGCATTTGAATCTATAGAGGGATTGAGAAAAAGAATCGGATTTAGGCAAATTGCTGTGAGAAAATGAAGAATAAAAAACTCGAGCAAGTTTTGACACGCAAGTCCGCGTCGCGGACTTCTCCCTCAGTGTACAAAAATCACCTCCGCATCGTTGTAAGGACACGGACTCTTTTGTCTCAATCTTCAATTTTGGCGATCAAAAATTTAAATACATCTCCGCGTCGCGAACTAGTTCCTAGATGGTGATTTCTTGATCTTTTCTCGTGTTTAACTATCTTGGGGAATTTCTTTCCCCGAGAACTGAAAGAGGCTAAGGTACAAGAGTTTCTCACAGTTAACCAAGATTCCCTAAGTGTTCATGAGTATGGGTTGAAGTTCACCCAACTATCCCGTTATGCACCGGATATGGTTGCAGTTGTGAGGAGTAGAATAAGTCTGTTTGTGGATGGGTTGTCCTGTCTATCAAGCAAAGAGGGCAGGTCAGCTATGCTAATTGGGATATGGATATATCGAGGTTAATAATATATGTGCAGTAGGTTGAGGAAGAGAAGCTGAAGGAGGAGTTTAGAAACAAGAAGGCTAAGACAAGGAATGAGTCCGGGCAGCAGAAAAGTAATGTGAACCGTTCGTCCTTTCAGCAAAAGCAAAAGGGGCCTGCTCCATCATCCGCTAGTGCACCTGCACCCAGAAACAAAGGTGAGTATAATATCCAGAATTCCCAGCATTTTAGTGTTAGACCAGCCCATTCTCAGGATAGTGTGGCACAAGGAGGTAATTGGGCTCCTACATATGCTAAGTATAGTAGAACCCACCCAGGTAAGTGTCGCGATGACTCCCGAGGTTGCTTCATGGACAAGAGGGTCATTTCATGAAAGAGTGTCCCAAGAACTGGCAAGGTAATATGAATCAGGGCAATAGTGCCCAATCTTCATCAGTTGCTCCACCAGACAGGGCTGCACCTGGAGGAGCTACTTCCGATACTGGAGGAGGAACAAACCATCTTTATGCGATCACTAGTCACCAAGAGAAAGAGAGCTCTCCAGATGTTGTCACTGGTCTGATCAAAGTCTTTACTTTTGATGATTATACTTTGCTAGACCAAGGAGAAAGTTTATCTTTTGTAACCCCTTATGTTGCAAATAAGTTTAATGTTCTTCCTGAGAAACTATGTGAACTCTTCTGTGTTTCTACACCTGTTAGGGAGTTTATAATTCCAACTGAGCGAGTATATCATGATTGTGTCATTTCCATCAATCAAGAGAACACCATGGCTGATTTAGTTGACTTAGACATGGTAGATTTCGATGTCATTCTTGGAATGTACTGGCTTCATGCCTGTTATACATCAATAGATTGTAGAACTCAAGTTGTCAATTACCAGATTCCTAATGAGCCAATCATAGATTGGAGTAGTAGTTCAGCAGTGCCTAAGGGTCATTTCATTTCATACCTTAAGGCGAGAAAGTTAGTTTCTAAGAGATGTGTTTATCACTTAGTCTAAGTTAATGACTCTAGTGTTGAGATACCTTCCATTCAGTCAGTTCCAATAGTAAAAGAGTTTCCAGAAGTTTTTCCAGATGATCTACCTGGAGTCCCTTCTGAGAGAGAAATAGACTTAGTCATAGACATTATTCCCGATACTCGTCCTATCTCTATACCGCCATATAGACTGGCACCAACAAAGTTGAAAGAGCTTAAAAAATAGATGAAAGATCTCCTTGATAAGGGATTTATTCGACCAAGAGTCTCACCTTGGGGTGCTTCGGTCTTATTTGTGAGAAAGAAAGATGGTTCCCTTAGTATGTGTACTGATTACCGTCAGTTGAATAAGGTTACCATCAAGAACAAGTATCCTCTTCCAAGAATTGATGATCTTTTCGATCAGTTTCAGGGTGCTTCTTGTTTTTCTAAGATTGACCTCATATCTAGCTACCATCAGTTGAAAGTAAGGGTGTGTGATATTCCCAAGACAGCATTCAGGACCCGTTATGGTCATTATGAGTTTCTGGTCATGTCGTTCAGTTTAACTAATGCACATATCGCCTTCATGGACTTTATGAATAGAGTATCCAAGCCTTATTTAGATATATTTGTTATCGTTTTCATTGATGAAATTCTAATCTATTCGAGGAATGAGGAAAATCATGCTAGCCATCTCATCTCAAAATAGTTCTTCAGACTTTGAAAGATAAGGAGTTATATGCTAAATTCTCTAAATGTGAGTTTTGGCTTGAGTCTGTGGCGTTCTTGGACCACATAGTTTCTAGTGATGGAATTAAAGTTCATACCCAAAAGAGGAATGAAGAAGATCATGCTACCCAAAAGATAGTTTCCATTCTTGGCCTACATCGTCTTATGATGCAGACGCAGGTAACTAGGATCAGCATCTTAACTCAGAGTCAGTTAGTGTGCCTCTTTGCTTTTCGGAGGGTCCTTTTCATAATTGTTTAGATTTTAGTTGTTAGAATAATCAGGGGTCTTGTCCCATCATCCCTCATTGTTTTAGAGGCTTCATAGACAGTTAGTAGTTCAGTTGTCTTTACATTATCATTTCATATGTTAAGACTTGAGTTGCCATTTATGCCAAGTTGAATGTTGACCTTTAAACATTCTAAGTTATTATATTAAATAATTGAGTAAGTGCATTTGATCATTGTAATAATGGTTAGAGTCTTCCGCTGAGTAAGTTAGTCAGGTCAAGGGTTCTCTTCGGCCAACAATGGTTCTCGAGTGCCAGTCCCACACAGGGTGCAGGCTCGGGGCGTGACATTTACTTTCATTGCAATCTTTGGAATGAATATGCAGCAGCAGTTTATTCCTATTCTAGGGACTCATGGAGAATTTTGAAACATAAAGAATCGCTCCCCTTCTATACAGATGTAAAAAACACATTTGGTACTGCTTATTTGAATGGAACTTATTACTGGCTACTATGAGGGGGCCACCGTTCTGATTACACTATTCTTTTATTTGACTTTGGGAGTGAGATGTTTGAAGAGATTGAAGTGCCAGATTGTAACTTTGTTTATACTTCTGTGTTGGGTTTGATGTTGATGGATTATTCCATTGCTTTCTTGAACTATAACCGATGTAGTATACGTGATTTTGATATATGTCTGGACTAAGAAAATGAGGCATTTAAGATTTCAACATTCAACTTGGGAATAGGTGCAAAATGTAATGGTTTTGGGTTTTTTTATTATAAGGAGAGCTTAGTAAAACATACACAATGAGATGATTCAGAGTTGGTGCATTTATCGTCCGTTGAGCTTATAAACATGTTCACTCAATTTCTTAGTTCTATTGTATGCATTAAATGTTTGTAATTGATCTTATTAACTATGTAAAATTACTTGAGCAGATGATATATAGCACATTTTCTTATCCACCCTACTTGTTTTGTTTTTCGTTATTGGGTCTTAAGATCTGTGAGTTTGATGCTTGCAACAAATTAAAGATATGAGTTATATAATCTTGTTAAACACTTTTATTAACTCAAATGAATTTGTGTCCTTTATTTATAATGGTTTAAGTGTTGCAATTTTCATGATGAGGGCTTTGTAGAATTATGTTGTCAATTTGGAGTTCTATTGAAAATCCAGCAACAAGAAAGTGTTGCAAAAGTAATACAGATAGGGAAAATTATTGTTGCAAGTGTAAATAACTCAAAACATATCTCTATATCATTCGCAACAATCATGTTACCCTAGATAAAAAACGATAATGAATGACATAAATCTGGTGTTGTGGTGCATCTCTTGCACCAATCAAAGTATATAGTCATCGAACACTGTAGTTTTAGTTCAAGTCGATCAATATTCGATACAAATGTTTGTTTCTTATATTTTCTATTACAATTTTGACAACATCTACGCATGTTACTATTATAATAGGTTATTTTAAGGTTTCATTAATCAATACTTTTTGCATTCCTTTTAAGTACTATTTAACTATACTAGGGTTGAACCAATCAAGAACTATAAATGCACCTTTTTTCTCTTTTATTTACTAGTTTGGGGTTTTCTCTTGATCAAACTACTATGGTGCATCGATAATATTCTTGAAGATTTAGCAAGGGAGATTCTTCTCAGATTGCCTGTGAAATCCTTGTTGCGATTCAAATGAGTCTGCACCAACTGGTATGCTCATATCAAAACCCCTGAGTATGTTCAACAACACTTAACGAATATAATTGCAAGTACTCAATATCTTAGAACTTTGGGAGCCAACAATACTAGATGTCATAGAAATGAAATGGACATTGATCTAGGTCGCATGGCAGAAAGATGCAGTTTTGTGTAGGTAAATCAGTCATAACAGGAATCATTGTCTCTGTCGACCTTAGTAGTATTTTACATTTGATTGTTAGGTCCAAGAAGGAAAAAATATTGATTGAGTATAATTTAATGTTGTTCTAATGAAACAAATGAATAGAAAAAAATGTTACTAATTTTAATAGATTCTATAATGTGATAACCTTATACACATATTTACATGATAAATATATATGTAATGACCTGATTCTGTCGTTAGAGAAAAGCCAATGGAGAAAAATTGGGGCCAAAAAAACTTTTTGTAATACTTGAATTTTCCCAACCTTGTCCAGATTTGAAGGAAATCAAAGTCACCAAGGTGAAGAAAATATGGTAACAATCGGGTGGAGTAATTAGAGTTTTGATTGCATGAGTGGTTAGATAACTTGTTAATGAATCTGTACGACTTTACGGAATTGAATTCGGGTGAGTAGAGCTCCTGCAATCGATCTTAATGTAAAGGGTATCTTTCTGATCGTCGTGGGTTAGAGGTGTGTTGTGAATTGGGATTTTGGAATTTCTTTAGTTGACTCTTTAGTTCCTTTTGTGCCGCTTTGGCGGGAGTTTAGCTGCTCTGGCGGGGCAGCTACAACGAGATATGGGGCACTGTGGTGGATACAACGAAACTAAAAATCGTAGGGGAAGATGAATAGCTCACTGGTTTGAAAATGCCGCTCTGGCGGGACTTTATGTCACTCTGGCGCCACCGCTACAGCGGGATGAAGGCCATTGTGCCAGACCAGACGCGACTTAATGTCATTAATAAACCCCTAAACTACCTTATTTGGCTTTTAGAGCTAAGAAACGATCCCCAGGCGACTCCTACTCGTTTTTCACCATTCTTGAAGCTAAAGGTAAGCTTTTCACTCCCCGAATCCACTTTTTGATCTGTAGAACGTAATAGAATGGGTGAATATTGATAGGGGATTTTGTTATAGATTATATGGTGGAAACAACCCTAATTTGGATAATTGGGATCATGACTTTGATCTAGGGTTCATAGAATTGTTAGTAATTCGGGTAATTAGTGATTGTTTATGGATTCCCGTGTTATCATGATTGTTTTTAGACCACGAACAAGCGGGAAGAATACGGAAAGGGAAGATTCAAGTGCTTTAGGGGATTCAAGCTTGGATTCGAGGTAGGTGATGGTTGTGATTCTATGATTGTGTGATGTATGTTTGTTCTAGCTTCATTATGATACATGTATATATGCGAATGTTGCATTATTGATCACACTTGTTGTAATTGAGGATAATTGAATAATTGTATGCCAAGAATCACCTCTTGTTGTATGATTGTAAGAATATGCATTGTGATTATGATTGTGGTTTGTTGAATGGGCGGGTGTCACGATCCGACACACTAACTGGGATAGGTTGCCACGTTCTGGCATAAACATGGGATAAGTTGCCATGTTTCGACATAACTAACTGGGATCGGTTGCAACATTCTGGCATAAATATGGGATCGGTTGCCACATTTTGGCATACTTAACTGGGATCGGTTGCCACGTTTTGGCATAATTAAGGGATCGGTTGCCACGTTTCAGCATAAATATGGGATCGGATTGCCACGTTCCGACATGCTAACTATTTGGGTTTGGGTTACATGAGAAGACCATTGAATTGGGTTTCGTGAAAGGACCATTGAATTGTGTTGTGTAGCTACTTGTGATGAGTTCGCTCATATCTGCTGATGATTGATATTGGAAGACGATATATTGCTCTAAATTGATATAACTGTGATATGTGAGAATCGTGAAGTTGTTTATTGTTCGCATATGTTGATGATATTGTATATGTTCGGTATGTGCATGTGATTATATTATCGTATTGACTAATATATGTTACACTTAGTGGGATAGCAGCGTGATCCTACCAGTACAATATGGTTGTGTACTGATACTGCACTTGCTCTTTCTTTGTTGAGTACAGGGCATCTTCAGGTGGCTATTGATAGACTTCAGCTAGGTGACTAATGAGCGTGATCGGATTCAAGGGTGAGCCAGTTCTTTTGGGATGCGATGGATCTCTCTTGTATAAGTCCACTCTTTTCGGACTCAGACTTTTGTTTAAGGTGTCGTTTAGTTTCGGGTTTGTACCCCTTGTTCTTAGACTTGTCATTAGTAGAGTTTTGGTACATTGACTTTCATGTTCTCGGTATTTAATTTCGCATTTGTTTATTTAATTAAACTTGCTTCTGTAACTTAATTGTCTTAGTTTTGGTTTAGTGGCTTAGTTTGGGTTGTAGTAGTGGTTCTCCCAGCGAATGGTTAGTGTGGGTGCCAATTACGACGGTCTGGGTCGTTACAAAGTTGGTATCAAAGCCTAGGTTTGTTGATCTCGATGTACCAAAACGAGTCTAGTAGAGTCTTGTGGAACAGTACGAAGACGTCTATACTTTTCTTCGAGAAGCTATATGACTTTAGGAAAAACTCACTTCTTTCTACTCCTTCGTGCTTTGAATTGAATCCAATTGGTATTTGGGTGATACAAATTGGTATCTTTCCTCATTCACTATATGATTCGAACTAGAGCAACAAAGTGGTAACACCATCACTAGCAAGAAAGGATATGTATAGACTACCGACAGTTGAATAGGGTCACCATTAAGAACAAGTATCCATTGCCTCAGATAGATTACATTTTTAATCAATTGCAAGGTGCATCGATTTTCTCTAAGATTGATTTAAGGTTTGGTTACCATCAGTTAAAGATTGAGGCGATTAAGAATTGGGTTCGACCAAGTTCTATGATGGAAATTAGCAATTTTGTGGGGCTCGCTAGCTACTAGTGTCGCTTGTGGTATGAGTTGAGTCCAATTGGTATCTCTTGATTCTAATTGGTATCTTAATGAAGTGAACTAGACGTCGTGGTCACGACTGAGGGGCCACAAGCAAAGCAAATTAGAAACTGAGAAGGTTCCAATTGGTATCTGGCATTATGGACCGTATAAGGCATGGTTGATGGTCATTTATGGAACGAACTAATTAAGAATTTGAACTTATCTGTGAATTGTATCTTAGAAACTTTGAATGCGTGATTCTGGTTGTCTGAATTAACTGTGAAGGTGAAGTTGTAGTTGCTTGAATACGATGAGGTAATTATGTGCACAATAAATGTGTGTCTGAACTTTGATATGTACAATAAGTTGGATTGGTCGTTGAAGTTATGCAAGTTGTAAATACTTGAATATCATGAAATTCATTGTGAAATGAAGATTTGACTAAGGATCGTGTGAGTGACTAGGTGTATCCTGGGGATGTGTGGGTTGTGGTGCTGAATTGACAAGAATGAATTGGTTTATGTATCGTAGGATTTACTTAGGATAGACATGATTTCTCTTAGCTCAGAGAATTATCCTAAATTCGTTTGGCAGAGCTGGGAACCTTTGGGAAAATTAGAAAAGAGAAAAACCCCAGAAAATTTGTTGGCCTGGGTTCTGTTTCCGTTTTAGCTGCTTGGGCAGGACATTTCCCGCCAAGGTGAGGCCGCCAGTGCGGGATTCCTCCTGCCATAGCAGGACAGGGAGAGACAGAATCTCAACCCTATTTCCCCTATTTTCCTAGTCACAATTATGGACCCCGAATAGTACCCGAACTAACCCTCGCAATCTAATTCATTGTTCAACAATCGAATATAAGTTGTAAAGTGTGTTAAATTGTGGAGAACCTGGGCATATGAGGAGTAAATCAGTGAGGCCGTGGAGGCCGAGGAAGTGGTAATGCAAGTAGAAGAGTAGTACAGCCAGGTGAGAAGGTTGCTCGTCAAAACAACAAGGCTCAATTATATGCATTTTTAGGCAAGACCAAGTTTGAGGTGTGTGATGCAGTGTTCACTAGTGCTACTTTTATTTGTGCCCGGATGGCTATTGTTTTCTGTGATTTGGGTTCTACTTATTCGTACGTGTTAGCTCAATTGCCTTGGGATTTGATGTGGTTTGTGATATACTTGATCCCCCCATCCATGTTTCTACCCAGTTGAAAAGTCAGTCATAGTCACCCATGTGTATCGTATTGTCCTGTTTGTGTTTATGGATTTTCAGATTTGGGTTGATTTGGTTATGCTAGATATGACGGACTTGATATAATCTTAGGCTTGACTTGGATTTCCCCCTATTATATCGGGCTTAATTGTAATACTAAGTCGGTAACAATAGAGATCCCAATTAGGGAAATGTTAGAGTGGGAAGGGGGTACAAGCCTAAGTCAGCTAAGGTCATATATTTCCTGTGGGGTAAGAAACTGGTGGGGCAGGATTGATTGACGTAATTGGCTCATATTCGGGATGTTGAGGTTGAATCCCTCTCTATTGAGTCTATTCCTGGGGTGTCAGAGTTGATAGAGCTTAAGGCTCAAATCCAAGAGCATCTTGATAAAGGATTCATCCATTCTAGTGTTCCCAAGTGGGGTGCTCCTGTCTTGTTTGATATGAAGAAGGAGGGTAGTATGAGGACTGATGATTTTATCTTAATCCATAAGGGAATGGATTAATACCGGAATGACAAGCTTATGGTTAAAAAAAAGTCCTAATGTGTATACTTGGGTGAAGGAAATTAAAGATTTTATTAAGAAAGTACGTACCAAGATTAGGTTAGTCCTTTAAATTTTATGAGTTTACCTAAGTTTTAGGTGTCATGTTTATGAAAAGGTTGACTTCATAGTGACAGTTAAGGCTAACTGAGAGTAATGGTAATAAGAGTTCGCGATGGATTCTGATGGGATGCAATTATATAATGAGATTGTTAAATAAGCAAATTTTGGATAGTAATTACAACTTGCGAGTACCTAAGGTTGTGGTTTTCTAATATTTGGTGAGTAACGTGGTTATATGGAAAGTTTTAAGAGATGGAGGGACAACACTTGAATAGAATTTAAAAGAGCTAGGGTCATGATGAAGAAAGATAATGGGATGTAGTACAGCCTTTAGAGAGAGGCGAGAGAAAGAATATTTATTGGATTCTTAAGGCTAAAGAGGTATCTTCAGAGGGGTAGATAATTGGGTTCAGAGACGCGTGATTTCATTGTTTTGTTGTGGCTATGGTAATAGTGTCATGGGTCCATCAGACAAGTTAAAAAACTATTGAAAAAGGACTTGAGAAAGGATTGTGCAGACATTAGCTTGAGCGTGATGATAAGTGCTTTGTTTTGTTTTTGAGTTTAGCAATGAGTATGATTAAATTGTTGGCGAAAGATATTGTAAGATCGATGGAGATGCGATCGATGATAAGCGGAGATCCTTCATAAAAAATCTTCAAGGTACAAGCAAATGTTGATAAAGAAAGGAATTATGTTATACGGTGGAAATTATAATTCATATTTTTCGTTATGAGTCTACCTTCGTGGTGATGTATTTTGTCAAGGTATGAATTGGCAAGGCGAGAAATGATCAATTGTATCTGGTATTGAGCATGTGAAAGGACTTACACTTGGGGTGAGTCGTAAGTTTTCTACTATTGATTGTTAAGTACCTAAGAAAGGTTTCCATGTAAAAGTGTTGGTTTAGAGTAAGATTAATGGTCAGAGTATTTATGATGGTTGTTAGTGTTGTGAGTATGATTCACTAGCTATGCTTTAGTGTGTTTTCACTTTTGTGAGTGGATCCCTAGTGGTGGATCAAGGGTATCTAATCTTGTGATGTTCTCTTGGTTAAGCGGGAAGTTTGGGAAGATTTGGTTATTTCAAATAACATAATTGGTGTTGTCTTGGAGTTGTTAAAGTATTTTAATAGTTCTACTTGTACCACCTTGCTTATGAGAATTTATAGAAGAGCTACCTTGTGCATTTATGGTTGTCCGACAATCTTGATATTCATCTTGTCATCAAGGTCATAATCGATTATGTGTGTTTGAATGTGGGGATCATTGAATCCAATTCTACTGTTCTTAAGAGGTAATCTACAATTACTAAATCTAGCATTTCGATAGTGTTGTTGGATGGTTTGTTGGTTTGTATGTTTGGACATATCTCTCAAGGAGTATCTGATGTCTAAGAATTGAAATTTTTGTAACTTAAGCTCGTGGGAATTTATGTCATGGGATGGAGATGTTGTTAAGAACTATGATTGTTTGGTATTATGAGTGTGTGTTGGTTGGTTCAGGTCCACCTCTAATTGTAAAGAATATTGATTTAGAATTGTATCATGGTTATGTGAGAAAGGATTCATTCTGATGTTGTGTCAAGTCCTTGATAACATGTTGCAGACATGTGAACGATTAACTTGGTTGTTACATGGAATAGATTTGTTGTTAGTTAAGTGCACATACAACAATAATTATCACTTGAGTACTGTGATGCCTTCATTGAGGCATTGTGTGGATGGATGTGTAGGTGCTCAATTGGTTGGTTTTGGGACGAAGATTATTTCATAAAGTGAGACTCAGTTGTATTAGACGAGACCTTCTGTATGAAGAAGAACCAATTGAAATTCTTGTCTCAATGTCCGTAAGCTAAGGACATGTGAGACAAGTATCCCCTGTTGTTCAGCGATTTAAGTACTACTCTACCCTTACTTTAGTCAGTCTTCCCTAATTGATCACTCAGGGATGAGTGATGGGTAAATTGGTATCTCTTGTAATGACCTGATTTCGTCGTTAGGGAAAAGCCAATGGAGAAAAATTGGGGCTGGAAAAACTTTTTCGTAGTACTTGAATTTTCCCAATACTTGAATTTTCCCAACCTTGTCCAGATTTGGAGGAAATCAGCGTCACCAAGGTGTAGGAAATCTGGTAACAATTGGGTGGAATAATTATAGTTTTGATTGCATGAGTGGTTAGATAACTTGTTAAAGAATCCGTACGACTTTACGAATTGAATTTGGGTGAGAAGAACTTCCGCAATCGATCTTAGCGTAAAGGGTATCTTTATGATCGTCATGGGTTAGAAGTGTGTTGTGAAATGAGATTTTGGAATTTCTTCAGTTTACTCTTTGGTTCCTTTTGTGCCGCTTGGCGGGAGTTTGGCCGCTCTGGCGGGGCTGTTACAGCAAGATATTGGGCACTGTGGCGAATACGACGAGACTTAAAATCATAGGTAAAGATGAATAGCTCACTGGTTCGAAAATGCCGCTCTGGCGGGACTTTATGTCGCTCTGGCGCACCGCTACAGCGGGATGAAGGCTGTTGTGGCTGGCCAGACGCGACTTAATGTCGTTAATAAACCCCTAAACGACCTTATTCGGCAGTTTTCAACTTTTAGAGCTAAGGAATGACCCCCAGGCAACTCCTACTCGTTTTTCACCATTCTTAAGGCTAAAGGTAAGTTTTTCACTCCCCGAATCCGTTTTTCGATCCGTAGAACGTAATAGAATGGGTGAATATTGATGGGGGAGGGTTTTGTTATAGATTCTATGGTGGAAACAACCCTAATTTGGATAATTGGGATCATGGTTTTGATCTAGGGTTCATAGAATTGTTAGTAATTTGGGTAATTAGTGATTGTTTATTGATTTTCGTGTTATCATCATTGTTTTTAGACCACGAACAAGTGGGAAGAATCCAGAAAGGAAAGATTCAAGTGCCTTAGGGGATTCAAGCTTGGATTTGAGGTTGGTGATGGTTGTGATTCTATGATTGTGTGATGTATGTTTGTTCTTGCTTCATTATGATACATGTATGTATGTGAATGTTACAATATTGATCACACTTGTTGTAATTGAGGCTAATTGAATAAGTGTATGCCATGAATCACCTCTTGTTGTATGATTGTGAGAATATACATTGTGATTATGATTGTGGTTTGTTGAATGGGTGGGTATCACGATCCGACACACTAATTGGGATCGATTGCCACGTTCCGGCATAAATATGGGATCGGTTGCCATGTTTCGGCATAAATATGGGATTGGTTGCCACGTTCCGGCATAACTAAGTGGGATCGATTGCCACGTTCCGGTATAATTAAGGGATCGATTATCACGTTCCGACATAAATATGGGATCGGATTGTCACGTTCCAGCATGCTAACTGTTTGGGTTTGGGTTCCATGAGAGGACCATTGAATTAGGTTCCGTGAGAGGACCATTGAATTGTGTTGTGTATCTACTTGTGATGAGTTCATTCATATCTAATGATGATTGATATTGCAAGACAGTATGTTGCTCTAAATTGATATAACTGTGATATGTGAGAATCATAAAGTTGTTTATTGTTCGCATATGTTGATGATATTGTATATGTTCGGTATGTGCATGTGATTATATTGTCGTATTGACTAATATATGTTACACTTAGTGGGATAGCAGTGTCATCCTACCAGTACACTATGGTTGTGTACTGATACTACACTTGCTCTTTCTTTGTTGAGTACAGGGCATCTTCAGGTGGCTATTGATAGACTTCAGCTAGGTGACTAATGAGCGTGACCGGATTCAAGGGTGAGCCAGTTCTTTCAGGCTGCCATAGATCTCTCTTGTTTAAGTCAACTCTTTTCGGACTTAGACTTTTGTTTAAGGTGTCGTTTAGTTTCGGGGTTGTACCCCTTGTCCTTAGACTTGTCGTTAGTAGAGTTTTGGTACATTGACTTTCAGGTTCTAGGTATTTAATTCTGCATTTGTTTAGTTAATTAAACTTGCTTCCGTAACTTAATTGCCTTAGTTTTGGTTTAGTTGCTTAGTTTGGGTTGTAGTAGTGGTTCTCCCACCTGATGGTTAGTGTAGGTGCCAATCACTATGGTCTGGGTCGTGACAATATATTTCATAACAACTTGATTATCTATTTAAATTGTAAATAAATTTAAAATTATAATTATTTAAAAGGTCATTAATGACAATCAAAATTCATTTATCTACATAAATAATAGACAATATATAAGATATATGCATAATTACACAAATGTTCCCTTTTAACTTAGCTTGAACTATCATCTACGTCGTCCAACTTTGGGTATGCACAAGTAGATACTCAAATTTATATAAAGTTGAACAAATAGACACAATTGTTCTACATGATATATTTGCATGGGATACACTTAAATTGCTTACTGTTATGTCATGTAACATATTACGTGTAGGATGTGTGAGTCTATTTATTTAATTGTATAAAAGTTTAAATGTCTATTTGTGCACACTGATAAGTTGGAAAGCATAAATGTCAGTTGAAGTCAAATTAAAGAGAACGTTAATGTAATATGCCTAGGAGATAAGTGAAACTTAAATATGTATTGTCACGCTCCGAGGGTACCCCCTAGACGTAACATGGGACCTAGGATCACGAGTGACCCCAAGCTAACCCTGAGTAAAGCATATATTAAGCATGCTGAAAATATGACTGATTAAATCATATACTTTGCGGAAGCTAAAAACAGTGGATATCTGAAACGGGAAAAACCCAACAAGTTTGAAAGTAAATATAAATAATAAGAATTCAGTGATGACTGAAACAACCACTTAACGACTTGAGTTGAATCTACTACTATATCTGAAAAGCCTCTTCGGAATTGAGTTGTTGGGACATGCCCCAACTAACTCTGATAAAACTAAAAACTGGAAATAAAGACTAAAATAGAAAGCATGTTTGTTGTCCTCTAAGTATGAGGACTCACCACTAAAGCTACTGAAGTCGAATCGAGAATCGATCTAGGCATGATCTGGATGTTGAGTGTCTTAACCTACATCATGAAATGATGAAGCGCAAAGTATGCATCAGTACTAGGAATGTACTGAGCATGCAGGATATAGATATGCTAAGCTGAACAAAGTATATAAGTTAAAAAATGCATAACTGAGCAATGATATAATCTGAAGAAGGATATAGATATGTACTGAAGTATAATTGGAAAATGAACTGAATGCAAGGACCAAGTACTAATAATGAAGATAACATGTTGAATTGTAAATTGATGTAAATGTTGAAAACCTGATCGATGCAACAAGAGTCTGACTGCCGGAACTACTATTAACCGACATAAACCACGTGAGTTAAACGTGAAGTCCAATGTATACGCCCCATCGAGAGGACCCAATATACCTTGCCAGGGGTATAAAGGCATGACTGTGGCGTGATCACTTAAACGGATGCCCAACTGAGGGGACTTATAAACCTACACGGGCACGTAGTTCTGGGACTTTGAGGGTACGCTGAACCCTAGTCCAACTCGATGTTAAGTCTACTCCTAACTGAATATTCATGAAACTAAAATGCACTAAAAACTGAATAACTCAAAATACTGACATGCTAATTGAGAATGCAACATTTATATACTGAGAATATAACATTCAAAATCTGAAGCATGAATTTATGTTTGTTTGGCCTAGCAAGTATAATTCATGAACTAGGATAAATTTACACAAGCTAGGGTTCTGAGTGCTATGCATGGAATTATACTAAATTATCAAGAAACAAGTTATTTATATCAAAGCAACCATAAGCACAATAAATCTTGAAAATCTAGAAACCCTAGGTCTGAACAGTTAAAGAGAATCTGAAGAACTAACTGAATTCTAGGGACCTAATGAATGAAAGATACCCACTAGTGAAATCCTACATACCTGGTGACAAAATCTACGGAGAAATCATTTGGATTTCCAGGCATAACTTCAAAGAACACTCTTGCTTGTTCTTGGGAGAATTGGTTGACTTTTTCCTCTTCTTTTCGCTCTAAGTTGGGTGATTTTTGGAGAATGAGGGTTTTGGGTATTATTTGACTAGATTATTAGGCTTAGACTGAGTAAAATAACGTAGTTTAGGCATCAAACAATGTAGTTTAAGTGCCCAATGTATAGGGGAAAAGACCAATGCGATCCTGACTTAAATGCTGCCGAAGTGACTTCAAGAAGGGCTTCACGGGCCGTCATGATGACCAAAGTCCATCTAGCAACTCATGAAGATGCCATGCCCGATAGGGCTTGACTAAAACGGGCATAACTTATTACTACAAGCTTGTAATGAGGCAAGCTTGGTGGCGTTGGAAATAAGACGCAGAGATCATTAATTTGATAGGTCATGGACCACCTAATTCATTTTGTGCTGAAAGGTATGGTCATTTAAAGTTGACCCAAACCTCAAAGTCTATCAAGCCTCTTTCACGAGCCATAGACTGTTCGTGCACCTTCACAGTAGCCATGGTGGTCATGTGTCCCTCTCACAGGCCACTTCACTAACCGTATGGAGCTTCACAGACCGTTTAGTGGTCCGTGGTCATTCACCTTTTGTTGGGCACGAGTAGAGTGACAGGTCGTGGTCCTTTTCATGGCCCGTGGACCACTTGCGTGGTTTTCCCTTCTCTCTTGTTCAATATTAGTTATGATTTTTGAGGTGTTACAATATCTCCCCCTTGGGTTCATTCGCCCTCGAATGAAGTTTAAACAAACTGAGTTTGGAGGAAAGAGTTGAAATCCCTACTAACTTAATACTAGAAAGTGATATCTAACTGAACTGAGTTCCATGAACATGCAAATATGTTGGAATGCAATGATAACTGAGGGGACATGATACTAACACTAAATTACACAAGAGTAAGCTGATAGACTGGAGAGGAACTATTATTTCAAGCTGAAATTGAATCGGAAGAAAAGAGGTGAGGATTTTTTACCATCATGGCTGCTTCTGCTTCCCAAGTAGCTCCATCTAAGGACTAACTCCTCCATAAAACATTTACTGAAGCGACTTCCTTATTTCCCAACCTACGAACCTGACGGTCATGAATTTCAACTGGAACATGTTCATAGGTGAGGCTATCTTTCACAGCCACACTCTCTAAAGGTACTATCGATGTCGGAACACCCACACATTTTTTCAACAAGGAAATGTGAAAGACCGGGTGAACCCCTGCTAGTTCTGTTGGCAACTCTAACTCATAAGTCACATTGTCAACCCTTTTCAGGATTCAGTAAGGACCTACATACCTGGGACTGAGCTTCCCTTTATTGTCAAATCTCATTACCCCCCTCATGGGTGACAGTTTTAGGAAACCCAATTTAAGTCCCTTCTTCTTAAATTTGCATGGGACTTCTGAGCGTCTTTAGTCTATCTATGATGAGTTGAACTTTCTCCATAGACTCATGAACCAAATCTGGCCCAATCAAGGTTGATTCACCTATTTCGAACTAATCAATCGGAGATCCGCATCTATGCCCATATAGTGCCTCATAAGGCGCCATTTGAATACTAGAATGGAAGTTTTTATTATAGGGGAAATCTATGAGAGGTAGGTGATTATCCCAATTACCCCTTAAATCGATTACACGAGCTCTTAACATGTCTTCTAAGGTTTGAATGGTACGCTCTGTCTGACCATCCGTCTACAGATGAAATGTTGTACTGAGATTTACCTGAGTACCAAGACCTTTCTGAAATGATTTCCCGAAATGAGATGTAAAGTGAGGACCACTATCTGAGATAATAGACAAGGGAACCCCATGCAACCTAACTATCTCATTGATGTATAGTCTGGCGTAGTTCTCCACCGAATCTGTAGTCTTGACAGCCAAGAAGTAAGTTGACTAAGTAACTCTTTCCACTATCACCCAAATGGAGTCAAGTTGTCTACGAGTATGAGGTAAACCCGTAATGAAGTACATGTTTATCACTTCCCACTTCCACGTGGGAATGCTAATCTCATGAGTCACACCTCTTGGTTTCTGATGTTCTACTATAACCTGCTGATAGTTAGGACACTTAGCCACAAAATCTGTGATGTCCCTTTTCATATCGTTCCACCAATAGATTTCCCGTAGATCACGGTACATCTTAGTGGCCCCCTGATGAATAGAATATCTGGAACTATGGGCTAACTCACCCACATTTTGAACACATAAACGACCCTATTAACGAAGTACACCATCTCTCCCTTGGGAGAAAACCTTAATTTTTTGTTGATGAACCGCAACTTCCAACTGAAGTAATATAGGATCGCTATCCTATTTTTCCTTAACCTCCACTACCAATGAAGATTCTGATCCATTCTGAATTATTCAAAGGATAATTAGCCTCTTTCTCTACTTTGAGTGCCACAAAATCACAAGAAAAGAGTATCAAATTAGTGCAAATCCACCACTCATCACCTACCACAATTGGAAGTCTAACTACATGTTGAGAGGGGATAGACTAAACCAATTGTGGAGCATTCAGTTTTCATCTTGTTGAGTAACCAAGCAAGTTTTATAGGTGTATCTCTATCCTAGATACAAATCAACCCTAGTTTCTAGAGAAGATCATGTTCCTCTTGTCCCACATTTAATCCTCTTATTCCTCTCCCGAGTTTAAATTAGACAATGAATTTATATCAATGGTGACCAATCATAAAATACTAAAACAAAAATAAAAGAGGAAATTTATGTGATAACCAACTTCCATCCATAAAATTCAATACTACACAATCATCCGTATCTACAGCCCTGGAATAAGAGAAATTAGCTACTCACAATTAGATTCTCAATCTTTGAATATTCAATAATCATACGAGAAATCAATGGATGAAAAGAGTAGGAATAAATAATAAAATTGAAGTACAAACTCATCCAAGTCGTCATTCTCCATAAACCAGAAAAAGAATAATTAAAATAACAAAACTTGAGTCTATTTATAGTTGGAAAAAGATTGGCCGAAAATTGGATTGTAGGTACGTAATGCAGAGTAGATACGGACCTGCCTTTTTTCCTAAAATCCTCCTCTCCATGACATGGAGAGGATACATAATCCTCTGTCTCAGCAACCTAATGAATTCCCTCTTCGTAATGCAAAGAGGATACAGAGCTAGAGATTTTCTCAATTTGAACTTCCTTTCGCTCCTTTGCAACTTTGTCTTTTGTGCTTTTGTAATCCGACCCACAATCTCTTCACTTCCTGTTACTTTTGTGCCTCTCTCCCTTGCTTCCAAACTTGCAACCAACTAAACACATTGGTTAATCAATGCATTAACACGACCCAAACATTATTGATACAATGGGAAAGTGTCCTTGAATTTAGCTAAAGTAAGGATTTTATTTGGATTTTAGGCATATAAATATGCCCAATATCATGACCTATTGGAGAAAGGGGAGGAAAAGATAACAAATAAATAACTGTCTGATTTATAATCCTTGAGGGACTTATTCACGATTTACTTTTCATTATTTCATGTAGTTAAAAGATAGGTAAAATAATATTCTTATTCCTTTTTGTCCACCTTTGGAAGGATTATTAAGGCAATATTAGAGGAATTTTATATTGCAACTCTATTACAAGTTTTAGCACTAATGAAATTAGATGTTCTTTTTGAGGAATTGCAACTCCATTACGTGTTCTAAATTTCATATAAGTTGAGATACAAAGGAAGTTGAGTGCTGGACAATGTTAAATATGAAAATAAAAAGGGGTAGCCACATTGCAAGAAGCATCAGCATTAACAAAAAAAAATGTCTTGTGGCTAGCGAATTAGTGTCGTCAACGGTGAATGATTTTGAATAAGAGGACTTGATGAGACACCATTTAATCCAAATATTTTTTTCTTCATATGTTATTTTATCAAACTTCAAGAGATGTGCTTTTGAGTTTTTATTAAATTTATCAAGTACACAACGAATTCAATAAGATGCACAACATTCGTTAGTGTATGCAGAAATCTTATAAGAGAAACACTCGAAATTTATGAACAAAATGTTTATATTTCTTTTTGGAAAGATGAATAAAATGTTTATATCCGAGGATTCATCTAAGGTGATGAAAAATCTAGTAAAACGAAGGATTAATAATAAAATGTATTTAGACTTAGAATTAAATCTTTTTAGTTGCAGGACTAAAAAACTATTATAATTAATCTTTGGATAAAATATTCTTGATAATTTAGAGTACTCACTTGAAAACAAAATCAATATGATCATGGATGAGCTTATTGAGGTAGTTCACCACTGCACGAAGCGCGGGTGATTTACCTAGTGTATAAATAATTACTAATGAAATTATTCTGTTATAACTATATATAAGAAGGAAAACAAAGGATTTTCTTGATTTAGTAGAAGTGAAGATGATAATATTTAAGAAACCATCTAACAATTATTTCTAATAAAACTAAAATCTCTACTCATTAAAAATAGGACAAAGAATTCCAAACAACCAATCAATATCCCTAAGAGTTTTTCAAGAATGATTACAAAGCTTTAGTCATGACAGTATCATTATTATAAGGAACTAAAGAAGATGGTTAATTGATGGAGATAAAGCTTAAGCATTGGCAATGAAGACTCTCGAAAATATTTTGTGAAATCATCAAGTAAATCTGGATGATCATTGAGACATATGGAAACCTACACATAAAATAAAAAGATAGTCGCAAATTAAAACATCAAGATCATCTAATAATATTTGTGTATCCAAATTAAAATTGACTTATTACCTCATGGTAGACATCATTGATGTTCTTGTTGTGCTCCTCTTTGTACATCTTCAGAATGTCTAAGAAGGATTTGTACACATGATCATCATTTTGAAAACGCTCCTGCACAAAGTTATAACCGCAATGTTGAAGCTAGAACTCAAATTTCCAGGTGTTTTAATCTCAATACTCCAAATTCACATTAAAAACTAGAAATATTTCAAAATACACACTTTTTCTTGTTCTTTTAGTCTTTAAATTAACTTTATAAGATACAGCGGAGAAGCTGCAAATTTTGTCAATGGTGTTCAGAACTTTAGTAGATATCTTTAAAAAGGTGTTTTAACCCATATACACAGTATTATTTTTTATATGTACAATATAAATTTTCCAGGAAGGATGTTCAAGTGACCACCCTTGGGTCAATGTAGCAACACCATCGATAAGACAAGTTATTAAAATACAAATTTTATGATACTAATTGTCATGAGATATACTTACAATGCATGTACATGATAAAAAAAATGAGAAGATAGTTATTAACTAAATGAGAAGACAGAAGAATAACCTTTACTTTCTTCACAAAGGTGACAACTTCTTCAAGATCAATTCTTTGTGGAGGATCCTCATCCTGATCATTGTCTTGCTCTTCATCCCACTTAGCAAGAAATTCAACTACAAAAGCAATAATGAATCGAAATAAAAATTGATTTTCACAATGAAATTCACTATCATGACTTACCAACTCGTTCATAACGCTCTATAAATTCATTGAAACCCTCCATAAGCTCAGGATATTTTCCAAGTGTATAAGCAACCTGAAATGAGTATCTTTCATGCTTTCAAATCTATCATATTCTTAAACAACAATAACCACACCAACTTGTACATCATCATAGTTGCAAAAATTTATTCCTTATAATTGGTGTTCAGTGTACCGCTTGTCTAGCCTATGATTTGCAACCAAACCATTGATAGAAGAAATTGTAAACAAAGATTATTGTCATAAAGGATTAAAAAAAATGATAGATTAGATGCGTGATACACATACCAATCTTTGTAACTGCTCTCTTGTAATTATTTCCTTGCTATAAATATAAAGACATTTTAGGAATGTCTGATAATCAGCTGGACTTCTTACTCTTTCCTTTACCTTTTCACAAAAAGTGAACTCTTTGCCATGTGTGTCTGACAAAATTAATCAATTTATATTAAAAATCATACTAATCAAATACAAATTTTCAAACAATGCTAACCATGAACTCACATTTCAGTGCATCTTTGTTTTCATTATCAGGTTCTTTATAATCTTCATTGTGAATTCTTTTACCCATATTCTCTTTTTCAGCCCGCGTCTTTTTTTGCTCTTTATGCAACCTCATCAATGTTTTATTGTTGTCCAAATTAGTACTTGAATTTAACAAGAACATAGTGCACTCATCTAGCAAATCTGGATGTTCATTGAGAATTATAGCAACCTACACATAAAAAAATAGCAACAAACAAAAGCATGAAGGTCGTTGTTTATATAATATCTATGAATCCAACTTATAAATGTTTTATCACCTCATGGTACACTTCTTTGATGTCCTTGTTCTCCTTCCTATACACGCTCAAAATATTTATGAAGGATTTGTAGTCATGATCATTTTCTAAACGTTTCTGCAAGAAGTTATAAGTGAGTAAGTTAAGATTAAAATTTTCTGAAGAACAAAAAGGCAAACGACCTTTATTATTAAAATAAACATCTATCTAACCTTTATTTTGTTCACTAAGTTGATTGCTTGTTCAAAGTCAAATTTACTAACACTAGAACCACCTTCATCTTTGCTAGCTCTGCGAGTGCCACCTCCTATTCCACCAAAACCACTTTCATGAACCTGTGATTGACCATACCTAATTCATCCGAGAAAAAGAAAAGACATATATACCATATTAAATGGTCAATGTATCTATGCAATTATAGGTGTGGTCTAATAATAAATTAAGTGGGCGAAATTATAGAAGATTGGAGCTCAAATGCTTGAATTTTTATAGCTTATTGAGATCAATGTGTATAACTAAATGAGCTAACATGTTTAATTGGTTACAATATCAATACAATTGATACTTGAAAACAACTTTAAAAGGTTTTCTAAAATTTGAACTGAATGTCTTAAATAAGGACATTTTATCATGTTCAATTGGAACAAGTATTTTGAGTGTCTAAGTGAATTAAATTTACTTATAACTTGGGTATAATCAAAGGAGGATTCATATTTAAAATGATTAAAATATCTATGTAATTGACACTTAAAAACACACGCAAAAGTTTTTTCAAAATTTTAAATTAGAAGTGTCTAATAAAAATATTTTATCATGTTTTCCTAAGCTGAAGTGAAACAAGTTGATATTCGAGTATCTAAACAACTTAAGCCAACTTGTATTGTTCTCAAATTCAAGTAGTGGTTAATACACATTTTCATTCACTCTAAATCAATGTTTAACTTGGGCAAAACCAAAAGTTTATGATAGTCATGTACATAAAAATCACTAGAGAGAGCTTACGATTCTCTAGGGGAAGAACCAAATGACCTCTTAAATAGAGGGTTATCATGTACATCATCTCCAAATCGCTTCATCCTACAAATATAGAACAACAATATTTTACAATAAAAAAAGATACAAAAAAAAAGAATTTAAAAAAGCATGCTCCATTTTCTAAAAGATCTCACCTAGTAAAGAAGAAAAAACAAAAATCTCAGTAGATCTATCAACAAAAAAGGAGCAAAATCAATGATTTAGATTAGAATAAGAAAATCTTTTTTCGAATCATTTTTCTCTACCTTTTCCTTTCCCCTCAAAAGAACTACAACGCACACAAAAGGTGAGGCCAAAAAATGAATTTAGAAAAAAAAAAGTGTTGTTGTATATCTTATGCAAAGAGTCTCAATTTGCATAAAATATCTTGTACTTACAATATCTGACTATGCACATTATATATAGTCCCAAAAATTTGGTTGATGTGCCAAAAAAAAGGTAGAATTTTGAAATTGACTCAAAATTAGGGTAAGGTGTGAACATTTTTAATTTCAAGATTGAGCCCAAATTTTGAATTTAAATTTCAAAATCATACTTACTAATTTTCATAATAATAAATTGGACTATTTTAGATTATACATTATAACTCTAGATTGAATTTGCTTACAATTAAAAAATTATTAATATTCCAAAAAAGAACAATTCATTATTATTTTTAGCATTTCTGGAAAAGTTATAAATTTGTGGTCAATGTAGTTTATCTCAAAATGAAAAATAATTATTTGGTCAAATCTCTTTTCATTAATATTATGTGTTGATATAAAATTATGTTACTTGGTACAAAATACCAAAATCGTTGAACATTTATTTTTTGAAATTTTGCCCCTCATTTTGAAATTATTGCATACAAGTATGTCTTTTTATCTCTAAAATAATATTTTTTTTAAGAAATCAAACATTATTGAAAGAGTTTTTCCATCGATGATAGATTGTTATTTATTTTTTTAAAAAAATCTTTCATTTATTTGCAGAATTAGATATATTGAAGTTATACATAGAATATAATAAGGCGGTATAAGATATTTGACTTTTGAAATTATATATGTCACTCAATTTTCCTCAGGTTATGCTTGTAACACCTCGTAATCTACTCCTAAAATTCTAATCGGTAGTCGTAAGAGTATCAACTTGGGTCGGGTGATATACTACTTATTAATATATATTACGGTTCATTCCTAAGTATTAGAAGTGCTTTGGATGTGAGTTAAGGTCATAATGAACCATTAGCACAAAGTCGAGTTGAAAGGTTCCTAACGATTAAGTTATTTGTGTAAGTTCATTCAAGTATTAAATTCAATCAATGGGCAATACGTAATCTACGCGAACCAGCGCAAAGTGGAAGTGTACCGTGCGATAGGGTTAGTGTTAATATTAAGGTAGCGTG
This sequence comes from Solanum stenotomum, assembly GCF_019186545.1. NCBI lineage: Eukaryota > Viridiplantae > Streptophyta > Magnoliopsida > Solanales > Solanaceae > Solanum > Solanum stenotomum. The sequence goes on along the minus strand of NC_064292.1, from coordinate 13,349,712 downwards.
AAGTGCTACGTGAATTAAGCTTCTGTTACGTGACCGTGCACGTTACTTCATAATTCTTTGGGTTTCTCTTCTTTTCACGTTTAGGAGGGGTGTTTATATCTTTCCTCATCCCAAAGCCCCAACCCACGAATATTAATTTCTGCCCAAAGCCAAAGTCAATCAATTTCATTATTTCAACTCTCTCATTCTCAAAAAAAATTGCACTCAATAACTTCAACAAACAGAAAAGCTAGGGTTTCAAGGCTTCCAAGCAAGTTCTGCTTAAAGCTTTTTGAAGAACCTTGTTCTTCCAGGTATGTAAGGCCACTCATAGTATTGGACCAAGTTCGTCTTCACACCCTACACCTAAATTTAGTCAGTATAGAGATATGTTTAGGGCTCTATCCAAAGTTCCATGATATTCTGAGTTCGGTTTGTGTTTCTTATTCTGAATATTGATTTATTAATTACTGAGACTGTGATCTTTTATGCATTTTGATTCTTGAATCGTTGCTCATGATTGTTGGGATTAGCAAGGTGTGAATGGGAAATAAAAAAGAGAAAATGAAAAGTGGAAGAACCAAACCAATTTTGGAAGGAAAATGAAAAGTCATCATTGCAAAAGTGCAAATGAAAGGTTATTTTTACCATATTGGTAGAAGAAAAGAAATTGTTGTCCTTATATTAGGAAACACTTCCTTTAGTTCTTAAAGGGTTAAGAAGAAGGTGCCCCCTCGCGCCGTCGTCATCGCTTGCTCGGCCTTGGCTTCGGCTTCGGATTTGGCAAATGATGTGATTGATAATATTTTTGGACAAAATTTATTTAATCAATCTTGTTAAATCATTTCCTTTCTCTTATAAATTAATTCAGAATGTTAATTAAATAATAGAATTAATTTGGCGCAACTGAATTTATTTGAAATTCACGTATAACGGTAATCCTTCCAAAAAGTCGTTACTTTTCCCAAACGGTAATCCTTCCGAAAAGTCGTTACTTTTCCCAAAGGACACAATGTTCTGGAAACAACGGGTCTGAACAGATTTTTTCTGAATAGGCACATTCCTTGCTGCAAATGGCTATAAACAAGAGGTCTTTTTCGTTTTTTCAAACACTGAAAAATTTTCCTCTCTGCATACATTTTCTTACATAAATAAAATTGTCGATCGACTGAGTCTGTGTGTGCTCTTGTTGCTGTTCTTGCGTTCGCTGAAGTTATTGAAGTTTGAGGTACCGCTACTTCTTTAACAGGTTAATCCGTTTTATCTTGGGAGGAATTAATCTGCAACCTCGGGTA
>NC_064292.1:13308929-13348394 GCF_019186545.1 Solanum stenotomum | reverse complement strand
AAAGTGGAAGAACCAATGAAAGTGGGGGAACCAATTTTGGAGGGAAAATGAAAAGTCATCATTGCAAAAGTGCAAATGAAAGGTCATTTTTACCATATTGGTAGAAGAAAGGAAATTGTTGTCCTTATATTAGGAAACACTTCCTTTAGTTCTTAAAGGGTTAAGAAGAAGGTGCCCCCTCGCGCCGTCGTCATCGCTCGCTCGGCCTCGGCTTCGGCTTCGAATTTGGCAAATGATGTGATTGATAATATATTTGGACAAAATTTATTTAATCAATCTTGTTAAATCATTTCCTTTCTCTTATAAATTAATTCAGAATGTTAATTAAATAACAGAATTAATTTGGCGCAACTGAATTTATTTGAAATTCATGTATAACAGTAATCCTTCCAAAAAGTCGTTACTTTTCCCAAACGGTAATCCTTCCGAAAAGTCGTTACTTTTCCCAAAGGACACAATGTTCTGGAAACAACGGGTCTGAACAGATTTTTTCTGAACATACACATTCCTTGCTGCAAATGGCTATAAACAAGAGGTCTTTTTCGTTTTTTCAAACACTGAAAAATTTTCCTCTCTGCATACATTTTCTTACATAAATAAAATTGTCGATCGACTGAGTATGTATGTGCTCTTGTTGTTGTTCTTGCGTTCGCTGAAGTTATTGAAGTTTGAGGTACCGCTACTTCTTTAACAGGTTAATCCGTTTTATCTTGGGAGGAATTAATCTGCAACCTCGGGTATAGTGAGGGGATTAAATTTCTTAAGGAAACACAGTAATTTATGTGGACTCGGATTAAAATTCATTCTGTCAATTTCATCTTTTTTCTGTTTCTGTATTTTTGACTAACCTGAATACAGGAGATAACAATGATTTCATTATTACATGAACTCTAATTTCTGAAGTCGTAATTGAAAAGTTCTTATAAGCATATCCCTATGCATTGATTTAAGATTTTCACGTGATTCCAAGTGTATTTTTAAACAATAATTTGAAACGAGTTTTAAACAAACATAATTGATTTCAAATGTACTAAGTGTCATTGATAAAAGAGGAATTTTTTTGAAAAAACATAAATGGTTTCCTGAAAGGTTTTTTAGTCAAGAAAAGTAAAGATCAATTCCCTAAAGAGGGCTTTTTGAGCATTATAGATATTGCATATTTCGGGAGTAGTATTGAACATCAATTGAGTTAAAGTTCATGTAACTCAAAGCTCCATAAACTATGCAGCCTGTGTAGGATAGAATTGTACCGACTATCGGGCGACTCCTCACTACCTCTGAGAAGGCCTAATAGATGGATCCACAAGTCCACAAGTTAAAGTTGATTTCCTATTATTACTTTGTAGCGGTATTATTTAATCGATAAATTAATATATTTATTAATTTACAAAGTGTTCGACACCGAAAAATTATTCAGGGATGAAATCTCAAAGAATTTGAAAGAACCCACTTGTGAAAACGTCATTCATGAACTTGAGGTCATGATTGATGATCTTAGTTACCGCAATAAAATTGACGATAATAACCAATTGGATAGGTAAAAATGATACATGTTCAGAGGTCCAAGAGCTTAAAACAAATTGTGAATATCATTGAATAAACAATGTTGATGATAAAGTTGAAGATAATACAATACATTTGGAACCACTTGCGCATAAGGAAACACTTGCATCTAGAACTCTTCACAATTTTATGGTGCAATTAGAAATAACACCGAAACTTTTGGATGCAATAAGAAAAGTTAGAGATGAGCTTCAACTAGATTTAAATTTTAACAAAAAACAGAACATAATAGAATCATATTTCACTAAATTTTCTTAGATATATTTGTACTTTTAAAGAATTATTAATTTCTAATATTAATGTGATCATATATTTATATAGGGGTCTTCTGAAAATATATTATCTTATTATCTTATCGAAATGAGTGATCTTTTCCATTGGCCCAAGTCAGGACCAGAGGAAATTATTATCTTAGAGAGATTATTAATTAACTGAATATTAATTTTGTGAGATTTTACTGTATATAACGTTTGTGACTAACATTTCTAGTAACTGAAGGCACACTTACAACTTAGACGGCTAAAGTGAAGGGGTGAAAATGATGTATTTGACTTAGTACACCAACTTATAAATTAATGATTCATTAATATATACATTGATACACGTAGGAGGCTCAAAATATCACCTAAAAAAACAGTATATTAATGCTAGTACTGGTGGAAGCTTAAGAATGTAAGCTGGAAAATGAAAAGATTTGAAATGTAAATGACTAATGAATAAAGTATTATTTATGAACTAATCAATTGGACAGTTATATGAATATTGATGGAAGCTGAAAACATTTTCAAAACAATGAAGTAATTAAATATTTTATAATATTTTAATTTGATGTAGGGTACAAAAGTTATCTAATGTTGAGGTTAGAAACTATCATTGGAACGAAAAACCAATGATAGTTCACATTTACAGGGAAGGAAACAAGTTGGCTGATCTATTACCTACTGTAACACAGTAACATATATGGTGTTGATCCAAAATGATAAATGAAACGGTAAAATTGCCTATTGTAACAGCAACATGGATGGTATCGAAATTGAAATAGCAAAGATAAGAATCATATATTAGCGGTAAAGCTTTTACAGCATTTTCTTGTCAATAGAACTACTTGACAACCTGATTCTACAAAGCAATACATCATGCATCAAGCAAATTTATATAACTCAATTACAAGCACTTTATGCATATAATAGAACTATGAAGTAGAGTGAACATGATTACAATCTCAATTACAATAAAAATGATTTGGTCGCATATCATCTGATTTGATGCACTCGTTCAATGGTCCAACTCTCCATCCTCTTGTTGTTTAATTGTCACTAAGCTCTCCTTATAATAAAAAACCCCACAACCACCATAAAGTGGATGTTTTGTCAAGCAGGAACATTGAAATCCATGATGCCTCGTCTTGTGTCAAAACATTATAGGAGACCAGTCGAGAAGCTTTAGTTGCCAAAATGAGAGAGCTATCATAACACGACTTAATTTTAGGGAAGCATTGAAAGGTAACATGTTTGTTTCATAGCCCTGGTTGGATCATTACCCATATATCATAAGCAAATCTTTCATCTATGTTCGAGTTCAAGATGGCAATGAAATCATCAAGCAACATCATACCCAACACAGAACTATGAACAAAGTGACAATCACACCCTTCAATCTCTTCAAATATTTCAAACCCAAAGTCGAATGACAGAATGGAGTAGTCAGTACGGCTGCCTCCATTTAGCAACCAGTAATAAGCTCTATTCAAATAAATAGTACCAAATGTATGTTTCACGTCTATAAATAAGGGTAATGGTTTTTTAGGTTTGAAAATTCTCCATGAGTCCCTAGAACATGAATAGATCGCTGATGCATTTTCACGCAAATAGCAAACCACTTTATAGTCATTAGTCAAGGGGTCCAATATTAACCCAAACACAGGGTAATTATTGATTATGGGTGGAGGGAGATGGAGGGGTATCACCTCCTTAGTAGTAGGATTCCACAATGCATACGAACGCACATGATCAATTACCCAGTCATAAAAAACAAGCCGTCCACAGAACCTCAAAGGTATGTCATACCTTTGATGGTTTGGGGATTATCTTGAGAAAGTAAAGTTAGGGAACGAGAGTCATGATCATCAAGAAGGTTACCAAAATTATAAAGCAGGAGTTGTGAGGGCTTATTCTTGCTACAGTTTAAGTGGTGTTGAACGAATTCAGGGGTTTTGATAAGAGCGTACCAATTCTTGCGGATACATTTGAATCACAACAATGACTTCACAGGACACCTCAACAGAATTTCCTTCACTACATCTTCAGGGAAAATAGCCACACATTCATCCATTTTTAGGTTTCAACAAAAGCAATTTGTTTCTTTAAATAGACAAAGGAGAAATGCCTCATTCTTATCCTTCATTTCTGTTACCATAATTCACTTTAGCATCATTAAATTTTGTTCTAAATTTAGGCATGGAAATCTAATTACTACTTTCCTTCTTTCTCATATTAATTTTTGTTATGTATTTAAGTATGGAAATCTAAATACTTTGACTACTTTCTCATATTACTTTGACTACCTCACTGTTAGGATCTAATTACTACTTTTTTTTCATATTAAATTTTATTATACATTTAATGATGGAAATCTAAATACTTTGACTACTTTCTCATATTACCTTGACTACTTCCCTGTCACGATCCAAAATCTAAAGTCATGATGGCACCTGCTATAACCAACCAGTAGGTAAGACAACCCAAATTCGAAACTACAAGTAACATGCAAAATGGGCAGAATCAAGAATCAACAAGATAAATTAAATGTGAAACAATTTAACGAAAAAACAACGGAAAGAAGGGAATTGTAACACCCCGGAACTAGTAGGCAAAAAACTAGAGCTAAACGTTGGGGTTAGGGTCAAGGGAGTGGGCAAGGGGCAAGGGCCAAGGAAGAGGACTAGGGCAGTCCACTCTACCCTAGACACTGCCTTAATGACCACGACCACCACCACGATTCATGGTGGGTACCACGACTTGTGGTGTGGTCTGTGGTGGGATAGGCAGTGTGCTTGCCAAACTTCCCAAAGTGAGACCCTCCCCCACGAGCCATTTGACGACTCGTGAAGGCCACAAAGGGCCGTGGGAATGGTCGTGGTCTTCACTTAGCCTCAAGGGGGTCAAGTCATGAAAACCTAGCCACTGCCTCAAGGTCCACGGAGGGGACCACGACTCGTGGTCCCTGGGCAGGTCACTTAAATGAAGGGTTATTTTGGGAAGTTTCTTTTTAGCTGGGTATTAAGTGAGGTCGTTTTGCCTTAGTTTTACACACCTATATAAGTCATTTTAAATAAAAAATACACCCATTCACCCCATTATTTCCAAATCAAATCCCAAAGTTTATCCTCTCAAATATTTCTCTCTCTAGAAAACTCTAAGAAAAAGAGGGTCAAGCTAGGTCAAGTCTCCATTGTTTCAAGCTTTCTAGGTTTTATAATCAAGGTATGATGGCTTATTCATTCATGGATCCCTTTCATCCATGAAGCCCCTATGTTTCCCCCAATTGTGAAGATAAATCCCTAATTCTAGTTGGGTTCCTTCTTATACTATGGGTATTGGTGTATGTTGATCCAATTGAGTGGATAATGGTTGTTAATGATGTAATTACATGTTTTTAGTATGATTATACATGTATTCTTGATTAACCTAAGATTTTAGGGTGAAATTGATATAGTTTGGTTTTATGCCATGAAAGAGGAAATTGAGGGCTTAGATGTGATCTTCTAAGATTGATGAATTACTTTATGAATTGCTTGATATTAGAACACCTAAATATGAATTTCTTAAAAGTAAAGCTTGTAGACATGAATTGATTTGATTAAGGCTTATATGATGGATCATGACTATTAGTGTTGTGATTGAGTTTATATGATGATATATGACTAAAATTGCTTAAGAATGAAACATGTGGTTAGATTGTCTTGAGAATTAAGTATATATGATGATCATGTGAAGTATTGCTTGAGAGTAAGGCTTGTAGTATGAATGTGATTTCTAAGGCTTTGAGAGTAAAGTGATTACGACTATGATGTAATTGTGGTGCCGTTGAAAGGCTATTCTCACACACACACTTAAGCATGACTATGAATGAAGTGTCCATGATTATGATAATGTTGTTGTGATTCATTGAAAGGCTATTCTCATGAACACATAATGAACATGATGTGCCAGGTTTTCTCACATAATGAATATTCTAGGTTGAAAGACTTTCTCACCTAAATGAATCTAATGTTAAATGTAGACTTGGATGGTGAAAGGTTATTCTCAAGCATGATCTAAGAGCTATCCTAAGGAACTTTTTTGGATGGATTGTTAAGGACATCCTTCCATAAGACATGAATCAAGTTATGACCTAATAAGTACTCTGTGGGAATTAATGATTAGCACTGAGTGGCTATTGATATGAGATGGGAGCCCTCACGTGAGTTGAGGCCGGGTTTCTAGGAGCAATCTCTTAAGATGGATCACGTGAGTTGAGGCCGGGAATCTAGTAGCAATCTCCTTATCCCATAAACTACGTTTCCCCGTAGGTTACTTGGCTATTGGATCCACCTAAAGCTAAGAGAATGGCTCTACATTAGGCAAGTAGGACAACCCTTTTCGGTGTGAGTAACACCGGATTTCATGTTAAACTCACATGGTCTATGTCGGTTAAGACTAATTCCCACAACAAGACTATGAATTATGAATTATGGTTACTCAAGAAGCTTTACTTAGCATGAGTGAGATTTATGGGGTCTTACTCATGCATTGCACAAGTATGATTTGAAGGTAGCTATGATATGTTCCTCTTATGTTATGATGATCTACGTAATGAATATGTTTATGACTTGTGCTTGTGATGTATGCTTAGTTTAGATTGTATCTTGAAAGGCCCCTCCATTACATGCGTGACTAAAGGTGAATGATCCCTTGTCTATGATAAATAAGCTAAAGATGAGATAAAAAAGAATGATGAATATGAATAAGGACCTAAAGTGACTTAGCATGGGTGGGATTATTGGATCATATCCATGCATTGACTTATGAAGTGTTTCTCTTATGTTACGTTAAACGAGATTGCATTGATTATGCATATGACTATGTTGTTATCTCTTATGCTTATGCCTATGTTTTATCATGATGCCTCTTATGCTTATGACTTATGTTAGTGTCTCTTATGATTATGGTATATGTCTTATGTTGACTAATGCCTCTTATATGCTTATGTTGATGATTTGTGCTAGCCATCATATTTAGTACATTATTGTACTAACGCCTACTTTTGTCTACATTCTTATCAAATATAGGGTTCGGCGATATTGAGTTTTATTCTCGTGGCTAGGTTTCTAGTAGAGCAAGCAAGTAAAGACTTGGTGAGTCCTCATAGCATCAAGGATTTGACCACTATGTTCTTTTATGCCTTTCTTTTTGTATGGGTTGCGTCCCTAACTCTTTTCAAGTATTAGATGGTTTGAGACAAGTGTAATAGACTTCCACTTCGTTTTATGGGACTTCGATTGTATTGAAAATATTTTAAATTTTTGCACTTTTCTATTATCTTATGTTGTGATATGCTAAATGGCTTGCATGGAGTCTTTCAGGGTTCTATGTGCCTTGTTACATCTAAGGAGTACCTCTGGGTCGTGACAGGAACAATAACAATATATACAACTCAAAATAAGAGATTCAAATCCACGACCTGGTAGTCACAAGTATAGAGCTACTAAAAGAGTACAAGTCCAAAAGGTGGACCAATGATACAAACATGTCTCGTATACAAAAGACTAGCCAAAAACAATATACAGAAGGAGATAGAGTGAACTGGAATGCCATAAGCTTACCTTCAGTCTCTGAAGATCGCAAACCAGGATAGAACTCAACGCTAACAACTAGCGCTCATATTTGCATCAAGAAACCCAGTAGGCATCATAGGCCGACTCTGCTTGGAAATTAAAGACAATAATGAAAAGAAAGAAGGTAACAACAAGTAGAGGTCACTGAACAAAACAGTAATGAAAAAACCTATCTATAAACACAAGTCTATGTAAGGACAAACAATAGATAATAGATAAATATAACCTAATTGGACACCCCATAGGCCCGATATGTACATAGAAGATCTAACAAAAATACTAGCTAAGCAAAAGAGTATTCCAAAACTGCAACAACCAACCACACACTCGAACCACGGTAAAGCCACCTTAAAGAACCCAAATAAATCACAAACTCAGGACTCGAACCCGACTAATAGAAGTGATGCCCAGACTTGAAGCAAGGCTGATGGAGATGTGTCGGGCCTCAGACAACATCTAAAGTGATAAGCTAGGTCCTTGAACTGTGGCTAAAGGAAGTACGCATGGGCATCGAACCCAGGATAATGGTGCGCATGAACCTTGAACCACACTAATAGTCAAGAGTATTGACCTCGAACCGTAGATAAAGAACTCTAAATGCCTCTAAATACTCCGTCCTTACTCGTCTTCGGAGCCACCAAGGACCCACTCTAACTTCAAACCCCAAGACCTGATACAACAACAACCTACAAGATTTGAAACCACCAAAGAACCCACCATGCCAAATTTGAAGGAAAATTATGGATGAATAGTCATATGCAGTGAGTAGTCGCCTAACTAAGGGTCATGCTGACCTAATTCTGCTATATTAATCTATAAGTAGTTAAGACATCCCCAACGACATCAGAGAAACTCTAAGGCCTATCAACTCCAAAATGCTAGTCTAAGACAATCACTATACTACGCCTAGGCTAAGGAAAATAACAAGTTACTGAACAAACCAAAACACGCCAGAGAAACTATGAGGTAAGATATATTCAACACAACAAAACTAGCACGCTGAACTCCCTAAAACTACCTAAAATACACCTAAAGCATGAATTCTAAGAATTAAACATGATTCAACTATAAACACATCCCAATTCTAGCTATTCCATATTTACAAGCCCAATCTAAAGATCAATAAGTTGTAGCCTACCTCAAAGTAAACCGTGCACGTTCCCAAATCACGATTTTAGAACTCTACCCTTCTGAACAACCTCTGATTGGTGCCACACTATCAAAAACATGATCACCACGTCAATATAAATGTTTAAACACCAAAATCACAACAGTTGAAGATGAGCTCAAAATTGAGTGAAAAACATAATTATGGGACTCTCACTAGTAATTTCAAAATTGACTCCGTCAATGGGTCCTATTTAGATCTATGAATATGTGCTTCGAATTTGGGCATAATCCAAGCTCGAAAACAACCAAAATCAGATAATGCAATAAAAAGATAACAAAAACATCATTAAAGGGCCTCAAAAGGTCCTTTAGGTGTGGAAAATACCTCCTCAATGAGTGTGTCGCACCTTCCCGATGATCCCAACCCGTAGTTCTGCTAATTCTCGACAATATGCAACTAAAATCACCTAAATTGGACCTCCAAAGCTCAACTTTACAAGTTTTCAAATGTTGATCAAGAGCTGAAATAAGATTGGTCTTTATTATAAAGACTAGTTAAATGACCTCTGCCATGTAGGATCCAGTCCACGATCATAGAAGTTTAGGTCCCCAAAGCATCACAAATGCGGCACCTAGCCTGCGAACGGTAAGGACCAACCCCATTGGCCTACGGAAACGCGACGCAAGCCCACAAACATGATGACTAACTCCATAGGCCTCTACGAACGTGACACTAGGCTCACGAATATAGAGACCATTATCATTGGTCATCGCGAACGCAGCCTAAGGAGTGCAAACACAAAGAGAAAATATAGGCTGGACCAACTGCTGAACATTAGTTGGTTCCCTAAAGCCCAAAATCCTCGACGGGGTGCATGTGATTCATTTGGAACCCCATGCACGTAAACGAACTATGCTACCCCACCAAATTCAGAGTTCTAGACTCAATGGAGATGTCAAAACTTCCAACCGAGGTAGTCTCGACAAAACGTCGGTCCCACACTTACACTCCATTTTAAGCAAATTCCTTAAGAGTGCTTTGAATGAACTTAGAATCCGCACCAAAGGTCCTTCTAGACCAAACTCAATGTTCCGAAGCTAACAGAACCGTCAAAAGTGCATTTGAGGCTGTCTACCTGAGGTTTTGACCAAAATCAAATGATCAAGTTTCAAAATCTTTAAACACAGAAACTTGCTTAAAAATTAAATAAATGACCATGTGACCGAATTGTCAGTCCAGCAGGTCATAAATGACTTTAGGTCGCTATAGGAATGATTTAAACGCCAAAACAAAAACTTTTGTATTCAATTATCTTATATTGTTGATTTTTGTTATCTTAGTGTCATGACATGCCATGAGGTTAGCTTGGGGTCACTCGTGGTTCTAAGCACCGTGTCACGTCTATATGGAGGGGGGGGGGGTAAGTCTCAGGGCATGACATTATGTGCTTGTGATTTTGATATGCGATTTTACCTTCGTTGCTGCTAGGGGAAAGGTACTGCATATGCTTGAGAATGCACTTGTTGTGCCAACGTCACAATTTTCATTTCCGTCACATGATAATTTTAAATTATATTCTAACTAATTTCAATCATTTATGTCACATGTCCTTATAATAATTTGTGTCAAAAATATTATTTTTTTGGAAGATAAATATTATGTTGTTAGTGTTGATTTTCGAAACATGAAAGGATTTTTACGCAAGTTATAAAGGAAGTGAAAGAAAGCCTTAGAGTACCAAAGAATTGTTTAACTATATGCATTCATCTCTACGCAATATGATTGAAGAAAAATTTAGAACTTGAAAAAATAAATTCAGAATATTAAAACAAGACATGAACCATTGTGATATTGACACACAAGTGACAATTGTCATATCTTAGTGTTATATAATATTTTGTGAGAATACCAAATGAGTGGTGAAATATTTACAATCTATGGACATGAAGATAAAGTTACTGATTATTTTACCAACAAATGACTCAAAGTAACAATGTTGATTCGTCTTCTCGATCATATGATCCACAAATGCAAGTTCAATGTGAGGAGATTGTATGTACTACATGCACTAAAACTTATGTTCAATTTTATTTTTTTAATTGCATTAAATTTTTTATCAATAAGTGTTAAATTTTACTAGAAAATAGCTTTGTGATAGTATCGTATGCCATTTATAAGCTTTTGCTTATTTAATAAAATCGTATAAAGAATTGAGACAATTAATAATTTTACAACTTGTGAAGTTTTTATAATTATGAGAAAACATGCCGTATATGAAATCCAAATTGAATATAGAAACAAAACTAAAACTTCAACTTCATCTCGCTTAACTTGAAACATAGCGGTCACACGTGGAAGAATCAGGTAGATTAATGGATTCTTACACTACACAACGGGCAAAAGAGGAAAGTAACAGACACACCCCGTTCCCCCTTACCTACCCAGACACCCTCAAGCCGCAGCGGCCCACTTTATCCATCATTGAGTTCGACACCTTCTTCCCCTTCTCTCTGATCATTAGAGGACGATTTTTGATATTTTCTCAGGCATATAGTATACCCACTTCACAAGCCTGCTCAATTTAGTGAAATCAAGAAGCCCCGTTTTGTGGGTTGATTTAACTTAGAAAATGATCTTTGCTTCTAGATTTTCTTGAACTTTTGCCATTCTTAAATGACAAGTGATCAAAAAACGTTCTGTTCTTTACTGGGTTTTCACTTCAGGTGCATCTTTGTCATTTTCTTCTCTATATGTCTGTGTTTTTTACTATCCAAATGGATTTGCTTATATTGGTCTAACTCTTGAGATCTTACTGATTTTTATATGTCTGTGGTTTTGACTCTATATGTCTGTGTTTTTGACTATATGTCTATGTTTTTGACTATCATTTTAGCTACATTTTTCTTTTTTTTTTGTTTGGGATTTTCTGGTTGTTTGGCTCTTGTGTTTTGAAGTTTGTGTTTGACAAAGGGTTATGTGTGTGTTTTTCCAGATGTAGGTGGAAAGAAAGATTAGGGTTTATTACTGTCATTTTCAAGTTTCTATCTGTAGCTTTTATATGAAAAGCTATTCCTTTTCTCATTAAGAAGAATGTATAAGTTAAAGATATGAAATGCCTTTTATCCTCCACTCAGTTCATGATCCTACACTGTGATTAGGATAATTAAGACAGTGGCCTAAAAATATTAAGATAATTATGTAAGTAGGATATCTGAAGAAATTATTGGATGATGCTATATGTAAATATGAGATTTTTATGTATCATTATTATCTTTCCAATTGTGAGGTAGAAAATTTTAAGGCCTGGGAATCACTGGATTTGAAGCTGCATTTCTTTTCAGTTTTTCAAGTGACAAACTAGGGTGAGACAAGTATGAAAGAGAGGCAATTTAGGTTATAAGTAGCAAGATCTTGCATTTAATCTGCTAAGGTCCCTTACGGCCTTACCCTAGATTACCTTGCAAGATTATCAGTTGTCTACTCTACAATTGGTTATTAAGCTCGCATTTTTCTTGATTTATGAGTTGTACCTAGCTATATGTTTATTTAGTGCTTCTCCAACAAGAGATGATGCATTTGGACTGCCTTCTGGATGATACAAAGGATGTTATCCCCCTCTCTGTTGTAGTACCTCTTTTTTAGAAATGAGATCCAAGCTTATATATGAATTTTCGTTTGCTTTATAAGGTGGTTTTGGATTTTATAGTGTTGCATGATCTGTTCTGTGTTAACCCATGGTTGGATCTGGTGTAGGTATTGGCACGTCTTAATACTTATGTGATCAGCTCAATTGGTGTACTATCAGTGTTCCTGTTGCAAGTCCCCATGTTGCCGGAGGGTTAGCGGAGTCATGACTTGTGTAAAGATTGTCAGTCTTCTCAAGGGTAAAGCACTGGGTTCATGAAAGTTCTTATGCTAGACTTTCCTTTATCTGGTAGTAGATTGGGAAACATAAAATTTTGCACTGTGATCTCCACCTCTCACCTAAAATCCACCTGGCTTGCTTTTCTTGGGCTTTCTGTTTTATTTCCTAACAAATGGCATCGTAGGTGTTGTAGTTTTTTATTTATAAGTTCATGGTTAAACAGACAGCTGTAGAGAAAGTTACTCGGGTGGTCTACAACTTGTTAGTCCCTTGTTTTCTGCCTGATGGTATCTTCGTATTTTTTTTCTGGATATGGTAAAGAACTTGGTTGTTTGGAGGTGGGCCTAGACCATTCCTCCCTTGTCAGCCAGTATATTTTCTGTTACTGCATAGCAAATGACAAATTTAATTTTCTTTGCCTCGTTGTATCAAAATCACATATTTCATTATCATGATCTTTTCCCAAGTTTCAAGCTACTTGGTATTAACCTGCATTTACTGCCTGAAATAACCACTTACTAGAAGTAATTGATATTGCTGAACTCTTCTACAGTTATGTGCATGTAGCCATCTCCATCCAGGCCATAAATTGTGAGTGTTTGCTGAGATGCAGACTTTTCTTACATTGCAGGTTCTTTTTGCCACCTGCTGCTAGTAATTGCTCTCTGGTTGTGTAGCTATCAGAATGTCGTGGCTCTTCCTCTGTTACCTAAACCTGGGCAAATTCCTTCCACATCTGAACTACCTAGCTCACCTGACAGTGCAACTTTTCAGCCAATTGAAATATCACCAACTATGATCCCTCATTATCCTTTTCATGGAGAACCTTTGCCACCAATGTATCCTTCCTTCCCAAAGACATATGACCCTGTCTTGACTGGAAGATGCCCTGTAAATTTTTCAGTCATTTCAAGCATCACAGCAAAAACAGCATCTGATTGTACTCAATCTTTGTCAACAGTAGTAGGGAACGTGATATGCTGCCCACAGTTTAATAGCTTACTCCACATATTCCAGGGATTTTACAGCAACCATTCTGATACTTTAGTTTTACAAAATGTGGTGGCTGATGATTGTTTTAAAGATATCATCAGTATACTAGCCAGCAGAGGAGCAAACAGCTCATTATCTAGCATGTGTTCTGTGAAGTCTTCTAATCTGACTGGTGGGTCTTGCCCCGTGAAGGACATCAGTACTTTTGAGAAAGCTGTAAATACAAGCAAACTGTTAGAATCTTGCAGCACAGTTGATCCTCTGAAAGAGTGCTGCAGACCTTTTTGCCAGCCTGCAATTTCAGAGGCTGCACTTCAGATATCAGGGATAAAAATGACTCTCAGTGATAATAAGAACATAGTTGAAGTACCTAGTGAAATTGATACCCTTAATGATTGTAAGGGAGTGGTCTATTCATGGATTGCAAGGAAACTAAGGTTTGAGGATGCCAATACTGCATTTCGGTTGTTGTCTTCCTGCAAAGTCAATAAAGGTAAGTATTTTAGCATAATAAGGAACTTTTTACTAAGAAGTGCTAATGTTTGTTTCAGTTTCATAAAACACCTTTTTCCCATTGCTTACTCTTCTGTTCTCCATGCTACAGAAAGCCTTCACTGTTCTCTTATTTGTGTTCTTCACGACTAGGGTAATGGATTGAGGGTGGAGGTTTTAGCTGAGACTGCAATGAAGGTCAGAAAGGGATTTGAACTCAAATCTTGTGGTCTTTATAGAGTATAGAAAACTATCCTTCTTGCTTTTATTTACCAAATGGCCCAAATCAAAGTCTTGTGCTTAATTTAGGATGGTGAAATGGTCAATTTTAGAGTTAGTTTGCTTAATTTAGGATGGTGAAGATGGTTAATTTTATAGTTAGCTTGCTTAATTTAGGATGGTGAAGACGGTCAATTTTTGAGTTAGTTTTCACTGTTTTAAAGACAATTCTCAAATGTTGGCCCCATTATATATCATTTGTATTATGTTCGACTCTGGATGTGCTTAATTTCTTATACTAGAAGAGTCTTAAGCCATATTTTGTATGTTTTGAACTTATGATCTTAGGTTCCACCCTTGCCAGTCTCATCATGTGGAAGATTTTTAAGCTGTATTTTATAGTCTTGATTGACAGTATCATGATTATCTAGGTAAAGGTGTTTCTTTGAAAGACTATTTTTTTGTGTCTCAAGAATGAACTGTTTGGATTGGCTTTAAAGTTGGTCAAACCTACTTTTTAAGTCATTTTTAGCTTTTGGGAGTGTATGACAAATTTAAAAATAACTTAAAATAAGTTAAAAGTGACTTTAAAAAAGTTTAAAACCAAAAAGTAGGACTCCCTACTTTTTATTTTTTGACTTAAAAGTCATTTAAGTTAGACGTAAAAAAAATTACTTTTTAAAAGCTACTTTTTCAGCCAATCCAAAAGGGCTATTACTCTAGTTCGTCACTTGCTTCATTGTACAAAAGTATTGTCGGGATAGTGTTTGATTGGAAGGTAAAATCTTTTGTTCAACTTTACATGAGCAGTTGGGTATGTGCATTGCATGTATATTTCCTGTTAATTATTACAAAAATTGTGCCTGATTGCTTACAAATTATTGAAATTCTTTACCCACATTTTCTCATTTTGCAAGTGCCAAACCTATTCTTGCCTTAGTAATCACATAAGTATTTAGACTCGTCAAATACTAACCGTCTCTATAATTTTTAACTAGGTGACATCTCACAATACTTATAATTTCCTTGTAAAGTTCATTTGCTCGCGACCAATTACATAAATACATCAAATTCCATTTCTTATGTAGTCAAGACAGAGTATAAACAATTTTTTTTAAAAAAATTTAATCTTGTCCTATCTATATATTAGGTGGGTACTAAGATCTTACTTATTAGGGCACCTCCGACCCATAACACCAAATTTTATACTAAAATAGTGTCAACACTATTTTAGTGTAATTCAACTCCAACCCACAACACGAAATTTTACACTAAAAAGGAATATTCTCTTTATTTTCTTCACTCTCTTCAATATTATACTATTATTTTTTATTTCATTTATATTTTCTTATTTTATAATACAAATTTATTTCTTCATTTATACTTGTTTTTATTTTATTTTTGTGAAGGTAATTTAAAGTAAAATTAACTCAGATTTTATTTAAAAAAATCAAATATTCATAAGTTAATTTATATACGCCAACTTTAAGTTCTAAATTTATACTATATAATACTACATAAAAAATTATTAAGTATACACCCTTCGGGGTGGCCCAGTGGTTTGAGCTTGGAACTTCCATGTTGGAGGTCTCAAGTTCGAAACCTCTTGCCAGCGAAAGCAAGGAGGGGTTTGCCTTCTAGGTCGACTTCGTCACACCAGGCTTGCCTAGTGCGGGTTACCTCTCTTATATGGTTTGCGAGCTATTGCATAGGAGCGAGGGTTTTACTCTGTGCGCACCCAAAGGGTAGCGGCTGCGGGTTTCCCTTGTCATAAAAAAAAAATATTAAGTATACAAGGGACTTAATTAAAATCATACAATTTATAATATGTTAAATTAAAAGTTTTGTATAATGGAAATAATATTATAATATTAAAAAAGTGATTTAGTGTGGATGAATAGTGTAACACCTATAATACAAATTCTTTCTTCTATTATACATGTATTTTATTTATATTTTTTGTGAAGGTAATTTAAGTAAAATTAACTCATATTTTATTTAAAAAAACCATATATTCATAAGTTAATTTATATACGCCAACTTTAAGTTCTAAAATTTATACTATATAATACTACATAAAAAATTATTAAGTATACAAGGGACTTAATTAAAAACATACAATTTATAATATGTTAAATTAAAAGTTTTGTATAATGAAAATAATATTAAAAAAGTGATTTAGTGTGGATGAATAGTGTAACACCAAATTTGGTGTGACACTATTCACACACCAAAACAGTGTAAAAAGTGGTGTCGGGTTGGAGCCCTACAACACCAAAATTTACACTAAAATAAGTGTTATGAAGATCTTTGGTTGACCAATTAGATGAAAGTTGAGTGTCTTGATATAATGCATTATGGTTACATTATCAAACATGTAATGTTTCGATACGTTCTTGTGGTTACAATATCAAGCTTTTAATGTTTCTAGATTTGTTATGAAAATCATTTGACTTTATATAATTTTGGAGACAGACCCTAGAATCTAAAGGTTTCAGGTTAAGCAAGACTAAAACATAGTACTTAGAGTGCAAGTTTAGTGACAACTCATGAAGCAAAGGTGGAAGTGAAGATCGATGCACAAGTCATACCCAAGAGAGGAAGTTTAAAGTATCTTGGAACTACAATTTGAGGAACGAGGAGATTGATGATGATGTCGCACATGGTATTTGAGTGGGGTGGGTAAAATGGAGGCTCGTGTCCGAGGTACTGTGTGATAAGAATGTGTTACCAAAACTTAAGGTAAGTTCTATAGATTAGTGGTTTAGACCTGCATTATTGTATGGGGTAGAGTGTTGGCTAGTCAAGAACACACATGTTCGAAATATGAATGTAACAAAGATGGATTTATGGGCATACTAGGAGAAGTATGGTAAGAATGAAGTTATACAAGGCAAGGTGAGAGTGACCTCCATGACAAACAAGATGAGGGAAGCTAGGTTGAGATGATTCGTGCATGTGAAGAGGTGCTCTAATGCACAAATAGGGAGGTGTGCAAGGTTGGCTATAGCAGGTTTTAGGGGAGGTAGAGGTAGGCCATAGAAGAATGGGAGGGAGATGGTTAGAAAGACATGATTTATTTCAGTTTATTTGAGGACATGACCTTAGATATGAATGTTGAAGACTAGAGTAGAGGAGTAGTAGGTAGTTGAGTATTGTTGTGCTTTCATGTGGAAGAGGTAGATGATTAGAGTAGAAGGATAGTAGGTAGTAGAATGTTGTCATACTTATGTGTGAGAGGTAAAGGCTAGTCTCATCTTCTCATTATTTAGCAGTATTAGTTGGTATTCATGTAGTACGTCATTCTTATTTTTTATTACCACCTGCTGCATCATTTGCTTTGTTTATCCTGTTATTTTCTTTACGATCTTTCTTTGATTACACTTTTATCAAGTTGAGGGTCTGCTGAAAACATCTACACTTCTTTTGTGCCAATGTCGTGTTGAGTCGACAAGGGTCGCCAGTGGATCATTATTTGCACATCCCTCAATAGTTGGTGTGAAATGAAAGAGAAAATAAAAGAGATTGGGGGTTTAAATAACTATGTTTACAATAACAACAACATATCCAATGTAATAACACTAAGTGAGGTCTGTAGAGGATAGAGTACAGAGATTTTACCCCTACCTTGGAAGTAGAAATGCTGTTTTCGATAAATAACTATGCCTACATGTTATAAAAGGAAAGAAAATCAATACCTAATTACGAGAAGAGCTAATTAAACCACCTACTATATTGACATATATTTTAGAATATTCATGAGGACTTTAATATTCCCCTTCAAGATAGTGCACATAAATTATATGTATCAAGTTTGTTGCATGTATAACTTGTTCTGTGATCGTCTATGAACTTAATGAATATGTTTGCAAACTGATCATTTGACTGCATGAACTTTGTGATGACGTCTCCTGAGAGTACCTGTACCTTCTCTCTCTGCTCTGACAATATAACTATCGATCTTTATGTGTTTGGTCCTCTTGTGAAATGGTGGATTCGATGCAATGTAAAGTGCAACCTCATTATTTCACATAAGTTTCATTTTTTGCTCCAAATTGTGACTCTTTAACAGTTGCTTGATCCATATGAGTTCTCACATGTAGCCACTGCCATAGCTTGATATTCGGCCTCTACACTAGATCTAGCAATCACATTTTCTTTTTTCTTTTTCTAAGACCAAATTTCTCCAAACTAGAACACATTATCCAGAAGTGGATCGTTTGGCAGAGGGATTCTGCCTAATCTGCATTTGTATATTCAATAATTTTCTCATGTCCTTAATCTTCGCAAAGTAATCCGTTCCAGGGAGCAGATTTTTAATTGCATTCTAATGACTGTCACAAGGAGAATCCAAGAACTGACTTACAACACTAACGGAAGTCAATTTCAGGTCAAGTCATAGTGAGATATCTAAGTTTTCTACCAACCTCCTGTATATCTTCCAGGATCAATAGGCTCCCTTGACTTGGTAAGAGCTTAGCATTTTGGATCCATAAGAGTATTGACAAGTCTACAATTTGTCTTCCTAGTCTCAAGTATATTAAGTGCCATACTTTGTGAATTGAAAATTCTTAATTTGGATTGAGCAACCTCATTGCCCAAGAAGTACCCCAATTGACCAGAAAACTGAAAAAATTGGAAGCATTCATCGGAGAAACAAATTTGGTTACCAAAAAGTGATCGGAATCAGGAGGTACTTATATGGGTAGCCTTGAAAAGACCAGGAAACCCCACTGCAAAAAGAAGCAAGTTGAAAAATAGTCAGAGGAGCTTGCATGCGTCGGCACATGGAGCAGATGTGCTCGCCGGACAGATTTTTTTGACAGTGTGTCAAGTCAACTGCTGGAGTGATTGACTAGGGTTTGCTCTCCGAGGGGTGGAGAACACTAATGGTATTAATTTTCACTCAACATTGAAGAAGAAGGGTGTGACGCAAAACAACCCTAGAAAGTTGCTGGAAAAATTACGTCAATGAAATTTTCATTTTTTTATGTGTTGCTGGCGTTAATCAGGCTTTGATATCATGTGAAGCAGAAGAGAAAATATTGACTTTATTTCCATCAAGCTATTGGGGCTTAAATAATCATATTTTACAACAACATACCCACTGAAATTCCACAAGTGGCTTTGGTGAGGGTAGAGTGTATACAGATCTTATCCTTACCTCGTGGAGGTAGAGAGGCTGTTTTGGAGGACCCTTGGTTCGAGTACAACAAATAAATAACCATTTACATTGTTTGAAAAATGTTTTAAAAAGGAAAGGAAATCAATATGTATTACAATAGGAGTAGTAAATTAAGCCACCTACTATATTTATTTACATATATTAAACTATATGAAAACCCCTATTATTTGCTGCTTCCAAACCTGGTTGACAGGACGTGGAGTGTAATTAGTTTCTTTTTCTGGGCTACCGGATTAATATTTGAGGGCTAAAAATGGTGAATTGGAAATAGAGCCAGCGCAGAGTTCTAGTTCCATGAGCACAACCACGTGGTTTAGCGCTTTTCATGATTTCAAACCCTGCAGTGGTCGAAAAGTTGGTATTGAACTAAAGAAGGGTATTCGGAGCCCCATTATTCTCTGAGTTCCACACCGTGAGCCAGTTAGCCTTCAAATATTTCTAGGCTATAAAAAAGTGTCAGTTTTGTTTCCTTGTCTATTCTCTATCTTAAGTTTTAATCTTAGTAAATGTATTTGTAGTTTTTCTATTCTAAGTTTGAGCTTTATTTGCTACGATTTGATCCAATTATGCTAGATACACTGAAAAATCCAGTTAGGTTGTTAAGACGTAAAGCGCTAAATTCATCTGAATAGGTGCATCTTTTATTAGTGTATTAAAGTTGTATGTAGTCCTTGAATTGGAATTATCCTTGAGATAGAAAGTTGAAGCTGTCAACTTTTATGATATTTTCATCTCTTCCCTAGGTAAAGTGAGAAGGATAAACTCAGCAATTTGTTCATTATGCCCAAGAGCTATACCTCCTAAAGTATGTTTACCAAACTTTAGAGGCTTATTCTTAAGCTGTTGTCTTTTGGATGTAGCTTGTCCCCTGGACTTAAAGCAGCCATCAGAAGTGATCAATGCATGCAGAAATTTAGCTGCTCCCAGTCCTTCATGTTGTAGCTCGTTAAATGCCTACATCACAGGGATACAGAAGCAAATGTTGATCACTAATAGGCAAGCAATTATATGTGCTGCTGTATTTGGTTATATGTTACAGAAGGCTGGAGTCATGAGAAATGTTTATGAGCTTTGTGATGTTGACCTGAAGGATTTTAGTCTTCAAGGTGATTATTCATTATGTGATTTGTCCATTTCTCCATGTCTCTTGTTTCTTGGAGCTGACATTTGTGTTCCTTTCGCCTGGCTTTTGTTTGCCGTGGTGGAGCAGCATATGGGCAAGAAGGTACAGATTCTCTTTCAGAGGCTGAGCTTGGAAGTTGATTCATATTGTGTAATTATACAGTATTGGGCTATAGTTGAATTTTAACTGTAATCTGTTGTTAAGAAGTATTGTCTGGGTATTACCAATTGAAAAAAAGTAATTGTTGGCTGGGTGATCATCTTGCTTCAGAATTGTATGCAATAACATGCAATTTTAAGTCGAGAAGTAGTAGTTTCAAGTACTGGATGCAGGATTTGGCCTTTCATCTTCCTTAATGATATTGAAAATATCTTATGAAATCTTGTGTCTTGTACAGTTTGATAATACTTCTTCTCATGTGCCCAGTACTGCTTTTCGTCTAACATTAGCAAAGACAGTTGACATGCACTACTGATAAATTCCATGAAATGTTTGCTTATTGTTCATATCTGTTCTGTTTGGCAGGAGGGGTTGGGGGGGGGGGGGGGGGGNGCTGATTGAATTGGCCTAACAGAATGGATTCTACTCTAATCAGATTAACAAGTTCTTTAAGTGGCTTATTCATGATATCAAAATGTCGTTTTCCTTATCTGAACGATAGCGATTAAATCAGCAGAGCCATTTCCTTATCTATTCTATGCTTAGTTGTGTTCATGCCCTTTAGTATCAGAAGTTCCGATTATGCAATAATTGCATGTATTTGGTCATGAGAACTTAAAGGTTCTGTAACTACGTTTATTTCTGTGGTTAATGAGAAACAATTTGAAGTTTCTCTGTTGGCTTTAGATTTATACAGAGCGGGCATGTTACTACACTAGCATGCTTACCATGACCAAAAAATATTGCGTTCCCAGTGTGAGAACGTTTTAGCTATTCTTGGTCTAGTATACTAATTAAATTGTTCAAATTAATGAAGCAGGGTGCTTGCTTCGAAGCTTACCTGCAGATCTGGTATATGACAATTCAACCGGCTTCAGTTTTACTTGTGACTTAAATGACAATATTGCTGCTCCGTGGCCTTCATCATCGTCGGTCACATCCTTGTCTCTTTGTGCTCCTGGTAACTTACTGACAATTGTCCTTCTTTAAATTGATTTTAGTGATTCCATAGAAGTTAGGATAATTCTTTGGTGTCGCTGGCTAAATACTATCCTTTACTGGTTTTCATTAATTTACAGAGATGTCTTTGCCAGCTTTACCAACATCACAGACATTGGGCAGTTCTGGTGAGTATCTTTCAGTTCCTAGCTTGTTTTTATGCTATTCATTGTTGATGGCTTTTTTTATTTTACTTCTCTTGCATGCGCGTGTGTTAAGGAAGGGGGGGTGGTAGTGGGGGTGGGGGTGGGGTGTTCTTTCCATTCGACCTCATAAACGTAGTTCTCATTTTTCCTTGGAGAGTGAGTGTTAGCCATTGGATACCCTTGTATCCTATCGCGAGGGAGGGAAGGAGGGGTTTGCAGATGGTGTGTAACTATTTCATAATGTTATGCTGCCTCGAAGGTTGACTACAGAGTTTTTTTTACCTCTTTGTAGGAACCAATCTCTTTATTTTGAGTTGAAATATGATACATGTGTTGCCATGATTGCAGGCTGTCACCTGGATGGAGTTCATTTCCTTTTGTCCGCTATTTTGATTTTTGTTTCAACATTGTTGTACTGAATAGAGCCCATAGGAAGACAGACACTGAATGACCAGATCACATGTATATGTTTGAGTATCCTTATGTATAGCTGCTGGTTTTTGCTTACCGATTCATGCTTTTCGACTACGATTGTCTAAAAATTGCATTCAATGTGCAATTTATTCTTCTGCCATTGCATTCTTTTACACTAAACTCTAAACAAAATCTCTCGTATCCCCAAATTCTTCCCCCAAGTTTGGCTGTGTTGTCTTTCATCATTTAGGAACTTTCATGTGTACTATGAAACCGCGTGGAATATATTGGTAGTTGAATGACTGATGTCAAGAACCATCAAAATATGTAAGGTGAAAGCTGAAAAGCATGAGATGTAGAAGGAAAGTAAGACAACCATTCTGTAGGTGTGTGGATATAGTAGGTGTTGCGATCGCGGAATAGGTTCAATTTTAACCAACAAAGACTGAACCTGCACCATCCTGCACATGGTGATGGGATATGCTATGCCAGGGTTCTCAAATGGACATTACTCAGCCATTACTTGAGATACTTTCAATTGCGAGATGGACCTATAAACCTATGAACAGAGTCTATTAAGATTACACGAGCAGAAAGAAATTAATCAAGACAGGATTAACAAACCGAGTCTATTAAGATTTAAGTGTCAAATAACAGAAATGTAAATTACACAATAGGAAAGATATCTAATACCTTATAACTTGCTATATAACTTGCTACTCAAGATTGTTGGGATACTTTGTTGTTTACTAGTTACTTTCAAGATGCTAAAACTAATTTAATTTTAATAATAGATTTCAGAATTGAGACTTTGAGTGTTAATTACCTTTTGTCTTGGCTTATACTTCTTTCCATCACTCAGACCCAAGACACAGATTTTATTGTTTCATTATTTTTAAACATCAACACAAAATATACTCAATGCAGTTTATTTTTAAACATAAACACAGATTGGGTGTTTGGTAACGCAGACTTGTTTAGAGATTACATTACTATTGTAACGACACTTATGGTCGTTTTGAGTATCAAGCGTGTTTACTCTATTTTGATCCTTCCTATAGATTTTGTATGCCATTTGTGACTTATGGAATTGGTTGTGTGATTCTCGAGGTGATCATACTAGTTTAAGATAAGATTTTCACTTTGACCATAGTCAACATTCTAGGATAATGAGGTTGAATTTGAGTAGGTTTGGAGGATGATCTATCACTTAGTTGGACAATTTGCATGGATTGGAGGCGCTCGGGAGTAAATCTAGTCATTGGTTGGAATTCTAGCTTCTTTAGAAAGTTATGTTTGTCAATGGTCAATTTTTTATCAAGACAACCTTGAATTGGTGAATTGATGATTCCAACAAGTCCAAAACATGTTTTATGGTCAATGTACATATTTGGTTTGTGTTTGAAAGTTTCGAGGGTTCGTTCCATGAGTTGGGTTGTTTTAACAGATTATTGGTGCTTCAGGTCTAGTGCAATCACAAATTTGACCTTTTGCCCCCACTAGAGAAAGCTCATTGACGGGTTTGGATCTGTTTCCATGGAAATGGCTAGGGCCAGGTCCATGGAGGTCTAATAAGTTGGAATTTTACCAATTTATTCTGCTCTTGGTCATGAGTTATTGGATGATTTTAATGCCATTTAGAAGGATTTTATGCCTTTGTTCTTTTAAGTGCAAACATTTCTTGGAAAACAAGATGATGGAGGATTAAAACTAAAAGCAATATGTTGGAGGATATGCATTAAGCATGTTTGCCACAAGATGGTGCCTTCGTCTTTGCATGTTCCAAGCAAAAATGATAGGACTTTACTGCTTGCATGCCACAAGAAGGCACCTATGTCTAAAGGTGCCAGCACAGAAAGAGTGGAATAAAGACAGGCTGAGGACTGTCGGGCACCTATGTGCGACAAGTCCACACACGCGTCTCGTAATTACAGTGCAAGTAGGTCGAGATGACTCTGAAGGGAAAATTCATTCAAATGGAAGTACATACTTTGGAAGCTACTGTTATGCCCCGAGCCTATACCCTGGGCGGGACTGACACTCGAGAACCATTGCTGGCTCAAAGCGAACCCTTGGCCTGACTTACTTACTCAACGGAAGATTCTAAGCATTATTACAATGATCAAATGCAGTTGTTTTAAATTAAGCTCAGAATGTTTAAGGATAAATCATTCAACTAGCCATATATGGCAACTCAAGTCTTAACATAAGAAGTAACAATGTAAAGACAACTGAACTACTAACTGTCTATGAAGCCTCTAAAAAAATAGGGATGTCGGGACAAGACTCACGTCATCCTAATGAACTAAATACTAAATTAAATGATAAAGAGGAGTCATCCGAATAGCAAGGAGGCTCACCAACTGACTCTGAGTGCTCAACTGGATCAACGAGGCGCTGGATGATGATCCTGGTTACCTGTGTCTACATCATAAAACGATGCAGGTCAAATGGCGTAAGTACATTGAATGTACGAGTATGCGAGGGGAATACTAAAACATAACGTAAGCTTGAAAAGAATCTGAAAGGAATATAATTTATGTGGGAGTTTCTCTAATTGATAACCACCACTATGAGCCTAAGTGATGATACAACATCTTTCCCACGCTGCTAGAATTATCCTATACTTTTCCATCATATAGGACGCCTTAACTAAGTGAATCCACTGGTCTATGCTAAAAAGCACTAAGGAATCATCTAAAAAGTATGCTCCTTTTCTACCCATGATAACTACATGGTTTATGGTGACTTGAGTTATTATGAACTCGCATCCCCATATCGGTGCTCAATACTGCTCCCAAAAATATACTTAGCTCATATGTTTTGAAAACAAAACTCTTTCTTTGGTTTGAGATAATTACTCAAAACTTAGCTTAAAAGCTCTCTTGGAATCGATGTTCCCTTTCTTGCTCAGATGTGAAAACATTTACTTTTTTGGGAACACTTAGTTCCCGTATATTCTTTGAAAAAATGAACTTTACTCTTAACTCTTTAGTCAACTCAAAACTTAAGTCTTAAAACAAAGTTAAAACATTTGTAAAAAACTTTTGGAAAACTCTAAGAACTTCTTTTGACTCAACTCTTAACCTGTTGACTTGACTCTTAACTTTCCTTGAATTTGAATTTATGGATTCAAGGTTATGATTCAAGTGTACAGATGAGTTTTAGGTGTTTAGAAGTCATTTAGAGTGGTTAAAATCAATAGGAAGTGTTAGTACACTTTAAAAGGACTTAAATGGGCTAAATGATGAAAATCGGGTTGGGGCGGACGACCCGCAAAGTTGAGAGACTCGTTTTGGGCGCATTATTGGCACGCCGCCCCAGCCTCTCTAGTGCAGATGGGGCGCGCCATGCCAACCTCTCCCCAGGTGAATTCCTGACGAATTTTCTTCTCATTTTTTGACCTTAATTCGATTAAACGCATTCATTTTCTCAATATCTTCTTAGATTCAGATACCCAAAACATGTACACTGGAATCTATCTCAAAACAACTCTTAAAATCGATAAGACATCTCAAGAAAACTCATCAATCCCATATAAGTTCAAGAATGAAAGCAATTCAAGAACACAACTTAAGAACATTAAATCCTCAATCTTTTAGGACGAAAATTACACTGAATTAAACATGCTTGGCGCGTGGGTGAACGAATCCAACACTATGTGAACTCACATACCTCGTAGGAATTAACCCTTGGCGAAATCCACACGAAAATCTCTTAGAATTCGACGAATCTTGACCTTCTTCTCCTTTCTTCTCTTTCTCTTTTCTCCAAACCCTAGCGTGAATTTAAATTGACTAAACTGATCTAATTCTGATTAGACCCCAAATAAACTCCTAAAAACGAAATAAAATAATTTGGTTAGGAAAAGACCAAACTACCCTTCCTAAATCCGGTTTAGNTTTCTCTTTCTCTTTTCTCCAAACCCTAGCGTGAATTTCAAATTGACTAAACTAATCTAATTCTGATTAGACCCCAAATAAACTCCTAAAAACGAAATAAAATAATTTGGTTAGGAAAAGACCAAACTACCCTTCCTAAATCCGGTTTAGATTTTCCTTATTTGAACAACCCAACTTCACTTGGGAATATCTCACTCATAATAACTCGGAATCGTGCAAACTTGGTGGCGTCGGAAAGATAATTCCAAGATCTTTCCTATGATATCTGGAAGTACACGTAACTCATCTTGAGCTAGGAGTTATAATCGTTTGAAGTTAACCGAAAACCCAAATTTAATATAACTTAACAAATTTTCAGGTTTTCATTCTTTCCTAAAATGACTATTTCCAATTCTAACTCTTTCTAGCTCTTTCAAATGGAGAGGTGTTACAATATCTCCCCTTTGGGAACATTCGTCTTCGAATGAGATTACTTTTACTAGGCTAAGGGTGTAACATCAATCATTCAGTTCAAACACCTAACAAACAAATCTAACACATCAAGTATATAAATTATAGAGTACTAAGAAGAGAATTAGTACCTTGATCTGGAATTTCTCCGGGTTCAAAAAGATGTGTATATCTTTTCTTCTTATCTTTCTCAGCATCCCAAGTAGCTTCCTCAACAAATTGGTTCCTCCAAAGAACTTTGATTGATTCTACCTCTTTTGTCCTCAACTTATGAACTTGGTGATCTAGAATCTGAACAGGAATATCCTCATAAGATAAGCTATCCTCAATCCCAATATCTTCGGTTGGTATGATCAATGAAGGATCGCCCATGCACTTCTTCAACATGGAGATGTGAAATACAGAATGAACCGCTGCTAGCTCTTGTGGTAGCTCCAACTCATAAGCTACATTACCAACCCTTTTTGATATTCTGTAAGGGCCAATATATCAGGGACTAAGCTTCCCCTTCTTACCAAATCTCATAACACCCTTCATGGGTGAAACCTTTAAATATACCCAATCATCTACTTCAAACTCTAACTCCCTTTTCCTAACATCAATGTAGGATTTCTGACGACTCTGTGCCATTTTCAACCTCTCTTGAATCACTTTCACCTTCTCCGTAGCTTGATGAACTAAATCTGGTCCTATCAACCCAGCTTCACCAACTTTAAACCATCCAATTGGAGATCTGCATCTTCTTCCATAAAGAGTTTCATAAGGAGCCATCTGGATGCTAGAGTGGTAACTATTGTTGTAAGCGAACTCGATGAGAGACAGGTGATCATCCCAATTACCCTTGAAATCGATCACGGAGGCCCTCAACATATCTTCTAAAGTTTGAATAGTGCGCTCTGCTTGTCCATCTGTCTGAGGATGAAAGACAGTACTTAAGTTCACCTTTGAAACCAAGGTTTTTTGGAATGACTTCCAAAATCGTGCAGTAAATTGCACACCTCTGTATGAAATAATGGAGACCGGAACTCCATGAAGTCTAACCACTTCTTGAAGATACAACTTGGCATAGTCCTCTGCAAAATGGAATAGTCTTTACCTGCAAAAAAATGGGCTGATTTTGTCATTCTATCGGCAATCACCCAAATAGAATCATGTTGCATGCGAGACCTTGGTAAACTTGTGATGAAGTCCATATTGATCATCTCTCACTTCCATTCCGGAAGTTCTATATTTTGAGCCAAACCACCGGGCCTTTGATGCTCTACTTTAACTTGTTGGCAATTCGGACACTTAACAACAAATTCTGCAATGCCCTTCTTCATACTACTCCACCAATAGACTTTTCTCAAATCGCGATACATCTTTGTGGAACCCGGATGGATAGAATATCTGGACCTATGAGCTTCCTCCATGATCCTCTCTTGGAGTTCATCCACCCTTGGTACACACAATCTACCTTGATACTTCAAAACACCATCTCCCCTTTGTTCAAAAGCCAATACTTTTTGCTTATGAACATTTGCCTTCAATTCAAGCAAAATATGATCTTGTTCTTGCTTCTCTTTTACTTCTAACACTAATGATGATTGAGCCCCATTCATCACCACTACTCTTCCTTCTGTGGAATCCATTAGTCGAACTACTAAGCATGCAAGTTTGTGCACATCCTTTGCTAGCTCTTTCTTATCTTCCTCAAAATGGGCGGTACTACCCATAGACAACCTGCTCAAGGCATCAGAAACAACATTAGCCTTACCTAGGTGGTAAAGTATACTTATGTCATAATCCTTGAGTAATTCTAACCACCTCCTTTGTCTGAGATTAATCTCTTTTCGAGTAAACACATACTGAAGACTCTGTGATCGGTGAACACATCCACATGCACACAATAAAGATAATGTCACCATATGTTCAAAGCAAATACTACGGCAACCAACTCTAGATCATGGGTTGGGTAGTTCTTCTTATGAACTTTCAACTGTTTGGAGGCATAAGCTATAACCTTGTCATTTTGCATTAACACACAACCCAAACCCACTCTAGACACATCACAATATACGACAAAACCTTAAGTACCTTCTGGTAAGGTCACTTTCAATTCCTGAAAGATTTTCTCACAATTTTCAGACCATTGAAATTTCACTATTTTCTGAGTTAACTTGGTCAAAGGGGATGAAATAGATGAGAACCCCTCTACGAACCTTCTATAATAGCCAGCTAACCCCAAGAAACTCTGAATATCGGTTGGACATGTGGGTCTAGGCCAATTCTGCATTGCCTCTATTTTCTGGGTATCAACTCAAATTCCATCACCGGAAACAATGTGGCCTAAGAATGCCACAGACTCAAGCCAAAACTCACATTTCAAGAACTTAGCATACAACTCCTTATCCCTTAGAGTTTGGAGAACTATTCTGAGATGGCTAGCATGATCTTCCTCATTCCTCAAATCGATTAGTTTGTCATCAATGAAGAAGATAACAAACATATCTAAATAAGGCTTGAATACTCAATTTATAAGGTCCATGAATGCTGCAGGTGCATTGGTTAAACCAAAAGACATAACTAGGAATTCATAATGACCATAATGGGTCCTAAATGTTGTCTTTGGAATACACATTCCCTTACTCTTAACTGATGGTAGCCTGATCTGAGGTCTATCTTAGAGAAACAACTAGCACCTTGAAGAAGTTGATAAAAGATTATCAATTCTCGGAAGATGATACTTATTCTTGATAGTAACCTTGTTCAACTGGCGATAATCTATACACATTCTAAGGGAACCATCCTTCTTCCTCACAAATAAGACCGGAGCGCCCCAATGTGAGACATTTGGTCGAATGAAACCCTTATCAAAGAGATCTTTCAATTGCTCGTTTAGCTCTTTGAACTTTGCTGGTGCCATTCTATATGTCGGAATAGATATAGGATGAGTGTCTGGAAGAATGTCTATACCGAAGTCTATTTCTCTCTCAGGAGGGACTCTGGGAAGATCACCTGGAAAGACTTATGGAAACNCGATAATCTGTACACATTCTAAGGGAACCATCCTTCTTCCTCACAAATAAGACCGGAGCGTCCCAAGGTGAGACATTTGGTCGAATGAAACCCTTATCAAAGAGATCTTTCAATTGCTCTTTTAGCTCTTTGAACTTTGCTGGTGCCATTCTATATGTCGGAATAGATATAGGATGAGTGTCTGGAAGAATGTCTATACCGAAGTCTATTTCTCTCTCAGGAGGGACTCTGGGAAGATCACCTGGAAAGACTTATGGAAACTCTTTTACTACTGATACTGACTGAATATGAGGTATCTCAACATTAGAGTCATTAACTCGGACTAAGTGATAGACACACCCTTTGGAAACTAACTTTCTTGCCTTAAGGTACGAAATAAAATGACCCTTAGGCACTGCTGAACTACTTTTCCACTCTAAGACTGGCTCATTAGGAATTTGGAACTTAACAACTCGAGTCCTACAATCAATGGATGCATAACAGGCATGAAGCCAGTCCATACCTAGAATGACATCGAAACCTACCATGTCTAACTCAATTAAATCAGCCATGGTGTCCTTGTGATTGATGGAAATAACACAATCACGATATACTCGCTCAGCTAGAATAGACTCCCCAACAGGTGCAGAAACACAAAAGGGTTCACAAAGTTTCTCTGGAAGAACATCAAAATTATTTGCAACGTAATGAGTCACAAAAGATAAACTTGCTCCTGGGTCTAGCAAAGGATAAACATCAAGAGTAAAGACTTTGATCATACCAGTGACAACATCTAAAAAATTCTCTTGCTCTTGACGACTAGTGATCACATAAAGGTGGTTTGCTTCTCTGCCA
Organism: Solanum stenotomum; assembly: GCF_019186545.1. Taxonomy (NCBI): domain Eukaryota; kingdom Viridiplantae; phylum Streptophyta; class Magnoliopsida; order Solanales; family Solanaceae; genus Solanum; species Solanum stenotomum. The sequence continues at coordinate 13,318,046 of NC_064292.1, read as the reverse complement.
GTACTGGAAGTAGCTCCTCTAGGTGCAACCATGTGTCTGGTGGAGCAACTGATGAAGATGGCTTCTGTTGCCCTGATTCCCATTACCTTGTCGATTCTTAGGGAACTCTTTCACGAACTGACCCACCTGTGGAGCCATCGCGACACGTACCTGGGTGGGTTCTACCACACTTAGCACATGTAGGAGCCCAGTTACCTCCTTGTGCCACACTACCCTAAGACTGTGCAGGTCTAGCTCTGAAGTTTGGTGAATTCTGACTATTGTACTCACCTTTATTTCTGGGTGCAGGTGCACTAGCAGATGATGGAGCAGGTCCCTTTTGCTTTTGTTGGAAAGAAGATCGGTTCACATTATTTCTTGGATGCCCGGTCTCATTCCCCGTCGTCTTAGCCTTTTTATTTCTGAATTCCTCCCTATCCCTCAGCTTCTCCTCCTCAACCTGTTGCACATAGACCATCGACCTTGCTATATCCATGTCACCTATTAGCATTGCAGCCTTACCTTCCTTACTCGACAGACGAGATAGCCCAACAACAAACAAACTCATTCTACTCCTCATATCTGCAACCATCTCCCAAGCATAACGGGATAGTTGGGTGAACTTCAACCCATACTCATGAACACTTAGTGAATTTTGCTTAAGGGTGAGAAACTCTCGTACCTTGGCCTCTCTCAGCTCTCAGGGAAATAAACGCCCCAAGAAGGCCTCCTCAAAACAAACCCAACTCACAGGTGGTGCTCCCTCAGCTCTACCCTTCTTCCACTGGTCCAACCAAGTCCTAGCAACATTCTTCAGTTGATATGCAGCTAGTTCTACTCGCTCAACATCGGCAATATGCATAACCTCAAATACCTTTTTCAGTTCCTCAACAAAACTCTCCGGATCCTTAATAGTGATTGAACTAGTGAAACTTAGAGGATTCATCCTCAAGAACTCTCGGATGCTCGAAGTATCAGCCACTTCCTGTCTAGCTCCTCTTTGTTGCCCAACCTGGTTAGTCACAACTTGGCTTAACATTCAAATCGCTTCACTGAACTCAACATTTGTGACTTCTCCTTGGGGTTGCACTTCAGGTGCATTAGGTACCCCTTGATCCTGAATGTTTCTCCTAGAGGGACGACCTTGGACAACTCTTCATGGAGACATGATTAACTGAAAAACATGTGCAAGCACGAATTATAAAAAGACTTTATAGAGATGAACTATATTGCACGAAATGAGGGTGAAAGAAGTGAGATAATTTCCTAAGTGTTGCAACCTCCTAATTATAGATGTGGCACACTTCACATCAATAACTAAGACTCTACATACACAACTTCATAGACTCCCTAGGACTCTTGAACTTTGGGCTTTGATACCAAGTTTGTCACGCCCCGAGCCTACACCATGGGTAGGACTGACACTCGAGAACCATTGATGGCTCTAAGCGAACCCTTGGCCTGGCTTACTTACTCAACGGAAGACTCTAAGGATTATTAAAATGATCAAATGCAACTGTTTTAAATTAAGCTCAAAATGTTTAAGGATAAAACATTTAACTAGCCATAGATGGCAACTCAAGTTTTAACATAAGAAGTAACAATGTAAAGACAACTGAACTACTAAGTGTCTGACTGTATATGAATCCTCTAAAACAAAGAGGGATGTCGAGACAAGACCCACGACATCCTAATGAACAAAATATTAAAACAAATTATAAAAAAGAGTCATCCGAATAGCAAAGAGGCTCACCAACTGACTTTGAGTGCTCAACTGGATCAACGAGGCGCTGGCTGCTGATCTTGGTTACCTATGTTTGCATCATAAAATGATGCAGACCAAATGGCGCTAGTACATTGAATGTACGAGTATGCAAGAGGAATACTCAAACACAATGTAAGCTTGAAAAGAATCTGAAAGAAACACTTAACTTGGCTTTACTCAACTCATGAATAACTTAACTTAATATAAAGCAGCAATACACATGCAATATATGGAAAACTTTTAAATAGGAGAAAGCAACTCCGTTTGTTAAAGAAATGCAATAACAACTCAACTTACTCATATACTATAGTAATATAATTTATGTGCGAGTTTCTCTAACCGACAACCACCACTATGAGCCTAAGTGATGATACAACGTCTTGCCCACACTGCCAGAACTGTCATATACTTTGCCGTCATATAGGACGCCTTAACTAAGTGGATCCACTAGTCTATGCTAAAAAGCACTAAGGAATCATCCAAACAGTATGATCCTTTTCTACCCATGATGACTACATGGTTTATGGAGACTTGAGTTATTATGAACTCGCATCCCCATATCGGTGCTCAATACTACTCCCAAAAATATACTTAGCTCAATTTTTTGAAAACAAAACTTTTTCTTTGGTTTGAGATAATTACTCAAAACTTAGCTTAAAAGCTCGCTTCGAATCGATGTTCCCTTTCTTGCTCAAATGTGAAAACATTTACTCTTTTGGGAATACTTAGTTTCCGTATAATCTTTGAAGAAATGAACTTTACTCTTAACTCTTTAGTCAACTCAAAACTTAAGTCTTAAAACAAAGTTAAAACATTTGTAAATGACTTTTGGAAAACTCTAAGAACTTCTCTTGACTTAACTCTTAACCTCTTGACTTGACTCTTAACTTTCCTTGAATTTGAATTTATGGATTCAAGGTTATGATTCAAGTTTACGGATGAGTTCTAGGTGCTTAGTAGTCATTTAGAGTGGTTGGAATCAATAGGAAGTGTTAGTACACTTTAGAAGGACTTAAACGGTCTAAACGATGAAAAACGGGTTGGGGCGGATGTCCCTGACGCACTGCTGGCGCGCCGCCCTAGCCTCTCTGGTGCAGATAGGGCGCATCGCGCTAGGCCCTGATTCACCTGACGAATTTTCTTCTCGTTTTCTGACCTTAATTCGATTAAACTCTATTCCTTTTCTCAATATCTTCTTAGATTCAGATACCCAAAACATGTACATTGGAATCTATCTCAAAACAACTCTTAAAATCGATAAGACATCTCAAGAAAACTCATCAATCCCATATAAGTTCAAGAATGAAAGCAATTCAAGAACATAACTCAAGAATATCAAATTCTCAATCTTTTAGGCCAAAAATTACACTGACTTAAACATGTTTGGCGCGTGGGTGAACGAAGCCAATGATATGTGAACTGACATACCTCGTAGGGATTAACCCTTGGTGAAATCCACACGAAAATCTCTAAGATTCGACGAATCTTGAACCTTCTTCTCCTTTCTCCTCTTTTCTCCAAGCCCTAGCGTGAATTTCAAATTGACTAAACTGATCTAATTCTAATTAGACCTTAAATAAACTCCTAAAAACGAAATAAGAGAATTTGGTAAGGAAAAGACCAAACTATCCTTCCAAAATCCGGTTTAGATTTTCCTTATTTGAACATCTCAACTTCAAATGGGCTTATCTCACTCATACGAACTCGGAATCGTGCAAACATGGCGGCGTTGGAAAGATAATTCCAAGATCTTTCCTACGATATCTAGAAGCACACTTAACTCATCCCGAGCTAGGAGTTATGGTAGTTTGAAGTTGCCCAAAAACCCAAACTTTGTATAACTTAACAAATTTCCAGATTTTCATTCTTTTCTGAAATGGGTATTTCCAATTTTAACTCTTTGTAGCTCTTTCAAATGGCGAGGTGTTATAGCTACCAAGGACATTTTGTGCATATGTTCAAGGATTGAATAAGATTATTCTTCCCCAATTGGGTATTGTACATTATAGAGAATTGAAATAGAGAATAAAGTACACTTTCTAGTACATTTCTAGCTTCTTCTTGAAGAGAACACCATTGTTGCTGAAATTCAAGCTTGGAATTGATATTGTTGCTTATGATGAATGCAATCGAGAAATTCACTATTGATGTAATTTCTCTTTCTCTCTATCACAACCCGAGCCTACACCCTGAATGTGGCCAGCACTCGAAAATCATTGTTGGTCCCCAAGAGAACCCTCATCATGGCTGACTGCAAGTAGAAGACTAACTCAAGCATAAATAAGCATTAAATTAAAAGAAACGTTTAAAAACAGTTTACTGAATCTCAAAATTTTGCTGAATATACTGAGTATGAAACATAAGATTTAAATAAAATATCTTAAACTGAAAGACTCTCCAAAACTGTCTAACTATGAAGCCTCTACTATACAAAGATGAGTGTCGTGATTAGACCCACGACTCCTCAAAAGAACTACTACTAACAACTCACAAAACTGGAGTACTCGGAAAACAAGGAGGTCTCACTCATAAACAAACGAGCGGATGAAGTGATCTCAACAGACTTTTGTTGAGGATCCTAAGAACATGTATCTGCATCATTGAAAGATGCATGTCGAATGTCATCAGTATATTGAATGTACGAGTATATAATATAGCTGAATAGCAAATAACTGAAAGAAAGGACTACAATAGATAACCATGTACTCAAGCTGAATGTAAAGAAATAAAGGAGTTAAATCATTTAAAACTTTACAAAATACTTTCTCATCTCTGAACTCAACATAATAAGTGATATATAAAAATACACTTTAACTCTATTGGGAAATTATCTAACCGACAACCATCACTATGAGTTACGTGATATACAACGTCTCGCCCACACTGTTAGAACTTTCCTATACCTTGTCGGGGTATAGAACACCTCAACTAAGTAGATCCACTAAGCTATGCTTAAAAACAAATAAGGAATCATCTAAAAAGTATGACCCTTTACCCATATTGGCATATATGGTTTATAGGGGTTGTGAGTTGTCTAAACTCTCCCCCGTATCGGTGCTCAATACTTCTCCCAATAATATATATTCATGCTCATATGCTTTAAAAAAACATAACTCTTCCTCTGGTTCGAGATAATTGCTCAAACTACTCTCTTAAAAGAGGTAACTGCTCTTGAAATAACTTTTGAACTCATAACTCATTTAGAAATCTCAGTTTCTCTTTTATCAATGTAAATATTGATGTCTCTGGAAAACATAGCCCCCTTATACTCATACTTGAAAACTCTTTCTCAAAAACATTACAAAATCATATTATAATATGATCATTGATGACTCGGAAAGTCATACTGCATAAACATTGATGGTATATCTAGATACCATACTGCTTAAACATTGATGAAATATTCGATTGTCATACTAATCAAATTTTAGAAACTCTTTCTTAAAACTCATCTTTACTTCCTCAAAACTTAGTTTAAAACTCCAAGTGTTGGGTTTAAAAAGCTTCACAAAATTTTCAACTCAATTCATAGGGTTCATGCGGAATTGTGGACATGAACGACTCAAATCATAGATCTTAATAGAAATATGGAAACTCAATACTCAGAACTCAAAACTCAAGGAATCAAGGGCTTAAGAACTCGAAACTCAACAATACTATTCATCTCGTGAATACTCAATTCATAGGGTTCATGTTGAAATATAGACATGAACGAATCAACTCAAGAATCTTAATGCATAACATATAGCAATTCAATAATTAGGAATAGAATTTCAAAAAGAATCAAGAACTCAAAATCAACTTATCTCAAGAATACTCAAATCTAGGAATAAAATCATATATTACTCTTTTACTGATTAAAAAGAAGATGTGGGGCGTGAGGACGAACTAGTCTAACAATAGCCTTACATACTTGAAAGAACAAGGTTCTTGAAGAATCTTGAAGAAGAACTTGATTAGAAGCCTTGAAACCCTAGCTTAAAGAAGAACAATCAAGAAAACCTTTCTTGAGCTGCTTGAATTAGTTTCTTGAAATTTCTATGACCAAGAATTATTATTTTTATTAGTGATTCATAATTATATGGAGGAATTTGAGTTGGAAAAAATGAAATTCTTGGAGGACTTACCTTGAAGAAGAATCTTGAACGGAGTCTTCTATTTTGATTTTTCCTTAGGATTTTATCTTAAAGGTTTGAGAGAGAAGAGAGTGATGGATTAAGAGATGAAAATCTGATTATTTTGGGTCTTTAATTAGTCAAGAAATTCGTTTAAGGTTTTCTTAGAGGTAAAAAGACAAAAACGACTCTTTTTAATGTTTTCACGTCGGCTAATTAGTCATTGCACTGTAACAGGTTACTAAAATGATCATAACTTTTTACTCAAAATTTGGATTGATGCGAAATTGGTGGCGTTGGAAAGAGGATTCAAATACCTTTAATTTGATAGTTTATGGACCACGTAGCTCTTAGTATTATAAAAGATATGGTCGTTTGAAGTTGACCTAAGTAAACTTTTACCTCAAAACTTAATCGGTAAGGAAACTTTCAACTCAACTTTGTGCTAGGATTTTTTAGTAACCTTAATTGATATCCAAATCATTCCCACACTAAAGAATTTACCTTTACACATATGAACAATTTAAGAATCACCCAATATGACCCTACAAGTAAATGAAGAATGATTCGGGTCTTAACTTAGAAACTTTTGGGGTGTTACAATATCTCCCCATTGGAATCATTCGTCCTCAAATGACGGCTGGTCTGAAAATGGAAAAGGGTTACTCTTACTATATTCAAGTCTAACTCAAATCACAAAGTACTTAACATAGGGTAATCATTCTGATCTAAATCACAAGATTCCGGTTCTATACCTCTGTAGGAAATCTCATCCCAAGAACACTACTCCTTACCACTATATTCAGCTAACCTTGAGCTCATATCACGAAACACCTAATGTATCACGCATTCTCCACATGTTACCAACACCACATTCAAGCCTAGTACTATAACCACTGCATGGACTCCTACTAACCACTCCTTATAAGAATTCCTCATTCTCTTGCCATTTCTACCAACAGAACTTTCATGCATTATACCAGGAACTGCCTTATTACTCATACCTTATCTCCTTCCCCCTTCACTTTTAAAATCTTAGATGGAATAAACATACCAACACTATCCAAATAAGAAAATATCAGTCCTTTTCTCCATCGTCACACTACTACTATCAACAACACCATTCTCAACTAAAAAGGATCACTGAGAGAGCTTTAGGGTGAAAGATTATAAGCACGATTCATTTGAGATATCTAATATAAGAATATGCATGGCATAACATTATTTTGCTAACCATTGAGGGTAAATCATGATCTTGTGAGACTGAACATATTATGAGACATGAATGCTTATACAAATAGGTTCATATCATGAGGCTGATATCCACAACTTTATGGATGAAGCTCGAGGTTAATGGGCTGTCTTTGCCCCTCATTATGAAAACTGAGCATAGATGTGAAACTCTCTGAAGTGTATGAGCATAGGTCATAGACACAATTCTGATATAAGTAACATCATTATGATGTTGTAATAACTGGACTTGAGGAATATGCAAGATTATGAATGGATTGATGTATCTCTAAAACTCTTTCTGAAGACATCACTACCTCATTCTCAACACTTGACTTGGTTTCTCTTCTTATCATCTCCCCATTAGGTTTGAAACTGACACTTTAAAGCTATGGATCTATTCCATCATCTCTAAACCGGTCTACATTCGCTTTACTCTAATACTCGGGAAAGGCTTATCTCATGACTACTGAACTCTCCATAAGTAGGTACTAAGACTCCTTCTAAGACCTCTTTCTAAGATACTTCTCTTGACCTCTTCTCACTGGCTTATAAGGACTCTTCATCTAACTCTTTAAGGAAACAAATAATGCTTACATCAACATATGCCACATTGACAACTCAAATATACTATCTAGGCACACATGGAAAATCATTTACTTAATTGGAACCTCCTCTGATTTTATACAATCTCGGGTATACCTCTTAATGCTTTTGTTACTCTTATGACTTAGCCACACTTCACTGCCCTTATCTAAAAGTTAGGATCTCATACTTGTACCACTCATAATCATTGTATCTAACATCTCAATTCATCACCTATTCTATGTCAAGTCTACCAGATCAGATCTCAAAAGTAACATCATCACCCTCATGTTGCCATTTTTTAATTACGATGCTCATCTCAAATTCAAGCTTAATGTTTATTACTAATCCCGGATATCAATACAACTTCTCACGTACTATACTAACTTATGAATACTAGATAAAATTAAGAAAAACTCGCCCACTAAGATCTCATGACAAGTACTCAATCTTTACCTCTCAGTCTTCATCCTTACAATTTAGCGTCACATTTCCTTTCACAACTTAAGCGCTATTTACCCATTCGTTATACATCATTGCCTTATTAGTTCTATAACCCTCTGAATATTATGGGCTTTCCCCTAAAAAGCATAAGCCTAGTTTAGAGCTATCACCTTATGAATACTTCTACTCTTCTATTCAACAATTACACTTGGTCGTTACTAACACAATGACACATCATCATAAACTCTTTTCTAGTTAAAGTATACTTCTAACTCATCCATACTAGTAACTCTTACTCTACCTCCTATTATGAAATCGACAAAAACTCATCACTTCTTAGTCTACCTATAAGGGAAAACTCCCCATTAATGAATATCCTCACTATGATATGTTTATAATAATTTCATAATGTTTTATAAAAAAATAATATTTGAATGTCACAATGTATTGGAAATCTAATAAATTTTATGAGATTATCATAGGGTAGAAAATGGTAAGAAATAGATTTTATTGCTCAATTTACTGAGATAAATAGAATTTGAATTTATTCTAAATAGGCTCTTGATCTTACGTAACAAATAATTAAATTATATTAATTCTTATTTAGAGGTTTATTATTTAATAGTTAATTTTCTAAATAAGGGTAATGTCACACCCCAAATCCAGATATGGTGGCACGTGTCCATTTCTCACCGGACACGTTAGCCTAACCTAACCACAATGATAGAGAAGTAGAAATACGAGAATAAAAGATAATAAATAAGCGGAAGACTTTAATTAAGACTCAACACTACCTAGAATTTGGTTGTCACATGAACAAACTAGTAAATACAGAATTCGAATAAAAATATATAAGTCTCAGAGTATAGTTCTCGAATAGAACAAAATTGAAAGTAAAGATAACTCAAGGGCATGTCTGGAATGAACCGCTACCTCTCGAGTATGTCCCGAAGCTCAATCTGCTAAAGAAAATACTAAGCCGAATCTGAGAGAGTTGTC
>NC_064292.1:13280981-13306567 GCF_019186545.1 Solanum stenotomum | reverse complement strand
CCCCTGAATCCAACGGTGCCCTCGGAATTCCATTTCGAGCACCGAAACCTCGTTTGTTGACCAAAGTCAACTCTTGATCAAAATTTCACAATTTTAGCAACTTAGGACCTCAAATCTTCGGTTTAACTCCAAATTCGACTCCGTAAATTCTCATAGACCCGTTTTGACATTCTAAAACTACTAGAATCGACGGAAATTCGATTCGAGTCTCGAAACTCCAAATGACTCGAAATAGCACTTTTAACCAAACTTTAACTCTTAAAAACTCAACTTTCCAAAAACTCAACTTTTCATCAATTTTCCTCCAAACCAACTTCGAAAATACAACAATTAGGACTCGGGGAAACTATCGGGAGGGGTAAAAGGGTCATTTTATGAAAATTTCCAAAAATGACCTTTAGGGACATTACAGGAAACCACGAAGATACTATGATAGTCATTTTTAGTTATTTGAAAATCAAAGTATTAGATTAAAAAGATGACTTTGTCAAATAATAAACAAAAACAATTTTTGATTGTGACATTTGCTTCCTCAATAACTTTTCAATAGTTACAAAAAATTCGTGTCTTTCCTTAAAGCATGTAGCAGAAAAGGTAAGCTTGATAAAGTTAAAGAATACGATTTCAGACATTACTCAGTTAGAAATCTTATTGTGACTAAGAGAGAGTATGCAACTAATATTTTTCTTAAAAGAAAGGTAAAAAATATTTGAATTAATGTTGAGCATGGTGCATATATAGATTTAAATCGATAGCTTGGTAATAAATAATTAGTATTCATGGATTTCTTACTTGTATTAAGCTTTCTGCTTTATTTTCATAAAATTAATTGAGAACATCAAAATTACCAAAACGAGAGCATTAAAATTCTTCAATTAGCAAACTAAAATCTTTGTGTATCTAAACTAGTTAGACAAAGCTAATAAATTAAATCTTTAGACATCTCTTGACAATAATGAGATCCAATACTTCCATTATAAGATTAATTAATGAGTCAGAGAAAATTGAAACAAGATAAAAAGAAATAATTATTGAACATAGTCAATTTTGAATGAGCGAACATATAATAATTATCACTACTTTTGGATTTCAATGTACTCTCGTCCATGAATAAATACAGACTATCATGGTTTGAGCACAATATAAATCTAGAAAAGGAACAAAATAATCAAAAGAAAGTAAATGGAGGTGGGGGGTTGGGATTTAGAAAAAATAATTGAAAGTTAGGCATAAAGAAAAAAAATTCTTTTAATTTTTTAGTTCTTGCATGAATGTACTTATTTTAAAAAATCGTGATGATGTTGTTAATATGACTGATTGAAGCAGATTTTAATTTTGAAGTGTACGAGATTTTGATTAGACATTTCAAGTCTTTTCATTTTTTTGTCTTACAATTTCATAGTCTAATAGTTCAGAGTTGTTAAATATTTGATCGAGAATTAAGTTTGTATCTTTTCTAAAAAATATAGGTCTAAAACTACTCATGAATATAATTAAGGAATCACATTAAATCATCATAATATTTAAGTTTACCCGTATATAAAATTTCAACTATCTTTTTTAGGACGTTATTTTTTTATTATTATTTGGAAAGAGGTCTAATGATTTGTTGTATCAAATAGGTAGAAACATTTATTAGGTTAAAGACAAATATTTTTAATATGAGCATGTGGTTTACTTTTGTTTTGTATGTTGTATATCAATAATAAGAGGTACATTGAAAATTTTACCTAAATATCAATCCTAATAATAAAAAATATTTTGTTCGGATAAATCTGCGATGCTGTCCATAGATCAAATTATTTTGTGGATTGGATTTCACTTGAATGTCTACGATTTCATTGCGTGGTGAAGAATAATTAGATTCTGCTAATTTTCTTTTTATTTGTATTTACCTAAAATTGTGTGTTAGATATATTGAATTTGTTAGTTAAATTTGCAATTACTGTTACCGTTAAATGATTTTTTACAAACTTGCCTCCTTTGTTCTAGTACTAATATGTGACTTGATTTTTGAAGATGCGTGAAAATTAATTATGAAATAGTTATGGCACCATTGGTTGCTGATATTGACTAATTTTTAATTTGTAGTTCATTTGATTTAATAGTAAAATTTTTGTTTAAAATATCTTAATATTTTTTAGTCTTTTAGGTAAGTGATAAATTTACTGAACACAAAATCATTTTCTTTGTTTGATTGACTTTAAATATATAACTTATGTAGCAATGAACTAAAATCATGTAAAAAAAAAAATTATTTCAATAAAGAGCAATGGTAATACAACTAGAATTTTCACAGACAAAATTATGATGTTTCTCCTAGCTTGGCTTCTAAATCAATAATCTTGTAATATGCAATCTCCATAGGAATATTCATTACCAAGACTACTTTTAAGCTTTCATTGTCTTCGAAATTTCGATCAAGTTTAATCACTTTTGGCACTGCAAAAGAAAAAGGCTGGATAAAGTTAACAATCAATTTACTAGAACATTTCATGAATTCATACATGGTAAATTTAAATTAACCTCTGTCGTCAATTGGTCACAGTCTGCAAGAAACTTTTTGTGAAGTTCATGACGTTCTTCGATAGTAGCAGAGCTAGTTGTTCTCTCCATCAATTCACTCTGCAAATCATATTCTAAGAAGATAGTTTTCCTTTTAAAATCAACTGCTTTTCTTGCTTTCTTAATCTCGCTGAAAATTGAAAATAACTTAACATGTCAAGGTGGTTATAAAAAAAGACTAAAAAGAAGCAATAAAAGGACATCGAATAGAAACTCACCTGAGAAGCTCTAGTTTTGGAGAATTCATTGGTAAATGATATTTTGTGAAATTTATGAATAAAGAGAGTAATTGATGTACAACTGAACTGAATGTGCTTCCTACTTATAGATAGTTGTCTGTTTGTGCAAGCTTACCTATCTGTAAGTTTATTCAATTGTAAGAATATCCAACTACATTCTTATCCAATTGCAAGCATATCTAAGAAATTATGGAATGAATATCCTCACTATGGTATGTTTATAATAATTTCATAATGTTTTATAAAAAAATAATATTTGAATGTCACAATGTATTGGAAAGTTAATAAATTTTCTGAGATTATCATAGGGTAGAAAATGGTAAGAAATTGATTTTATTGCTCAATTTAATGAGATGAATAGAATTTGAATTCATTCTAAATAGGCTCTTGTTCTTACATAACAAATAATTAAATTATATTAATTCTTATTTATAGGTTTATTATTTAATAGTTAATTTTCTAAATAAGGGTAACCACGTAGATTCTATGANCTTTCCTTAAAGCATGTAGCAGAAAAGGTAAGCTTGATAAAGTAAAATAATAGGGCTTCAGACAATACTAGGTTATAAATCTTATTGTGACTAAGAGAGAGTATGCAACTAATATTTCTCTTAAAAGAAATTTAAAAAATATTAGAATTAATGTTGAACATGGTGCATATATAGATTTAAATCGATAGATTGGTAATAAATAATTAGTCTTCATGGGTTTCTTACTTGTATCAAGGTTTCTGCTTTATTTTCATAAAATTAACCTAGAAAATAAAATTTACCAAAACGAGAGCATTAAAATTCTTCAATTAGCAAACTAAAATCTTTGTGTGTCTAAACTAGTTAGAAAAAGATAATAAATTAAATCTTTAGAAATCTCTTGACAATAATGAGATCCAATACTTCCATTATTAGATTAATTAAGGAGTCAGAGAAAACTGAAAGAAGATAAAAAGAAATAATTATTGAACATAGTCAATTTTGAATGAGCGCACATATAATAATTATCATTACTTTTGAATTTAAATGAACTCTCGTCCATGAATAAATACTGATTGTTGGGGGTTTTGAGCACAATATAAATCTAGAAAAGAAAAAAAAGAATCAAAAGATAGTAAATGAAGGTGGAGGGTGGGGGTTTAGAAAAAATAATTGAAAGATAGGCATAAAGAAAAAAAATTCTTTTAATTTTTTAATTCTTGCGTGATTATACTTATTTTAAAAAATTGTGATGATGTTCTTAATATGACTGATTGAAGCATATTTTAATTTTGAAGTGAACGAGATTTTGATTAGACTTTTCTAATCTTTACATTTTTTTTCTTACAATTTCGTAGTCTCATAGTTCGGAGTTGTTAAATATTTGATCGAGAATTAAGTTTGTATCTTTTCTAAAATATATAGGCCTAAAACTACCCATGAAAGTAATTAAGGAATCACTTTAAATCATCATAATATTTAAGTCTCCCCGTAAATAAAATTTCAACTATCCTTTTTAGGACGTTATTTTTTTTAATTATATGGAAGGAGTTCTAATGATTTGTTGTATCAAATTGGTGGAAACATTAATTAGGTTAAAGACATATATTTTAAATATAAGCATGTGGTTTACTTTTCTTTTGTATATCAATAATAAGAGGTACATCCAAAATTTGACCAAATTATCAATCCTAATAATAAAAAATATTTTGTTCGGATAAATCTGCGATGTTGTCCATAGATCAAATTATTTCATGAATTGAATTTCACTTGACTGTCTACGATTCCATTGCGTGGTGAAAAATATTTAGATTCTGCTAATTTTCTTTTTATTTGTATTTACCTAAAATTGTGTGTTAGATATTATTGAATTAGTTAGTTAAATTTGCAAGTACTGTTATCGTTAAATGACTTTTTAGATTTTACTAACGTGTCTCCTTTGTTCTAATATTTGACTTAATTTTTGAAGATGTGTGGAAATTAATTATTAAATAGTTCTGGCACCATTGGTTGCTGAGATTGACTAATTTTTAAGTGGTAGTTCATTTGATTTAATAGTAAAATATGTATTTAAAATATCTTAATCTTTTTTAGTCGTTTAGGTAAGTGATAAATTTACTGAACACAAGATCATTTTCATTGTTTCATTGACTTTAAATATATAACTAATGAAGCTACGAATTATAATCATGTAAAAAAAAATTATTTCAATAAAGAGCATTGTAGTACAACTAGAATTTTCACAGACAAAACTATGATGTTTCTCCTAGCTTGGCTACTAAATCAATAATCTTGTAATATGTAATCTCCATTGGAATATTCATTGCCAAGACTACTTTTAAGCTTTCAATTTCTTCGAAATTTCGAGTAAGTTTAACCACTTTTGATACTGCAAAAGAAAAAGGTTGGATAAAGTTAATAATCAATTTACTAGAACATTTCGTGAATTCATACGTGGTAAAATTTAAATTAACCTCTGCCGTCAATTGGTCACACTTTTCAAGAAATTTTTTGTGAAGTTCATGACGTTCTTCGATAGTAGCAGAGCAAGTTGTTCTCTCCATCAATTCACTCTGCAAATCATATTCTAAGAAGATCCTTTTCCTTTTAAAATCCACTGCTTTTTCTGCTTTCTGAATCTCGCAGAAAATTGAAAATAGCATAACATGTCAAGGTGGTTATAAAAAAAGACAAAAAATAAGATATAAAAAAGGACATCGAATAGAAACTAACCTGAGAAGCTCTAGTTTTGGAGAATTCATTGGTAAATGATATTTTGTGAAATTTATGAATAAAGAGAGTAATTGATGTACAAATGAACTGAATGTGCTTCCTACTTATAGATAGTTGTCTGTTTGTCCAAGCTTAGCCAACTGTAAGTTTATTCAATTGTAAGATTATCCAACTACATTCTTATCCAATTGCAAGTATATCTAAGAAATTATGGAATGCATATTCTCACTATGGTATGTTTATAATAATTTCATAATGTTTTATAAAAAAATAATATTTGAATGTCACAATGTATTGGAAAGCTATTAAATTTTATGAGATTATCATAGGGTAGAAAATGGTAAGAAATTGATTTTATTGCTCAATTCAATGAGATGAATAGAATTTGAATTCATTCTAAGTAGGCTTTTGATCTTGCATAATAAATAATTAAATAATATTAATTCTTATTTAGAGGTTTATTATTTAATAATTAATTTTCTAAATAAGGGTAACCACGTAGATACTATGATAGTCATTATTATTTATTCGAAAATCAAAGTATTAGATTAAAAAGATGACTTTGTCAAATAATAAACAAAAATAATTTTTGATTTTGACATTTGCTTCCTCAATAACTTTTCAATAGTAACAAAAAAATTGTGTCTTTCCTTAAAGCATGTAGCAGAAAAGGTAAGCTTGATAAAGTAAAATAATAGGGTTTCAGACAATACTAGGTTAGAAATCTTATTGTGACTAAGAGAGAGTATGCAACTAATATTTTTCTGAAAAAAAGGTAAAAAATATTTGAATTAATGTTGAACATGGTGCATATATAGATTTAAATCGATAGATTGGTAATAAATAATTAGTCTTCATGGGTTTCTTACTTGTATCAAGGTTTCTGCTTTATTTTCATAAAATTAACCTAGAAAATAAAAATTACCAAAACGAGAGCATTAAAATTCTGTAATTAGCAAACTAAAATCTTTGTGTGTCTAAACTAGTTAGAAAAAGATAATAAATTTAATCTTTAGAAATCTCTTGACAATAATGAGATCCAATACTTCCATTNCTAATAATCTTCTTAAAAGAAAGGTAAAAAATATTTGAATTAATGTTGAACATGATGCATATATAGATTTAAATCGATAGCTTGGTAATAAACAATTAGTCTTCATGAATTTCTTACTTATATTAAGCTTTCTACTTATTTTCATAAAATTAACCTAGAAAATCAAAATTACCAAAATCAGAGCATTAAAATTCTTCAATTAGCAAACTAAAATTTGTGTGTACCTAAACTAGTTAGACAAAGATAATAAATTAAATCTTTTTACATCTCTTGAAAATAATGAGATCTAATACTTCCATTATTAGATGAATTAAAGAGTCCGAGAAAACTGAAACAAGATAAAAAGAAATAATTATTGAACATAGTCAATTTTGAATGAGCGAACATATAAAAATTATCATTCTTTTTGGATTTAAATGAACCCTCGTCCATGAATACCTACTGATTATCAGGGTTTGAGCCCAAAATAAATCTAGAAAAGGAAAAAAAGAATCAAAATATTGTAAATGGATGGGGGGAGGGGGGGAGGGGGTTAGAAAAAATAATTGAAAGATAGGCATAAAGAAAAAAAATTCTTTTAATTTTTAATTCTTACATAAATGTACTTATTTTAAAAAATCGTGATGATGTTCTTAATATGACTGATTGAAGAAAAGTTTACTTTTTAAGTGTACGAGATTTTGATTAGACTTTTCAAGTATTTTCATTTTTTTCTTACAATTTCAAAGTCTAATACTTCGAAGTCGTTAAATATTTGAGCGAGAATTAAGTTTCTATCTTTTCTAAAACATATATGCCTAAAACAATTCATGAATATAATTGAGAAATCACGTTAAATCATCATAATATTTAAGTCTCCACGTAGATAAAATTTCAACTATCTTTTTTAGAACGTTATTTTTTTTTAATTATTTGGAAGGAGGTCTAATGATTTGTTGTATCAAATTGGTGGAAACATTAATTAGGTTAAAGACATATATTTTAAATATGCGCTTGTGGTTTACTTTTCTTTTGTATGTTGTATCAATAATAAGAGGTACATTCAAATTTTTAATAAAATATCAATCCTAATAATAAAAAATATTTTATTCGGATAAATCTGCGGTGCTGTCCATAGATCAAATTATTTCGTAAATTGGATTTCACATGACTGTCAACGATTTTATTGCGTGGTGAAATTATAATTAGATGCCGCTAATTTTCTTTTTATTTTTATTTACCACAAATTGTGTGTTAGATATTATTGAATTTGTTAATTAAATTTGCAATTATTGTTACCGTTAAATGATTTTTTATGAACCTGCCTCCATTGTTGTAGCACTAATATGTGACTTGATTTTTTAAAATTGGTGAAAATTATTTATGAAATAGTTATGGCACCATTGGTTGCGGAGATTGACTAATTTTTAAGTGGTAGTCCATTTGATTTAATAGTAAAATATGTATTTAAAATATCTTAATCTTTTTTAGTCTTTTAGGTAAGTGATAACTTTACTGAACACAAGATCATTTTCATTGTTTCATTGACTTTAAATATATAACTAATGAAGCTACGAATTAAAATCAAGTAAAAAAAAATTTATTTCAATAAAGAGCATTGTAGTACAACTAGAATTTTCACAGACAAAACTATGATGTTTCTCCTAGCTTGGCTACTAAATCAATAATCTTGTAATATGTAATCTCCATAGGAATATTCATTGCCAAGACTACTTTTAAGCTTCCAATTTCTTCGAAATTTCGATTAAATTTAACCACTTTTGATACTGCAAAAGAAAAAGGCTGGATAAAGTTAATAATAAATTTACTAGAACATTTCATGAATTCATACGTGGTAAAATTTAAATTAACCTCTGCCGTCAATTGGTCACAGTTTGCAAGAAATTTTTTGTGAAGTTCATGACGTTCTTCGATAGTAGCAGACCAAGTTGTTCTCTCCATCAATTCACTCTGCAAATCATATTCTAAGAAGATCCTTTTCCTTTTAAAATCCACTGCTTTTCCTGCTACCTGAATCTCGCAGAAAATTGAAAATAGCATAACATGTCAAGGTGGTTATAAAAAAAGACAAAAAAGAAGATATAAAAAAGGACATCGAATAGAAACTAACCTGAGAAGCTCTAGTTTTGGAGAATTCATTGGTAAATGATATTTTGTGAAATTTATGAATAAAGAGAGTAGTTGATGTACAAATGAACTGAATGTGCTTCCTATTATAGATAGTTGTCTGTTTGTCCAAGCTTAGCCAACTGTAAGTTTATTCAATTGTAAGATTATCCAACTACATTCTTATCCAATTGCAAGTATATCTAAGAAATTATGGAATGCATATTCTCACTATGGTATGTTTATAATAATTTCATAATGTTTTATAAAAAAATAATATTTGAATGTCACAATGTATTGGAAAGCTATTAAATTTTATGAGATTATCATAGGGTAGAAAATGGTAAGAAATTGATTTTATTGCTCAATTCAATGAGATGAATAGAATTTGAATTCATTCTAAGTAGGCTTTTGATCTTGCATAATAAATAATTAAATAATATTAATTCTTATTTAGAGGTTTATTATTTAATAATTAATTTTCTAAATAAGGGTAACCACGTAAATACTATGATAGTCATTATTATTTATTCGAAAATCAAAGTATTAGATTAAAAAGATGACTTTGTCAAATAATAAACAAAAATAATTTTTGATTTTGACATTTGCTTCCTCAATAACTTTTCAATAGTAACAAAAAAATTGTGTCTTTCCTTAAAGCATGTAGCAGAAAAGGTAAGCTTGATAAAGTAAAATAATAGGGTTTCAGACAATACTAGGTTAGAAATCTTATTGTGACTAAGAGAGAGTATGCAACTAATATTTTTCTGAAAAAAAGGTAAAAAATATTTGAATTATTGTTGAACATGATGCATATATAGATTTAAATCGATAGATTGGTAATAAATAATTAGTCTTCATGGGTTTCTTACTTATATCAAGGTTTCTGCTTTATTTTCATAAAATTAACCTAGAAAATAAAAATTACCAAAACGAGAGCATTAAAATTCTGTAATTAGCAAACTAAAATCTTTGTGTGTCTAAACTAGTTAGAAAAAGAAAATAAATTAAATCGTTAGAAATCTCTTGACAATAATGAGATCCAATACTTCCATTATTAGATTAATTAATGTGTAGAGAAAACTGAAACAAGATAAAAAGAAATAATTATTGAACATAGTCAATTTTGAATGAGCGCACATATAATAATTATCATTACTTTTTAATTTAAATGAACTCTCGTCCACGAATAAATACTGATTGTCGGGCTTTTGAGCACATTATAAATCTAGAAAAGAAAAAAAAGAATCAAAAGAGAGTAAATGAAGGTGGAGGGTGGGGGTTTAGAAAAAATAATTGAAAGATAGGCATAAAGAAAGAAAATTCTTTTAATTTTTTAGTTCTTGCATGAATATACTTATTTTAAAAAATTGTGATGATGTTCTTAAAATGACTAATTGAAGCATATTTTAATTTTGAAGTGTACGAGATTTTGATTAGACTTTTCAAATCTGTACATTTTTTTTCTTACAATTTCGTAGTTTCATAGTTCGGAGTTGTTAAATATTTGATCGAGAATTAAGTTTGTATCTTTTCTAAAATATATAAGCCTAAAACTACTCATGAAATTAATTAAGGAATCACTTTAAATCATCATAATATTTAAGTCTCCCCGTAGATAAAACTATCCTTTTTAGGACGTTATTTTTTTTAATTATATGGAAGGAGTTCTAATGATTGGTTGTATCAAATTGGTGGAAACATTAATTAGGTTAAAGACATATATTTTAAATATAAGCATGTGGTTTACTTTTCTTTTGTATGTTGTATATCAATAATAAGAGGTACATAAAAAATTTTACCTAAATATCAATCCTAATAATAAAAAATATTTTGTTCGGATAAATCTGCGATGTTGTCCATAGATCAAATTATTTTGTGAATTGGATTTCACTTGACTGTCTACGATTTCATTGTGTGGTGAAAAATATTTAGATTCTGCTAATTTTCTTTTTATTTGTAGTTACCTAAAATTGTGTGTTAGATATTATAGAATTTGTTAGTTAAATTTGCAATTACTGTTACCGTTAAATGACTTTTTAGTTTTTACTAACGTGTCTCCCTTGTTCTAGTATTAATATGTGACTTGATTTTGAAGATGCGTGAAAATTAATTATGAAATAGTTCTGGCACCATTGGTTGCTGAGATTGACTAATTTTTAATTTGTAGTTCATTTGATTTAATAGTAAAATTTGTATTTAAAATATCTTAATATTTTTTAGTCTTTTAGGTAAGTGATAAATTTACTAAACAAAAGATCATTTTCTTTGTTTGATTGACTTTAAATATTTAACTAATGTAGCAACAAATTAAAATCATGTAAAAAAAATACTTCAATTAATAGCAATGTTAGTACAACTAGAATTTTCACAGACAAAATTATGATGTTCCTCCTAGCTTGGCTACTAAATCAATAATCTTGTAATATGCAATCTCCATAGGAATATTCATTGCCAAGACTACTTTTAAGCTTTCATTGTCTTTGAAATTTCGATTAAGTTTAATCACTTTTGACACTGCAAAAGAAAAAGGCTGGATAAAGTTAATAATCAATTTACTAGAACATTTCATGAATTCATACGTGGTAAATTTAAATTAACCTCTGCCATCAATTGGTCACAGTCTGCAAGAAATTTTTTGTGAAGTTCATGACGTTCTCCAATAGTAGCAGAGCTAGTTGTTCTCTCCATCAATTCACTCTGCAAATCATATTCTAAGAAGATCCTATTTCTTTTAAAATCCACTGCTTTTCCTACTTTCTTAATCTCGCTGATAATAGAAAATAGCATAACATGTTAAGGTGGTTATAAAAAAAGATAAAAAAGAAGAACTAAAAAGGACATCGAATAGAAACTCACCTGATAAGCTCTAGTTTTGGAGAATTCATTGGTAAATGATATTTTGTGAAATTTATGAATAAAGAGAGTAATTGATGTACAAATGACCTGAATGTGCTTCCTACTTATAAATAGTTGTCTGTTTGTGCAAGCTTACTTATCTGTAAGTTTATTCAATTGTAAGATTATCCAACTACATTCTTACCCAATTGCAAGCATATCTAAGAAATAATGNTGACAACCAGATTTTGGGGGTATATTTGAGTTTAATATATAAATTTCCACATTTTATTGTAATGGTTGAGTTTTAGGCTGACTTGTCTTGGTGGGTTAAGATGAGTGTCATCACGTCCATTTTTGGGTCGTGACAGTTAATAAATTTTCTGAGATTATCATAGGGTAGAAAATGGTAAGAAATTGATTTTATTGCTCAATTAAATGAGATGAATAGAATTTGAAATCATTCTAAATAGGCTCTTGTTCTTACATAACAAATAATTAAATTATATTAATTCTTATTTAGAGGTTTATTATTTAATAGTTAATTTTCTAAATAAGGGTAACACGTAGATTCTGTGATAGTCATTTTTAGTTGTTTGAAAATCAAAGTATTAGATTAAAAAGATGACTTTGTCAAATAATAAACAAAAATAATTTTTGATTGTGAAATTTGCTTCCTCATTAACTTTTCGATAGTTACACAAAAATCGTGTCTTTCCTTAAAGCATGTAGCAGAAAAGGTAAGTTTCATAAAGTTAAAGAATA
The DNA here is from genome assembly GCF_019186545.1 of Solanum stenotomum. Classification (NCBI taxonomy): domain Eukaryota; kingdom Viridiplantae; phylum Streptophyta; class Magnoliopsida; order Solanales; family Solanaceae; genus Solanum; species Solanum stenotomum. The sequence goes on along the minus strand of NC_064292.1, from coordinate 13,294,298 downwards.
GGGTTTCAGACATTACTCAGTTAGAAATCTTATTGTGACTAAGAGAGAGTATGCAACAAATATTTTTCTAAAAAGAAAGGTAAAAAATATTTGAATTAATGTTGAACATGGTGCATATATAGATTTAAATGGATAGCTTGGTAATAAATAATTAGTCTTCATGGGTTTCTTACTTGTATCAAGCTTTCTGCTTTATTTTCATAAAATTAACCTAGAAAATCAAAATTATTTAAATGAGAGCATTAAAATTCTTCAAATAGCAAATTAAAATCTCTGTGTATCTAAACTAGTTAGACAAAGATAATAAATTAAATCTTTAGACATCTCTTGACAATAATGAGATCCAATATTTTCATTATTAGATGAATTAATGAGTCAGAGAAAACTGAAACAAGATAAAAAGAAATAATTATTGAACATAGTCAATTTCGAATGAGCGAACATATAATAATTATCATTACTTTTAAATTTAAAAGAACTCTCGTCCATACATAAATACTGAGTATCAAGGTTTGAGCACAATATAAATCTAGAAAAGGAATAAAAGAAACAAAAGATAGTAAATGGAGGTGGAGGGTTGAGGTTTAGAAAGAAATAATTGAAAATAGGCATAAAGAAAAAAAATTATTTTAATTTTTTAGTTCTTGCATGAATGTACTTATTTTAATAAATCGTGATGATGTTCTTAATATGACTGATTGAAGCATATTTTAATTTTGAAGTGTACGAGATTTTGATTAGACTTTTCATTTATTTCTTACAATTTCATTGTCTAATATTTCGGAGTTGTTAAATATTTGATCGAGAATTAAGTTTGTATCTTTTCTAAAATATATAGGCCTAAAACTNGTCTGCATCATAATAAGAAGCAGGCCAACTGGCATTAGTACATTGAATGTACGAGTATGCGAGTTGGAATGCTAAACCACAACTTAAGCTTGAAAGGAGTATAAATGAACACTTACCTTGGCTCTGTTTAACTCATGAACAACTGAACTCAATATAAAGCAATAAGACATATGAAATATATATATAAAGCTTGTAAAACAGTGTAAACAACTTAGTTTGTTAAAAATAAAGCAATAACAAACTCAACTTTACTTAAATATAAAAGTAATATAACTTTTGTGGGAGATTCTCTAACCGACAACCACCACTATGAGCCTAAATGGTGATACATCGTCTTGCCCACGCTGCCAGAACTGTCCTATACTTTGCCGTCATATAGAACGCTTAACTTAGTGGATCCACTAGTCTATGCTAAAAGCATCTTATGGAGTCATCTAAAAAGTATGATCCTTTACTACCCATGATGGCTACATGGTTTATGGAGACTTGAGTTAATATGAACTCACATCCCCATATCGGTGTTCAATACTACTCCCAAAATATACTTAACTCATATGTTTGTAAAAACAAAACTCTTTCTTTGAATTGAGATAATTACTCAAAACTTAGCTTAAAAGCTCTCTTGTAATCGATGTTCCCTTTCTTGCTCAAATGTGATAACATTTATAAACTCTTTGGGAATACTTAGTCCCCTTATAGATTTTTGAGAAATAAACTCAACTCTTACTCTTTGCTTAACTTGAAACTTGAGCCTTAAAACGAAGTGAAAACGTTTGTTAAAGACTCTTGAAAACTTTGAGAAACTTGGCTTTGACTTGCTTCTTAACTTCTAGACTTTAACTCTTAACTTCTTTGACTTTGATCTTAACTTTCCTTGAATTGGATTATAGATTCAAGGTTCATGATCTCATGTTTATGGATGATTTCATGATGTTTAGATGTACCTTAGAGTGTTGGAAACAACTAGAAAACGTAGGTACATCGCTTAGGAACAAGTACGAAAATGTGGGGAACGAATGGGGAGAACTGGCGTCCCTGGCGCTCTGAGAGGCACGGGGCGCCAGCCCTCAAACTTCAGAAAGGTCTGGCTGGCGCGACACCAGAGGCCAAACTTCAGAGAAGTTTTTGTAGCGCAGCGCCCCAGCCCTTTTGCCCAGCGACTTCCGACTTTTCTCTTCCGTTCTTCCTCTCTAAACCTCCCAAACTTCCATAGTTCCTTCCCCAAACACTTAGGATCAATTGTACCCTCAATATACAACCAATCTAACTCGAAAACAACTCGAAAACATGAACTAACTCACCCCCAAGCATCAACAACTCAACCAACAAGAATTCTACAATTTGTTCTTCAAGAACCTTACTTCTTCAACATGTAAACAACTCAAAACAATTGGATTGAAACAAGTTGGTGTGTGGGTGAACTAACCTTTTTCTCCCTTTCTTTCTTCTTTTCTCTCTTCTCCAAGCCATAAGCGTATTTCTCAATTCTCCAAACTGACTAAGTCATGTTTTTACCCCAATAAATCCCTAAAATCAAATTAGGAAATTAATTAGAGAAAAGACTACTTTGCCCTTCCCTAAATCTGGATTGGAACTTTCCTCAATCCAACAACCCAACTTCCGAAAGGCATATCTCACCCATACGATGTCGAAATCGTGCAATCTAGGCGGCGTTGAAAATATTTATCCAAGGGCTTTCCAACCATATCAAGATCTACTCCTAAATCCTCCTGATCTAAGAGTTATGACCGTTTGTAAATGGCCAAAACTCACTTTCTCAACTTAGACAAAATTTCCAGATTTCCTTGTTCTTTCCAAAAATTAATATTTTCCTATTTTAAACTCTTTATAGTCGTTTCTAGGTGCGAGATGTTACAATGACTGATTGAAGCAAATTTTAATTTTGAAGTGTACGAGATTTTGATTAGACTTTTCAAATCTTTTCATTTTTTTTCTTACAATTTCATAGTCTAATAGTTCGGAGTTGTTAAATATTTGATCGAGAATTAAGTTTGTATCTTTTCTAAAATATATAGGGCTAAAACTACTCATAAATATAATTAAGGAATCACTTTAAATCATCATAATATTTAAGTCTCCCCGTATATAAAATTTCAACAATCTTTTTTAGGACGTTTTTTTTTTAAAATTATTTGGAAGGAGGTCTAATGATTTGTTGTATCAAATTGGTGGAAATATTAATTAGGTTAAACACATATATTTTAAATATAAGCTTGTGGTTTACTTTTTTTTTGTATATCAATAATAAGAGGTACATTCAAAATTTTACCTAAACATCAATCCTAATGATAAAAAATATTTTGTTCGGATAAATCTGCGATGTTGTCCATATATCAAATTATTTAGTGGATTGGATTTCACTTGACTGTCTACGATTCCCTTGTGTGGTGAAAAATAATTAGATTCTGCTAATTTTCTTTTTATTTGTATTTACCTAAAATTGTGTGTTAGATATTATTAAATTTGTTAGTTAAATTTGCAATTACTGTTACCGTTAAATGACTTTTTAGTTTTTACTAACCTGTCTCCTTTGTTCTAGTATTAATATGTGACTTGATTTTTGAAGATACGTGAAAATTAATTATGAAATAGTTATGGCATCATTGGTTGTTGAGATTGACTAATTTTTAATTTGTAGTTCATTTGATTTAATAGTAAAATTTTTATTTAAAATATCTTAATATTTTTTAGTCTTTTAGGTAAGTGATAAATTTACTGAACACAAGATCATTTTCTTTGTTTGATTGACTTTAAATATATAACTAATGTAGCAATGAATTAAAATCATGTAAAAAAAAAACTATTTCAATAAAGAGCAATGATAGTACAACTAGAATTTTCACAGACAAAATTATGATGTTTCTCCTATCTTGGCTACTAAATCAATAATCTTGTAATATGTAATCTCCATAGGAATATTCATTGCCAAGACTACTTTTAAGCTTCTATTGTCTTCGAAATTTCGATTAATTTTAACCACTTTTGACACTGCAAAAGAAAAAGGCTGGATAAAGTTAATAATCAATTTACTAGAACATTTCATGAATTCATACGTGCTAAAATTTAAATTAACCTCTGCCGTCAATTGGTCACAGTCTGCAAGAAACTTTTTGTGAAGTTCATGACGTTCTTCGATAGTAGCAGAGTTAGTTGTTCTCTCCATCAATTCACTCAGCAAATCATATTCTAAGAAGATCCTTTTCCTTTTAAAATCCACTGCTTTTCCTACTTTCTTAATCTCGCTGAAAATTGAAAATAGCATAACATTTCAAGGTGGTTATAAAAAAAAGACAAAAAAGAAGAAATAAAAAGGACATCAAATAGAAACTCACCTGAGAAGCTCTAGTTTTGGAGAATTCATTGGTAAATGATATTTTGTGAAATTTATGAATAAAGAGAGTAATTGATGTACAAATGATCTGAATGTGCTTCCTACTTATAGATAGTTGTCTGTTTGTGCAAGCTTACTTATCTGACAGTTTATTCAATTGTAAGATTATCCAACTACATTCTTATCCAATTGCAAGCATATCTAAGAAATTATGGAATGAATATCCTCACTATGGTATGTTTATAATATTTTCATAATGTTTTATAAAAAAATAATATTTGAATGTGACAATGTATTGGAAAGTTAATAAATTTTTTGAGATTATCATAGGGTAGAAAATGGTAAGAAATTGATTTTATTGCTCAATTTAATGGGATGAATAGAATTTGAATTCATTCGAAATAGGCTCTTGTTCTTACATAACAAATAATTAAATTATATTAATTCTTATTTAGAGGTTTTTTATTTAATAGCTAATTTTCTAAATAAGGGTAACCACGTAGATTCTATGATAGTCATTTTTAATTATTTGAAAATCAAAGTATTAGATTAAAAAGATGACTTTGTCAAATAATAAACAAAAATAATTTTTGATTGTGACATTTGCTTCCTCAATAACTATTCGATAGTTACAAAAAATTCGTGTCTTTCCTTAAAGCATGTAGCAGAAAAGGTAAGCTTGATAAAGTTAAAGAATAGGATTTTAGACATTACTCAGTTAGAAATCTTATTGTGAGTAAGAGAGAGTATGCAACTTATATTTTTCTTAAAAGATAGGTAAAAAATATTTGAATTAATGTCGAACATGGTGCATATATAGATTTAACTCAATAGCTTGGTAATAAATAATTTGTCTTCATGGGTTTCTTACTTGTATCAAGCTTTCTGCTTTATTTTCATAAAATTAACCTAGAAAATCAAAATTATTAAAACGAGAGCATTAAAATTCTTCAATTAGCAAACTAAAATCTTTGTGTATCTAAACTAGTTTGACAAAGATAATAAATTAAATCTTTCGACATCTCTTGACAATAATGAGATCCAATACTTTCATTATTAGATGAATTAATGAGTCAGAGAAAACTGAAACAAGATAAAAAGAAATAATTATTGAACATGGTCAATTTTGAATGAGCGAACATTTAATAATTATCATTACTTTTGAATTAAAATGAACTCTCGTCCATAAATAAATACTGATTATCAGGGTTTAAGCACTATATAAATCTAGAAAAGGAAAAAAAGAATCAAAAGATAGTAAATGGAGGTGGAGGGTGGGGGTTTAGAAAAAATAATTGAAAGATAGGCATAAAGAAAAAAAATTCTTTTAATTTTTGTAACACCCCAGAAAAAAATTTGAACTAAGACTCGAACCATTTTTCGTAGTGAGTGAGATTCTTGGAAGGAATTTAAAATTTTTTGAGTATTAAGGTCACTAAATGTAGCACCTTGAGTTCCAAAAACATTGGAATTGGAAATAGCAAAAATCTGAAATTTGGAGAGGTAAGTATGAGTTATGGGTCAACTTCAAATGACCATAAATCCTAGTTCAGGAGGAGTTAGGTGTGCTACCAGATACCGTAGGAAAGAGCTTTGAATTATCTTTCCAACGTCGCCTAGTTTGCTAAGTTTCGAGGTCGGATGAGTGAGATATAACCTTTTGAAGTTAGGTTGTCCAGTTAAGGAATGTCAAAACCGGGTTTTAGAAGGGTATTTTGGTCTTTTCCTTACCCAATCAGATTTAGTTCGTTTTTAGTAATATTTTAGGGGTATAATCTGATTAGGTTCAGTTTTATAATCCTAGTTACGCCTAGGGTTTTAGTTGAGAGTTCAAGAAGAAAAAAGAAGAAGAGAGAAGAAGAGAAAAGAGAAAGGATGAAGACGTTCGTCGACGTTCTTGAGAGTTGTTGCGGATTGTCGCCATGGATTTGATCCCTAAGAGGTATGTAAGATTCCATAGTGTTGGGTTTGTTCACCCACACGCAAAACATGTTATTTCAGCGCAAATTTCATTCTTGAAGTTGAAAGATTTGAGTTCTTGATAGGTGTTCTTGAAGTTCATTCTAAATCTTGTTGTGTTGGGTTTTGGATGATTTTTTGAGATCAAAGTGAGTGTTGTAAGGGATGTATTGAGTAGATTAGAGTGTACTTATGTTAAGTAATCAATTCTAAGTGATTGAGGAAGAAACCATTCGATTCTAGGCGAAATAGGGTGAGAAAACGAGAAAATAAACTTGTTGAATTTTCTGGGTTGGGGGCCTGGCACGATGCGCCTGCCAGAGCGCCCCAAACCCACCTCTGAAGTTTAGGGGCTGGCGCCCCGCGCCACCCATAGCGCCAGGGTCACCTTCCCCACCCAGTTTGTCGTCGGTTGCCCCGTTTGAGTTCGTTTAAAGTGCACCTTCACTCCTTTTCGATTCTAACTAATCTAAGCTACTTCTAAACACCTAAAATCATTCCTAACATGATCATAACCTTGAATTCATAAATCAAATTCAAGGTAGAGTTGAGAGTCAAGTTTGAGAGTTCTTTCAAACCTTTTGATAAGGTCCCTTAGAGTCTTTTTGAGGAGTCTTCTACAATTATTAGTAACTTGTTTCAAGACTCGAGCAAGTGAGTATGAGGATGAGGAGAATATAATCATGAATCTACTTTGCCATCATGAGATCCTTCATATCATGAACCAAAACTCTTGAATTCATAATTCACATTCAAGAGAGAGTTAAGAGTAGAGTTCAAGAAAGTCTTTGAGTTCAATTGTGAATCCTTTGAGATCAACTATCAATTTGAACTAGGTTTTGAGGAAATAATTCAGAGAATGAGAAGAGTTGTATCATGAATTCCATAATGTTATGTAGACCTACGAGTCAAGTCGTTCATTCCATTAAATTCCGCATGAACTCCAGAAGTTGAGTATCTATGAGAGGAGAAATATCTTCAGATCCTAAGTCTGAAGTATTGAGTTTCTAACCCATTTGAGATTACATTCCTAATCATGGGACTATTACTTATTACCCATGAAGTCGATGAGTTGAGTTGTTCACGCCCATAATTCCGCATGAACATTATAAGTCGAACAATCTTGAGATGAAAAGTATCTTTGAGTCCTTGAGTTGAGTAGTTCATGTTCATAATTCCGCATGAGCCCTCTAAGTTGAGCATTCTTGAAGTGAGTAGTATTATTGAAGTTCTTGAGTTCCAAGTGTTGAGTTTTATCTATGGTCATTGAAAACCTTGCATTGAGTCGTTCACGCCCATAATTCGACATGAACCATATTTTAAGAAGTCTTTTACAAATGTTTAATCTTTATTTTAAGACTTAAGTTTTGAGTTTAGTAAAGATTAAAGTTGAAGATCATTTCTTCAAAAGTATATGGGGACTATGTATTCCCAAAAGAGTTTAAAATGTTTTCACATTTAAATAAGAACGGAAAACTGAGATTTTCAAAAGAGCCTTTGAGCAAGTTTTTCAGTAAAGAGCCTTTGGGCTAGTTTTCAGTTAAAGAGTAAATGCTTTCACATTAAATCAAGAGAGGAAACTGAGATTTCCAAGATAGCCTTTGAGCTAAGTTTTTGAGCACTAATCTCAAATCATAGAAGAAGTATGTTTTAAAGACATAAGAGCTAGTATATTTTGGGAGTAGTATTGAACACCGAATTGAGGGAGCGTTCAAAGAACCCACAACCCTTATAGAACCATGTAGCCACCATGGGTAGAAAAGGATCATACTTTTTAGATGAATCATTTTCAAGATAGACTAGTGGATCCATTAGGCAGTTCAGGTTCTATACCTTTGGCCGGGTATAGATTGCTCTGGTAGCGTGAGGTTGATCGTTGTATCATCATTATAGCTCTTATGTGTTGGTTGTCAGTTAGAGAAACTCCCACAGAAGTTATTGTATTTTATATACATCAGTTTATTGTATTTTTACATATATTTCAGAGTTATGTTGTATTCTTGCATACACACAGAGTTGACAACATGTTTTTAAACAGTTTGTTCTTTATATTGAAATGAGTTCAGTTAAGTATTCATGAGTTGAGTATTTCAAGTCGAGTATCTTATCTTTGAAGTCGAGTATCTAATCTCTGAGTTGAGTATCTTATCCTTGAGTAGTTTTGAGTTGAGTAAGTTTAAGTAGTTTTGAGTATCCTTGAGTATTCCTTTGAGTTGAGTGAGTTGAGAAAAGGTAAGTATGTTTCTTTTAATCAAGTTTCAAGCTTATGTTTATGTTTTAGAATTCCTCTTACATGCTCGTACATTCCACGTACTGAGCCATTTGACCTGTATCTTCTCATGATGCAGACACAGGTATTCAGGATCATCAACAAGAGCTTCGTTGATACATCCGAGAGTTCAACTTAGCTATGGTGAGCCTCCTTGCTTACGGAGGATTTCATTTACCTTTCAGTTTAAGGATATCGAGAGTCTTGTCCCGACTTCCATCTGTATCAGTTTGAGGCTTCATAGATAGTTAGTATAGTTGAGAAGTCTGTATTCTTTATTTATTTTATTAAATATTTCAAAGACTTAAGTTGCCAATTTTGGGGCGAGTTGAATATATTTTATTATCCAGAGTTTTCATTTGAGTTAAAGTTTTAATCTAAGTTTTATAAACTCCTATTTCAGTTTTTAAGCTTTGTATGCTTGAATCAGTTTTCCGCTTGTAGTCAGTTAGGATGAGGGTTCGCTTGGGGACCAACAATGGTCTTCAAGTGCCGGCCACGTCCAGGGTGTAGGCTCGGGTCGTGACAATTTTTTAGTTATTGCATGAATGTACTTATTTTAAAAAATCATGATGATGTTTTTAATATGACTGATTGGAGCATATTTTAAATTTGAAGTGTACGAGATTTTGATTAGACTTTTCAAGTCTTTTCATTTTTTTCTTACAATTTCATTGTCTAATAGTTCGGAGTTGTTAAATATTTGATCAAGAATTAAGTTTGTATCTTTTCTAAAATATATAGACCTAAAATGAATATAATTAAGGAATCACTTTAAATCATCATAATATTTAAGTCTCCCTGTAGATAAAATTTCAACTATCTTTTTTAGGACGTTATCTCTTTTTTAATTATTTGGAAGGAGGTCTAATGATTTGTTGTATCAAATTGGTGGAAACATTAATTAGGTTAAAGACATACATTTTAAATATAAGCTCGTGGTTTACTTTTCTTTTGTATGTTGTATATCAATAATAAGAGGTACATTCAAAATTTTACCTAAATATCAATCCTAATAATAAAAAATATTTTTTTCGGATAAATCTGCGATACAATCCATAGATCAAATTATTTCGTGGATTGGATTTCACTTGAATTGTGTGGGAAAAATAATTAGATTCTGCTAATTTTCTTTTTATTTGTATTTACCTAAAATTGTGTGTTAGATATTATTGAATTTATTAGTTAAATTTACAATTACTGTTACCGTTAAATGATTTTTTACAAACCTGCCTCCTTTGTTCTAATANTATGTTGTATATCAATAATAAGAGGTACATTCAAAATTTTACCTAAATATCAATCCTAATAATAAAAAATATTTTTTTCGGATAAATCTGCGATACAATCCATAGATCAAATTATTTCGTGGATTGGATTTCACTTGAATTGCGTGGGAAAAATAATTAGATTCTGCTAATTTTCTTTTTATTTGTATTTAACTAAAATTGTGTGTTAGATATTATTGAATTTATTAGTTAAATTTACAATTACTGTTACCGTTAAATGATTTTTTACAAACCTGCCTCATTTGTTCTAATACTAATATGTGACTTGATTTTTGAAGATACGTGAAAATTAATTATGAAATAGTTATGGCACCATTGGTTGTTGAGATTGACTAATTTTAAATTTGTAGTTCATTTGATTTAATAGTAAAATATTTATTTAAAATATCTTAATATTTTTTAGTCTTTTAGGTAAGTGATAAAATTACTGAACACAAGATCATTTTCTCTGTTTGATTGACTTTAAATATATAACTAATGTAGCAATGAATTAAAATCATGTAAAAAAAAATTATTTCAATAAAGAGCAATGGTACTACAACTAGAATTTTCATAGACAAAATTATGATGTTTCTACTATCTTGGCTACTAAATCAATAATCTTGTAATATGCAATCTCCATAGGAATATTCATTGCCAAGACTACTTTTAAGCTTCCATTGTCTTCGAAATTTCGATGAAGTTTAACCACTTTTGACACTGCAAAAGAAAATGGCTGGATAAAGTTAATAATCAATTTACTAGAACATTTCATGAATTCAGACGTGGTAAAATTTAAATTAACCTCTGCCATCAATTGGTCACAGTCTGCCAAAAACTTTTTGTGAAGTTCATGACGTTCTTCGATAGTAGCAGAGCTAGTTGTTCTCTCCATCAATTCACTCAGCAAATCATATTCTAAGAAGATCCTTTTCCTTTTAAAATCCACTGCTTTTCCTGCTTTCTTAATCTCGCTGAAAATTGAAAATAGCATAACATGTCAAGGTGGTTATAAAAAAAAGACAAAAAAGAAGAAATAAAAAGGACATCAAATAGAAACTCACCTGAGAAGCTCTAGTTTTGGAGAATTCATTGGTAAATGATATTTTGTGAAATTTATGAATAAAGAGAGTAATTGATGTACAAATGATCTGAATGTGCTTCCTACTTATAGATAGTTGTTTGTTTGTGCAAGCTTACTTATCTGACAGTTTATTCAATTGTAAGATTATCCAACTACATTCTTATCCAATTGCAAGCATATCTAAGAAATTATGGAATGAATATCCTCACTATGGTATGTTTATAATAATTTCATAACGTTTTATAAAAAATTAATATTTGAATGTCACAAAGTAATGGAAAGTTAATAAATTTTTTGAGATTATCATAGGGTAGAAAATGGTAAGAAATTGATTTCATTGCTCAATTTAATGAGATGAATAGAATTTGAATTCGTTCTAAATAGGCTCTTGTTCTTACTTTTGAATTCAAATGAACTCTCGTCCATGAATAAATATTGATTATCTGTGTTTGAGCCCAATATAAATCTAGAAAAGGAAAAAAAGAATCAAAAGATAGTAAATGGATGTGGAGAGTGGGGGTTTAGAAAAAAACAATTGAAAGATAGGCATAAAGAAAAAAATTATTTTAATTTTTTAGTTCTTGCATGAATGTTCTTATTTTAAAAAATCATGATGATGTTCTTATAATGACTGATTGAAGCATATTTTAATTTTGAAGTGTACGAGATTTTGATTAGACTTTTCAAGTCTTTTCATTTTTTTTCTTACAATTTTATAGTCTAATAGTTCGGAGTTGTTAAATATTTGATTGAGAATTAAGTTTGTATCATTTCTAAAATATATATGCCCAAAACTACTCATAAATATAATTAAGGAATCACTTGAAATCATCATAATATTTAAGTCTCCTCGTAGATTAAATTTCAGCTATCTTGTTTAGGACATTATCTTTTTTTAATTATTTGGAAGGAGGTCTAATGATTTGTTGTATCAAATTTGTTGAAACATTAATTAGGTTAAACACATATATTTTAAATATAAGCTTGTGGTTTACTTTTCTTTTGTTTGTTGTATATCAATAATAAGAGGTACATTCAAAATTTTACCTAAATATCAATCCTAATAATAAAAAATATTTTGTTCAGATAAATCTGCGATGCTGTCCATAGATTAAATTATTTCGTGGATTGGATTTCACTTGACTGTCTACGATTTCATTGCGTGAGGAAAAATAATTAAATTCTGCTAATTTTCTTTTTATTTGTATTTACCTAAAATTGTGTGTAGAAATTATTGAATTTGTTAGTTAAATTTGCAATTACTGTTACCGTTAAATGATTTTTTACAAACCTGCCTCCTTTGTTCTAATACTAATATATGACTTGATTTTGGAAGATGCGTGAAAATTAATTGTGAAATATTTATGGCACCATTGGTTGCTGAGATTGACTAATTTTAATTTGTAGTTCATTTGATTTAATAGTAAAATATTTATTTAAAATGTCTTAATATTTTTTAGTCTTTTAGGTAAGTGATAAATTTTGCTGAACACAAGATCATTTTCTTTGTTTGATTGACTTTAAATATATAACTAATGTAGCAATGAATTAAAATCATGTAAAAAAAAAAAATTATTTCAATAAAGAGCAATGGTAGTATAACTAGAATTTTCACAGACAAATTTATAATGTTTCTCCTAGCTTGGCTACTAAATCAATTATATTGTGATATGCAATCTCCATAGGAATATTCATTGCCAAGGCTACTTTTAATCTTCCATTGTCTTCGAAATTTTGATCAAGTTTAACCACTTTTGACACTGCAAAAGAAAAAGGCTGGATAAAGTTAATAATCAATTTACTAGAACATTTCATGAATTCATACGTGCTAAAATTTAAATTAACCTCTGCCGTCAATTGATCACAGTCTGCAAGAAACTTTTTGTGAAGTTCATGACGTTCTTCGATAGTAGCAGATCTAGTTGTTCTCTCCATCTATTCACTCAGCAAATTATATTCTAAGAAGATCCTTTTCCTTGTAAAATTCACTGCTTTTCCTGCTTTCTTAATCTCGCTGAAAATTGAAAATAGCATAACATTTCAAGGTGGTTATAAAAAAAGACATAAAAAAGAAAAAAATAAAAAGGACAACGAATAGAAACTCACCCGAGAAGCTCTAGTTTTGGCAAATTCATTGGTAAATGATATTTTGTGAAATTTATGAATAAAGAGAGTAATTGATGTTCAAATGAACTGAATGTGCTTCCTACTTATAGATAGTTGTATGTTTGTGCAAGCTTACTTATATGTAAGTTTATTTAGTTGTAAGATTATCCAACTACATTCTTACCCAATTGCAAGCATATCTAAGAAATTATGGAATGAATATCCTCACTATGGTATGTTTATAATAATTTCATAATGTTTTATAAAAAAATAATATTTGAATGTCACAATGTATTGGAAAGTTAATAAATTTTTTGAGATTATCATAGGGTAGAAAATGGTAAGAAATTGATTTTATTGCTCAATTTAATGAGATGAATAGAATTTGAATTCATTCTAAATAGGCTCTTGTTCTTACATAACAAATAAT
>NC_064292.1:13270522-13276825 GCF_019186545.1 Solanum stenotomum | reverse complement strand
TTCTTAGTAGTTGATCTTGATGGAATGGTCTTAAGGAGGAGCTCACTTGGAGAGATGAACAACCAACTGGTAGGTCATAACTTAAGCTTTTGGTAACGTCGGTTATTCTTCCTTCCTCTTTCTTATGTTCGAGGACGAACATGGTTTTTAGTAGTGGATAATGTAATGACCCGGAAGGTCATTTTTGGAAATTTTGAATATTCATTTAACTAGAGTGAGCTAATTGATGGTGAATTATTAAATAACTAATTTTAGTTAATGCTTAATGGGTTAAGTTTATAATTAGTTTGATACAACTTGACCCATATAAGAAAATAATTATTAGGTTTGAGAATTATTGGATCATAATTTAGAAAAGAAAAGAAAATAAAAAGCAGGCAGAACTCATCTGTGTGGACGCAGCGTGAATACGAAAAGGGCGAATTGTTCGTCTCCTCTCCTGTAAGTCAATTTCAAGTTATACTTGCAAATTTGAATATAGCTGCATTAAATGCTCTTTCATATACCAACATTAATTGCACCTATATATAGTTGACCGAATTGTTGTATGATAAGTGGTTTTGGAGTTTAGTGGAGGCAATCAACATTTATTATTATTATATTAGTATAATAGTTATAAGGAATTGAAGGTTGTGAAATCATAATGTTGCTGCATAGTTCTTGGTGACTTTGAAAATTTAGGGGACAAGAAATAGTGGAACATTACAACGTAACGATGGCTTAGGTATTAAGAGAAATTCATTTAAGGGTATTAAATTATTGATATGCCGTCAATGGCCATTTTGGGATGATTATTGGACAATTAATCATTGGGAAAACTAAAGTGATAAAAGGAGGCGTGTGGGTGTAATTTCTGCATAATTGTTACTATTTTGGTGGGTTGTATCCATGTTGGAAATATTTTTATATGATGATCTAGTTCTCGATTTATGATATAGGTGAAGTTGGAACTTAATTCTAGGCTTGAAATTCGGAGAATATGAGAATTGACATGTTAATTGACATCGAACTTAGGAACTTCATTATAGATTTGAGTGAGTTATTGAGTGAAGGCTAGACACATAATAATATAGGTGTTGTTGGTTTCGAAATCTTATTGTGATTATGTACTTGAATAGATTGCACTGATTTGGAACCTCAACGAAAAAGGAAGACTCAAGTTCCGGAGTGAATCGTTGATTAATTGAGGCAAGTGGATTTCTAAACCCTTGTTAAGCGTATGGAATTCGTGTATTTCCTTGTGGTATATGTTTGGGAGTAATGTGATCAATTGTTTGTGTAATGTGTTGAGAATTGTTTGAAAGACTTGTTGAATCATCGTTGAAGTTGTGATTTGTGCAATGTTATGAAAATGGTCATCTCCTCATTATTTGTGTGAACGTGTCATTTGCATTGTTCTGAAACATGGTTGTGATAAGTGTTATGTGCATTGAGAAAGAAGAAGAAACTAAAGAGGATGTACCATTTCGAGGGACGTATCGCGCGCCGCGATGGATACTATATTTCGAGGGACGTGTCGCGTGCCGCGATGGATATTATATTTCGAGGGACGTATCGCGCGCCGCGATGGATGCATGGACAGATATGTCCCCCATGGGTCCCGGACTGAGAGACAGCGGGTGTGTATCATTAGGTCGGACATGCATCACTATACTTGACATTGCATTTCATTGCATTGCACTTCTTTATTATTGGTGAACTTGATCATGTGTGTTGCTGATCTTGTGTGTGCCTTTCTATGGAACTTGTGACTGATGAATATTGAGCTTGTTGTTGAAGATATGCAACTGTTAGAGTGTTGTTGTTGAGGATATGAAACTATTGTTGTTGTTGAAGATATGAAAATGTTAGAGTGTTGTGTTGAGCTATGTGCTTTGTAAATTGTGAGCTGTTAGGTTGGGCTGGTTTTATACAGATTGTAGTTGTGAAGGTTCGGTTGAGGTGTAAGGAGTACTTGTATTCTATCCCCTTAGCTCGTGTTTAGAGGTTTAGTTGCCGAGTACCGTGTGGTTTGGTACTCACCCCTTGCTTCTACAAATTTTTGTAGGTTACGAGCCTGGATTTTTGTGGTACTTGTTATTCTGTTCTTTTCTGAGGCTTCTAGGAGATTTGTGAGGTAGTTGTTTGTCTTCTCAACGATCCTTCTTACTTCTATTTATGATCTTGTTCTACTCTAGAAACAATGTCATATGAGACTTGTATTTTTTCTTTTGATTCAATTGTAATACTTTAGAGGCTTGTACACGTGACAACCAGATTTTGGGGGTATATTTGAGTTTAATATAAAAATTTCCGCATTTTATTGTAATGGTTGAGTTTTAGGCTGACTTGTCTTGGTGGGTTAAGATGAGTGCCATCACGTCCATTTTTGGGTCGTGACAAAATGGTATCAGAGCCCCAGATTCATAGGTCTCACTTGTGTACAAGTCGAGTCTAAGTAGAGTCTCGAGGATTGGTACGGAGACGTCTGTACTTATCTTCGAGAGGCTATAGTGACTTTTAGGAAAAATTCTTCACTTCTTGGATCTCTATCGTGCGTACTTGGTCCGGTTTTGATTCTTATCGCTTCACTCCATTCACTTTCACTTATAATGATGACTCGTGCATAGTTCCTCATGTGAGCAGTTGGTGTGTCATATATGACTTTGATGTTAGACTTAGTACTAAGGTGAAATTGATAGACTTATGAAAATGATGTGTAGTCGAATTCAAAATATTTAGTAATTTGAAGGGGTTGAGTTAGGTGATGACTCGATGATGCATTTTGAGGATATTTGATGATGATTTTGAACAAATGTTTGGAGATTTTATGAGCGTAGTTATTTCTTTTGGTTAGTTACCCCAATAAAGGGAATAATACTTGTGTGGTTAGGCAATATCTTGATTAGTTCGATAATTGAAAGTGGAATTGTTAAAAGGATGGATAGGAAATGAACAGTGTGACTTCGGAAATTATGGTTAATAAAGTTGTATAAGTATGGGTCGTTTAGTGTATGATGAGAATGATGTTGTAATAATCGAGGTCAGAATCTCTACTACGATTTTATAGATTGGGTGTATATTTAAGAGGGTCATGATATGACTACTACACTATATTGATGCCTACTTGGTTAGAGTTATGGGGTGTGTTAATTCTGCTATCGATCTGATCTATGAAAGAATGCATATCGCTTGGGCTGGAGATAGAACGAATTTGATAATGTTTTGCAGTTATTCAATTAATAGAAATGTGTGAGTTATTTGGGTACAATCTTCTCGATGGGTATAATGTGCTATAGTAGTAGATCCAACAGACTTTCATAGTGTGGTACTAGTGGTATATGAAAATGAATATGTCGTCAAGTGTGAATACTAACCAATTAAAGAGTTATAAGTTGTATCAAATTCTCGTATAATGAGATTCAGTGTTGCATTTACATCTGAGAAACCAACTAGCTTGTTACTACGAACGCTTGGGTTAAACACTATTTATAAGGAAGCTTTTAGTGGTGGATATTTGGCTTGGTATTAATGTGTTTAGGTTGTGAAGTGTATCTCGAGGATTTTAAATGAGTGGTGATTTCATCGTAAGCTCCATGAAAGTGGATCGGTATTAGGATGACTAGCTTATGGGTAAAAGAAGTCCCAATGAATATACTTGTGTGAAGGTAATTGAGAATTTTAGTAAGAAGGCACATATAAAAATTGAGTTAAGTCTTTTGAATTTGATTGGTATAGCTGGGTTTGAGATGTCATGTCAATGACAAAGTTGACTTCAAGATGAGGAAAGTGTCTAATGAGCATAACGATAATAAGAATTTGTGATGAAATTGTGATTAAAATGCAACTATATGATAAGGATTGTTGGTTAAACGAATTTTGTATGGTAATAATGACTAGCAAGTATATAATGTTGTGGTTTTCCATTATTAGGTGAGTAATGTGGTTGTATGGAAAGTCTAAGAATATGTAGGGACTTCGCTCGGATAAAATTTAAAGCAACTTGAGTTATAATGAAAAAGTGTGGGATATAGTGGAGCCTTCAGAAAGAGGTGAGAGTAAGTATATTTTCTCCTATTGCAGTGGCTAAAGAGTTATCTTCAAAGGTATTGAGAACTAGGTTCAGAGACACGTGATTTCATTCATTCTGCTCTGGTTATGGTAGTAGTGTCATGGGTTCATCAATTGGTTAAAAAGTACTGGATAAAACTTTAGAAAGGAGTGTACAGACGTTCAGTTCAAGTGTGATGATAAGTTCTTTTGTGGTTTTGAGTTTGATAATGAGTATGGTTGAATTTTTAGCGAAAGATATGATAAGGTCGATGGAAGGGACGATCAATGGTAAGCTAAGATATGTGAATTCAAAAAAAATAAAATAAAAATCAAGGTATGACCTAATGTTGATAGATAATGGGATTATGTTACACAATTGGATTCAAAATTCAAAATTTTCATTGTGAGTTTAGATTTGTGGTAGCGTGTTGTGTCAAGGTATGAATTGGTAAGGTAAGGAATGATCGATCACATTGAGTATGAAGCATTTAGAAGGACTTAAAAATATTTGGATAGTAAATTTGGTTACTTTTTATTGTTATACCTAAGGGGGGTTTCACGTAATGTTTTGATTCAGAGGATAAGGTAAAAATATCATGGGTTATTGGTCAAATGATAAGATTGGCGTGAGCAAGTTAACAAAAGGAACAAGAGTCTAGTGGATTGAAGGGTTAAAGATATTTAGAATTTGTGTCATGGGAAGAATTTAAGAAAAGTGAAGGAGTAAACCTCTTGTATAAGCCTTTGGTTTGTAGTTGAAAGATTTATTGATTTTTGCCTATGAGTTTAGCTATGACTGTGAGATGTGAACTAGTTTGGTACAGACTTACTAGGAATGTATCATTGACTTTTCTAAGTATTGAGTTTTTGTTTGGGTGACAAGCAGGGATGTATGAAAGATTCTATGTGGTTATGTCGAGCTAGATTGTTCAAATTATGATGGGTAACTTATTGATGTTCAACGGTGTGGACTTACTATTTTACAAGATTAATGAGGATTTTGAGGGGATTGAAACTACTTTGTTGATGGGATGATACAGACTATTATGATGGGTTACATAGGTATTTGATGGTAAGTAGAGATTATGTGCTTATAATATACCAAATTATTGGAGTGACCAAGAATTTCGTTAGCGTTAGTATGAGGCATATGATGGTTTTGAATATTAGTTGAAATTTGGTATCTGAAATATTACGTGGAGTTGACATTGTACACGATTCAATAACTTTATATTGATGGGAAAGTACTTTTAGATTTGAAATTAGTGCTATCAGCCTTGAGTAAGACTCGTATCTGTCATAAAATGCTTATTTGGAAAAAGAGAGAGCCGTAGTTTGAAAATTTTGGAGGCGATAATGTGTTGGTGAAGAAGACGTTGATATTAGTGACGTTTGAGAGTAAGGTAAATGGCTGGTATGGTTACGATGTTTGTTAGTATTAAGAATGTTGGCGTTAGCCGAGTACTGTGAGAAGTATGTGCGGTTCCATGAATCGAGTATGTGTATGATTGTAATAAGGACTAGACTAATTGATTGTGTGTGGCTAAAAAAATCGAGAGATAGAATCAGATGAATAGAATTTTATTTATATGGGCACTATGGAAGAAGTATCTTGTGTTATTCGACCTTGCTTCTATATATTCTTATATGACCACCTTCTTCGTACTGAATATTATTTGGAGTATGATTCACCGCTTATGCTACTCGTGTTTCCACATCTATGGGTGAATCCCTAGTGGTGGATCGGATGTACCGATCCTCTTGTGCCCTCTTGATAGGGTATGATCCTTGGAAAGACTTGGTCATTTCAGTTCTGATAGATTTGGTGTTGTTTGGGATAGTTGAAGTATATCAGTAGTTCTATACGCACAACTTTGCTTATGAGAACTTATATAAGAACTATGAGGAGTTACAATTGTCTAAGAGTGTTGTTAGAGGTTCTACATTTTAAGTGTATCGCTTGTTAGGTGTTCACTTGATCATTTCCTTCTTTGCGTTAGATAAGTGTAATCCTCAATTGATGGGTACCCAATGTCTAAAGATCAATTTTTATAGTTTAAACTCATGGTAAGATTCTTTTGTGAATGGTATCTTGAAGATATCTGTGATGGTTTGTGTATTGTGAGCGTCTAGTGGTTAATTCAGGCTCATTTCTGGTTGTAGTCAGTATTGATTCAGAAGGTTATCTTGGTCATGTGAGAAAATATTCATCACGATGATTGTGTTAAGGTCCAATGGGTTTCGGTTCTGATTGAATTCATGGGCTAGTCT
>NC_064292.1:13263049-13266394 GCF_019186545.1 Solanum stenotomum | reverse complement strand
CAATGGTAGTACAACTAGAATTTTCACAGACAAAATTATGATGTTTCTCCTAGCTTGGCTACTAAATCAATAATCTTGTAATATGCAATCTCCATAGGAATATTCATTGCCAAGACTAATTTTAAGCTTCTATTGTCTTCAAAATTTCGATCAAGTTTAACCATTTTTGACACTGCAAAAGAAAAATGCGGGATAAAGTTAATAATCAATTTACTAGAATATTTCGTGAATTCACACGTGCTAAAATTTAAATTAACCTCTGCCGTCAATTGGTCACAGTCTGCAAGAAACTTTTTGTGAAGTTCATGACGTTCTTCGATAGTAGCTGAGCTAGTTGTTCTCTCCATCATTTCACTCAGCAAATCATATTCTAAGAAGATCCTTTTCCTTTTAAAATCCACTTCTTTTCCTGCTTTCTTAATCTCACTGAAAATTGAAAATAGCATAACATGTCAAGGTGGTTATAAAAAAAGACATAAAAAAAAAGGACATCGAATAGAAACTCACCTGAGAAGCTCTAGTTTTGGAGAATTCATTTTTAAATGATATTTTGTGAAATTTATGAATAAAGAGAGTAATTGATGTACAAATGAACTGAATGTGCTTCCTACTTATAGATAGTTGTCTGTTTGTGGAAGCTTACCCAACTGTAAGTTTATTCAATTGTAAGATTATCCAACTACATTCTTATCCAATTGCAAGCATATCTAAGAAATTATGGAATGAATATCCTCACTATGGTATGTTTATAATAATTTCATAATGTTTTTTTTAAAAAAAAATATTTGAATGTCACAATGTATTGGAAAGTCAAGAAATTTTCAGAGATTATCATAGGGTAGAAAATGGTAAGAAATTGATTTTATTGCTCAATTTAATGAGATGAATAGAATTTGAATTCATTCTACATAGGCTCTTGTTCTTACATAACAAATAATTAAATTATATTAATTCTTATTTAGAGGTTTATTATTTAATAGTTAATTTTCTAAATAAGGGTAACACGTAGATTCTATAATAGTCATTTTTAGTTATTTGAAAATCAAAGTATTAGATTAAAAAGATGACTTTGTCAAATAATAAACAAAAATAATTTTTGATTGTGAAATCTGCTTCCTCAATAACTTTTCGATAGTTACACAAAAATCGTGTCTTTCCTTAAAGCATGTAGCAGAAAAGGTAAGTTTCATAAAGTTAAAGAATAGGGTTTCAGACATTACTCAGTTAGAAATCTTATTGTGACTAAGAGAGTATGCAACAAATATTTTTTTAAAAAGAAAGGTAAAAAATATTTGAATTAATGTTGAACATGGTGCATATATAGATTTAAATCGATATCTTGGTAATAAATAATTAGTCTTCATGGGTTTCTTACTTGTATCAAGCTTTCTGATTTATTTTCATAAAATTAACCTAGAAAATCAAAATTATTTAAATGAGAGCATTAAAATTCTTCAATTAGCAAATTAAAATCTTTGTGTATCTAAACTAGTTAGACAAAGATAATAAATTAAATCTTTAGACATCTCTTGACAATAATGAGATCCAATATTTTCATTATTAGATGAATTAATGAGTCAGAGAAAACTGAAACAAGATAAAACGAAATAATTATTGAACATAGTCAATTTCGAATGAGCGAACATATAATACTTATCATTACTTTTGAATTTAAAAGAACTCTCGTCCATACATAAATACTGATTATCAGGGTTTGAGCACAATATAAATCTAGAAAAGGAATAAAAGAATCAAAAGATAGTAAATGGAGGTGGAGGGTGGAGGTTTAGAAAAAAAATAATTGAAAATAGGCATAAGGAAAAAAAATTATTTTAATTTGTTAGTTCTTGCATGAATATACTTATTTTAATAAATCGTGATGATGTTCTTAATAAGACTGATTGAAGTGACAAATTTACTGAACAAAAGATCATTTTCTTTGTTTGATTGACTTTAAATATATAACTAATGTAGCAATGAATTAAAATCATGTAAAAAAAGATATTTCAATAAAGAGCAATTGTAATGACCCGAAAGGTCATTTTGGTAATTTTTCGTGGAAATGACTATTTTGCCCTTTCGGTAGTTGCCCTGAGTCCCATGTTTTGTGGTTGTAAAGTTGGTTTGAGGAAAAGTTGGTAAAAAGTTGAGTTTTTGAGAAGTTGAGTTTTTATGAGTTAAAATTGGTTAAAAAGTGTTTTTTCGAGTTATTTGGAGTTTCGGGACTCGGATCGAATTTTCGTCGATTCCGGCAGTTTTAGAATGTCGAAACGGGTCTCTGTGAAGTTATGAAGTCAAATTTGGAGTTGAAACGAACAATTGAGGTCCTAAGTTGCTAAAGTTGTGAAATGTTGATAAAAGAGTTGACTTTGGTCAACATATGAGGTTCCGAGGCTCAGATTGAAATTCCGAGAGTACCGTTGGTTTCAGGAGGCGATTCTAAGTCTAGAATGAGTCTTGGTTGAATTTTTAGACGCTCCGTTTGAGTTTCGAATTTTTTTGGCCTTAAACTAGTTTCTTGGCATCTTATGGAATTTCGGGTCAAGGAGTCCTCGAATTCAAATTTCGACGGTTCCATCGAGTTCGGAACGTCGAATTTAGTGGAGGTACATATTTAGTTTGTGTGCACGAGATTCCGAACGAATCCCAAGGGTCCAACGGGGACTTAAACTTTGGTATTATTGTTGTGTTTCAACTGCAATAGCAGTCCTTTTTAAGTCAAAAAACAGTAGCCATTTTCCCCCAACTTGAAAAATACCCATTTTTCTATTTTTAGACTTTGAGAGCTCGAAAATAGGTGATTTCAAGTGGGTTTTCGCAAGGAATTCATTGGGTAAGTTATTTCCAACTTATATCTTTGATTTCCATCGATTATTTATGGATTTTAACATCAAAAATTTGAGATCTCAACTGTAAAATTTGGGGTTTTTTGCCTAATACGAATTTAATAGAAAATTTGAGTTTGTGAACTCATTTCAACTCCTTTTTCGAAACGGTTTTCACTATTGGATTCTAAATTTCTTGGGAAACATTTTTCACTAAAAATTTCCAAATTTCGAGAATATTTTCTGGAACGAGAATTTTTTGACCATTTTACCCTTTTCTCCAAATTTCACGATATTGGTGTTGTTAGATTCATATTGATTGTGGGATTCCATTTATGAATAAATTGTGGTGATTTGGAGCGTGCTCGGAAGGGTAAAACTCAGATTTGAGTTACTAGTTGAAGTGTTTTGAGGCAAGTGACTTCTAAACTTTGTTAAACTCTTAGACTACACATGACTACTTTCCTAATTGTGTTGGGGAGTAATGGGGATTGAGGATGAGTTTTATTTGTTGATTGAA
>NC_064292.1:13258995-13262334 GCF_019186545.1 Solanum stenotomum | reverse complement strand
ATGTGTATCTTAGGACAGACATGCATCACGACTACATGACATCATTATTGCATTTCCATCGCATTTGACTTCATCTTTGTCTGTGGTGTGTGGATTTTACCTATTTGCCCCTCTTCATGTGATATATGATCTATTTGCTCTTACATGAGGATATGAGGTTGATGTTGAGACACTGTTGGATATATCTGTTGATTATGAATTGTGTAGTATAGGTTGTTGGTTCCCTGTTAGAATGAAGTTTCGGTGGTTCGATTGGGATTGAAAGGAGTTGTTTGTAGCTGCTAGTTTAGCTTAGTTTAGTGTTACTTGCGAGTACCTGTTGCTTTTGGTACTCACCCTTTCTTATACACAGTTGTGTAGGTTGACAGCGCTATCAGATCTGGCTTATTACTCATCTTCATATTAGAGCTTCCAGACTTACTTGAGAGGTAGCGGTTCATTCCAGACGTGCCCTCAAGTTATCTATATTTACTGTTCTGTTCTATTCTAGAACTTTACTATGAGACTTGTATATTTTATTCAGATTCTGTATTAGAGGTTTGTACATGTGACAACCAATTCTGGCGTTATGTTGAGTTTATTTAAATAATTCCGCTTATCTTTCTATCTTATTCTTGTTTTATAAATTCTGTATCGTCGGGTTTTTGGGTGTTAGGCTGACGTGTACGGTGNGAAACGGATCGGAATGGTACCGGTACAACCCGTTCCGGTGCCCAGCCTTAGTCTCACATGTACAAACCAAGTCTTAGAAGAGTCTTGAGGATCAGTACGGAGACGTCTGTACTTATCTTCGAGAGGCTATGAAGACTGTTAGGAAAGACTTCTTTTTTTTCATTCTATTCTTATCGTGCGAGGTTGTTATCGTGGGTGTTGAGTATCGCGTGTTGTTTTGGCAGATGCCGAGGACTAGAGCTACCGGAGTTAGGGGGAGGCAGCCCCCGAGGTCACAGTTGAGGCCCCAGCTAGGGGTAGAGGTCGGGTTAGAGGCCGAGGACGTGGTCGAGGCCGTGCCAGAGGAGCGGCACCTGCCCGAGGCCGATGTAGAGAGCCTTCACCTGAGCCACAGATTGGAGTAGCTGCAGAGCAGGCTCCTGCGGGCCATGCACCCCCAATTCATGATGACAGACTCGACAGGATATTTGGGGTATTGGAGCGTCTTGCTCAGGGTGCAGCAGGTATACCAGCGGGGTTACAAGCTGAGGTAGGGGCACAAGCCCCTGGTTATCAGTATCAGATTCCAGTGGTTCCAGAGCTGGTGGTTCAGCCACCACAGGTTCCAGCACCGGTTGTAGGTATACCGGCGACCCTTGAGGTGGCCTTGGCAGATGATGACCAGGTCTGCTATGAGCGGTTTCAAAAAATGAAACCACCTCAGTTTCATGGTGCTAAGACTGATGATGCTCACGAGTTTTTGACCTTGAGTCGAGAGATGTTGGCGGCGATACGCATGTTAGATGAGAGGGGCATCCGATTTATGTCCCTTCAGTTACGCGGTGTCGCTAGGGAGTGGCTGAGGACCTTCATGAGTTCGAGACTAGCGGGATCTCCTCCCATGGAGTGGAGTGAGTTTGCTAGTGCCTTCGAGGGTCGTTTCATCCCTTGGAGTGTACAGGAGGAGAGCCGTATGAGGTTTGAGAGTTTGGTGCAGGGTAGCATGTCAGTCGCAGATTACTAGGCTCGATTCTGTCAGTTGTCGAGACATGCCTCTGCTTTGATTTCAGGTGAGCCTGAGCGGTTTCGCAGATTTGTCAGGGGTTTGACTCCCACTATCCGTAGTTATGTGTTTAGATCATCTCGAGAGGGTGCTTCCTTCCAGACTATAGTGAGTGTAGCCAGAGAGGCTGAGTTGCTTGAGCGGGATGATTTTGGTGGGCCCAAGAGGGTCCGTATAGGTGGTCAGTATTCGGGTACCTCGTCAGGAGGTAGGGGCCCACACAGGGGAGGCGGGTCTTTCCTGCGTCAGAGGCCAGTACGTGTTTCATTACCAGCTATCGAAGGTGGGCCAGCAGCTCAGGGTCCTCCAGGATCGGGTCGAGGTGGTTATAGCATTACTTCGGGTTCTTCACAGTCAGGATCCACACCGAGGTCTTGTTATGGTTGCGGTGATCCGGGCCACTTGATTCGTCAGAGTCCACATCAGACTCAGTCTGGACCACACCGTACTGTCTCCGTGGTCCCAGAGAGAGATTCAGCACCTCAGGCTAGAGGTCGGGGTCGGGGACCGGCATCTGGTAGAGGCGGACGAGCTTCGGGTAGAGGTGCTAGTGGCGCCTCAGGTTCACAGAGTGGGGGCAGAGGTGCCCAATGTTATGCTTTTCCTGGGAGGCCCGAGGCTGAGGCTTCTGATGCAGTTATCACAGGTATCATCTCAGTTTGTCATCGGCCTGCTTCCGTATTATTTGATCCTGGTTCTACATTCTCATATGTGTCTACATATTTTGCTTCCGGCCTTGAGTTGACTTGTGATTGTATGTCTGTGCCTATTAGAGTCTCTACACCCGTAGGTGAACCCTTAGTGGTGAATAGAGTGTATCGATCTTGTCTTGTTGTCTTATCGGGGTATGAGACTTGGGTGGATATGATTCTTCTTGATATGTTATACTTTGATGTCATATTGGGTATGGACTGGCTTTCCCCCTATCATGCGCTTCTTGATTGTTATGCTAAGACTGTCACCTTAGCTATTCCAGGTATTCCTAGAGTGGAGTGGAGAGGGACTAGTGGTTCGTATCCCAACAGGGTCATATCTCATATTCGGGCTCAGAAGATGATTGACCGGGGTTGTTTATCTTATTTGGCCTTTATTCGGGATGTTGGAGCTGAGTCACCGGCCATGGAGTCTATTCCGGTGGTTCAGGAGTTCCCTGATGTGTTTCCCGAGGATCTACCTGGTGTTCCTCCTGTT
The DNA here is from genome assembly GCF_019186545.1 of Solanum stenotomum. Taxonomy (NCBI): domain Eukaryota; kingdom Viridiplantae; phylum Streptophyta; class Magnoliopsida; order Solanales; family Solanaceae; genus Solanum; species Solanum stenotomum. The sequence continues at coordinate 13,259,429 of NC_064292.1, read as the reverse complement.
CGTGATATTGACTTCTCTATTGACTTGGAGCCGGGCACCAAGCCCATATCTATTCCACCTTATCGTATGGCTCCAGCTGAGTTGAAGGAGTTGAAGGATCAGATTCAGGACTTATTGAGTAAAGGATTCATACGCCCTAGTGTGTCGCCTTGGGGTGCACCGGTATTATTTGTGAAGAAGAAAGATGGGTCGATGAGGATGTGTATTGACTATAGACAGTTGAACAAGGTAACGGTGAAGAACAAGTATCCCCTTCCCCGTATTGATGACTTGTTTGATCAGCTTCAGGGGGCAGCCTTGTTCTCTAAGATCGACTTGAGATCTGGGTATCATCAGTTGAGGATTAAGCCTTCAGATGTGGCGAAGACAGCTTTTCGCACACGATATGGTCATTATGAGTTTTTGTTGATGTCATTTGGGCTCACCAATGCCCC
>NC_064292.1:13052840-13053369 GCF_019186545.1 Solanum stenotomum | reverse complement strand
CCCGTCGGGTTTATGGGAGCCCGGCGGAGTTAGTTAGATTGCTTGTCTTTGTTGCCTGTACGCTCGTGTACATACCCCCATTTACTACTCTTTGCACTTGATGTGACCCTTTATTTGCATGTCAATTCACTTTTGCCTATCTTGCTCAGTCGGCCTATGATGCCTACTAGGTACCTGTTGTTTTGGTACTCATGCTACGCTCTTCATCTATTTTGTGATGCAGGTTCGAGCACTAGTAGCCAGCGTTGATCGAGCTTGGAGTAGACTTATCCGGAGACGGGGGTGAGCACACGGCGTTTTGTACTATTTCAGTCTCCATCTGTATATATAGACTTGTCTTTTTCCTTTCGAGACAGTCCAGTCTCTGTTGTCGAGTTTTGGGACTTGTACTCATTTTGTAGTAGCTCCGTACTAGTGACTTCCAGGTTCTGGGAGGGATCTTTATTTGTATATATGTTTTTGGTTTGCTTCCGCCTGTTTATATTGTTATTTGCCTACTCTTGTTTAATTTCTACCCTCAGACCCATTA
>NC_064292.1:13006811-13050620 GCF_019186545.1 Solanum stenotomum | reverse complement strand
AAATAATATTTGAATGTCACAATGTATTCGAAAGTAAATAAATTTTATGAGATTATCATAGGGTAGAAATTGGAAAGAAATTCATTTTATTCCTCAATTTAATGAGATGCATAGAATTTGAATTCATTCTAAATAGACTCTTGATCTTACATAACAAATAATTAAATAATATTAATTCTTATTTAAAGGTTTATTATTTAATAGTCAATTTTCTAAATAAGGGTAACCACGTAGATACTATGCGAGTCATTTTTAGTTATTTGAAAATAGAAGTATTAGGTTAAAAAGATGACTTTGTCAAATAATAAACAAAAATATTTTTTGATTGTGACATTTGCTTCCTCAATAACTTTTCGATAGTTACAAAAAATTTGTCTTCCCTTCAAGCATGTAGCAGAAAAGGTAAGCTTGATAAAGTTAAAGAATAGGGTTTCGGACATTAGTCAGTTAGAAATCTTATTGTGACTAAGAGAGAGTATGCAACTAATATTATTCTTAAAAGAAAGGTAAAAAAACATATGAATTAATGTTGAACATGGTGCATATATAGATTTAAATCAATAAGTTGGTAATGAATAATTAGTATTCATGGTTTTCTTACTTGTATCAAGCTTTCTACTGTTTTTTCATAAAGTTAAACGAGAAAATCAAAATTTTCGAAACGAGAGCATTAAATTCTTCAATTAGCAAACTAAGAATCTGTGTATCTAAACTAGTTAGACAAAGCTAATAAATTAAATCTTTTAAAATCTCTTGACAATAATGAGATCCAATACTTCCATTATTATATGAATTAATGAGTCGGAAAAAATTGAAATAAGAAAAAAAAATAATAATTGAACATAGTCAATTTTAAATGAGCAAACATATAATAATTATCATTCCTTTTGGATTTAAATGAACTTTCGTCCAATAATAACTACCGATTATCAGGGTTTGAGCCCAAAATAAATTTAGACAGGAATAAAACGAATCAAAAGATAGTAAATGGAAGGGGGGGTGGGTTAGAAAAAATAATTGAAAGATAGGCATAAAGAAAAAATATTCTTTTAATTTCTTTGTTCTTACAAGAATGTACATATTTTAAAAAATCATGATGATGTTCTTAATATGACTAATTCAAGCAGATTTTAGTTTGAAGTGTACGAGATTTTGATTAGACTTTCCAAATCTTTTCATTTTTTTTCTTACAATTCAATAATCTAATTGTTAGGAGTCATTAAATATTTGACCGAGAATTAAGTTTCTATCTGTCACGACCCAGATCACGCGATTGGCACCCATACTAACCCTCTGGTGGGAGAACCATTACTACAATGCAAACCAAGCAACTAATCCAAAACTAAGGCATTTAAATTACGGAAGCAAGTTAAATACTAAGGAAAGAAATAGAGTTCCCATAAAATCCAACAAAAGTCTAAGAATAAAACTAACATTGCGGAAGTAATGCCTAGAACCTGAAAGTCAATGTACCAAAACTCTAACAATGAACCAAAAGTCTAAACAAGAAGGGTTACAACCCCAAACTAATGAACTAATAACTAACTCGAAAGTCCAAGTCCGAAATGTGGACATAGATAGCAAGAGAACTCATGGCAGCCTGGAAGAACTAGCTCACCTTTGAATTCGATCGACGATTACTGATCTTCTAAACGGAGTCTGTCAATAGCCACTTGAAGATGCTCTATACTCAACAAAGAAAGAGCAATTGTAGTATCAGTACACAACCACAGTGTACTGATAGGATTATGCGGCTATCCCACTAAGTGCAACATACATAAGCCATTACAACAATATAACAACATGCATATACCAAATAAATAAAATATCAACAACATTTTCGAACATGGTACAGTTTCACATTTCACAAGATACACAATTATATCAAACCATTGGTTCTCTCATGGAACCCAAACCCAAACAGTTAGCATATCGGAATGTGGTGCCCGATCGAATGTTTATGCCGGAACGTGGCAACCGATCCAAGTTAGTGTGTCGGAACGCAACACCCGATCCATTCAACAAGCTACAATCACAATCCCAAGTATATTCTCAAGTTCATACAATTAAGTCATGATTCATGGCATTCATCATTCATCTATGTCATTTACAACAAGTGTGATCAATAATGCAACATTCACATACATACATGTATCATAATGAAGCAAGAGCAAACATACATCACACAATCATAGAATCACAACCATCACCTACCTTGAAATAGGCTTGAAACCCTAAGAAACTTGATCCTTCCCTTTTCGAATTCATTTCGCTCATTCTTGGTCTACAAACAATCAATATAATACGTGAATCAATAAACAATCACAAATTACCCGAATTACTAACAATTCTATGAACCGTAGATCAAACTCATGATCCCAAGTATCCAAACTAGGGCTTTTTGCACCATAGTTTCTAAATCAAAACCCTTTTCAATCGATAATTACTCATTAGATTACGTTATACGAATCGAAAAATGGATTCGGGGAGTGAAAACCTTACCTTTAGCCTCAAGAATGGTGAAAAACTGTCAAGAATCGCCTGGGGTTCGTTCCTTAGCTCTAAAAACCAAAAAGTGCAGAATAAAGACGTTTTGGGGTTTATTTATGACTTTAAGTTGTGTCAGGCTCGCCACAGTGGCACCCACCCCTCTACAACGTCCCCGCCAATGCGACTAAAAGCACCGCCTAAGTGTCTTACACGAAAAAGTGAGCTATTTTAATAATTCCAAGACCCCCATTTCACAACACACCTTGAACCAACGATGCTCAAATAATATTGTTCACGCTAAGATCGATTTCGAAAGTTCTACTCATCCGAATTCAATTTAGTAAAGTCGTACGGGTTCCTTAATGACTTATCTACCTACTCATGAAATCAAAATCATAAATAAATCACCTGATTGTTACCAGATTTCTCTACACCTTGATGACTCCGATTTCGTCCAACTCTGGAATAGGTTGGGAAATTCCAAGTTACTACGAAAAAGTTTTTCGACCCAAAATTTTTCCCCGTTGGCTTTTATATAATGACATAACCCGGTCATTACAATATCTTTTCTAAAACATATAGGCCTAAAACAGCTCATGAATTTAATTAAGGAATCACTTTAAATCATCCTAATATTTAAGTATCCCCATAGATAAATTTTTAACTATCTTTCTTAGGACGTTATTTTTTAAAAAAAAAAAATTGGAAGGAGGTCTAATGATTTGTTGTATCAAATCGGTGGAAACATCAATTAGGTTAAAGACATATATTTCAAATATGAGCTTGTGGTTTACTTTTCCTTTGTATATTGTATCAATAGTAAGAGGTACATTCAAAATTTTACCTAAATACCAACCTAATAATGAAAAATATTTTGTTTGGATAAATCTGCAGCGTGAAAAAATAATTAGATTCTACTAATTTTCTTTTCATTTGTATTTACCTAAAATTGTGTGTTAGATATTATTGAATTTGTTAGTTAAATTTGCATTAACTGTTACCGTTAAATGATTTTTTATGAATTTGCCCTCCTTTGTTCTAGCACTAATATGTGACTTGATTTTTGAAGATGGTGAAAATTAATTATGAAATAGTTATGGCACCATTGGTTGCGGAGATTGACTAATTTTTAATTTGTATTTCATTTGATTTAATAGTAAAATATGTATTTAAAATATCTTAATTTTTTTTAGTCTTTTAGGTAAGTGATAAATTTACTAAACACAAGATCATTTTCTTTGTTTGATTGACTTTAAATATATAACTAATGTAGCTACAAATTAAAATCATGTAAAAAACAATTATTTCAATAAAGAGCATTGTAGTACAACTAGAATTTTCACAGACAAAACTATGACGTTTCTCCTACCTTGGCTACTAAATTAATAATCTTGTAATATACAATCTCCATAGGAATATTCATTGCCAAGACTACTTTTAAGCTTCCATTGTCTTCGAAATTTCGATTAAGTTTAACCACTTTTGACACTTCAAAAGAAAAAGGCTGGATAAAGTTAATAATCAATTTACTAGAACATTTCATGAATTCATACGTGGTAAAATTTAAATTAACCTCTGCCGTCAATTGGTCACAGTCTGCAATAAAATTTTTGTGAAGTTCATGACGTTCTTTGATAGTAGCAGAGCTAGTTGTTCTCTCCATCAATTCACTCTGCAAATCATATTCTAAGAAGATGATCCTTTTCCTTTTAAAATTCACTTCTTTACCTGCTTTCTTATTCTCGCTGAAAATTGAAAATAGCATAACATGTCAAAGTGGTTCTAAAAAAAGATAAAAAAGAAGAAATAAAAAGGACATCGAATAGAAACTCACCTAAGAAGGTCTAGTTTTGGAGAATTCATTGGTAAATGATATTTTGTGAAATTTATGAATAAGGAGAGTAATTGATGTACAAATAAACTGAATGTGCTTCCTACTTATAGATAGTTGTCTGTTTGTGCAAGCTTACCCAACTGTAAGTTTGTTCAATTGTAAGATTATTCAACTATATTCTTATCTAATTGCAAGCATATCTAATAAATTATGGAATGAATATCCTCACTATGGTATGTTTATAATAATTTCATAATATTTTATAAAAAAATAAAATTTGAATGTCACAATGTATTGGAAAGTTAATAAATTTTATGAGACTATGATAGAGTAGAAAATGAAAAGAAATTGATGTTATTGCTCAATTTAATGAGATGAATAGAATTTGAATTCATTCTAAATAGACTCTTGATCTTATATAAAAAATAATTAAATTATATTAATTCTTACTTAGAGGTTTATTATTTAATAGTTAATTTCCTAAATAAATGTAACTACGTACATACTATGAGAGTCATTTTTAGTTATTTGAAAATTAAAGTATTAGGTTAAAAACATTACTTTGCCAAATAATAAACAAAAATAATTTTTGACTGTGAAATTTGCTTCCTCAATAATTTTTTGATAGGTACAAAAAAATTGTGTTCTTCCTTCAAGCATGTAGGAGAAAAGGCAAGCTTGATAAAGTTAAAGAATAGGGTTTCAGACATTACTAAGTTAGAAATCTTATTGTGACTAAGAGAGAGTATGCAACTAATATTTTTCTTAAAAGAAAGGTAAAAATGTCACGACCTAAATATGGACGTGATGGCACTCGTTGTATCCCACCAAGACAAGTTAGCCTAAAACTCAACAATTACGATAAAATGCAGAAATTTATATTCGACAAAAAAAATATCCACAGAACCTAGTTGTCACATGTACAAGCCTCTAAAGTATTACAATTGATTCAAAAGAAAAACAAAAGTCTCAAATGACATTGTTTCTAGAATAGAACAAGATCATAAATATGAGTAAGAAGGTCCGCTGAGATGACAAACACCTACCTCACAAATCTCCAAGAAGCCTCGAAAAGAAGAAAGAGAAAGTATCACGAAGATCCGGGCTCATAACCTACAAAAATGTAGAAACAAGGGGTGAGTACCAAACCACACGGTACTCAACAAGTAAACTTCTAAACACAAGCTAAAGGAATAAAATACAGGTACTCGTTACACCCCATCCAAACCTCCACAACTACAACCTGCATAAAATCAGCCTAACCTAACAGTTCATAGTTTACAAAACACACAGCTCAACAACAACACTCTTAACAATTTCATATTCTCAACAACAAGCTCAATATTCATCAATCACAAGCTTCACATAAAGTCACCCACAAGATCAACAACACACAAGATCAAGTTCACCAATGATAAAGATGTGCAATGCAATGAAATGCAATGTCAAGTATAATGAAGCATGACTGACCTAATGCTACACACCCGTTGTCTCTCAGTTCGAAATCCATGGGGGACATATATGTCCATGCATCCATCGCGACGTGCGACACGACCCTCGATAATGGAATCCATCGCGGCGCGCAACACGTCCCTCGAAATATAATATCGTCGCGGCGTGCGACACGTCCCTCGAAATGGTACATCCTCTTTAACTTCTTATTTTTCCTCAATTCACATAACACTTATCACAACCATGTCTCAGAACCAATGCAAATGACATATTCACGCAAATAATGAGAAGATGACCATTTCATAACAATGCACAATTCATAACAACACAACTGTGATACAACATCAACAATTAATCAATAACCCTTTTAAATCATTCTCAAACATTACACACCAATAATTAATCACATTGTCTTTTATTACCCTTTTTCCATCATTAGAATTTTTCAACATGGACAAGTCAACACATTACCAATTCCCATTACTACCCAACACATACCACAAGGAAATACATGATTCTTTGCACTTAACAAGGGTTTAGTGTCACTCCCCGAGCCTACACCCTGGGGGGACTGGCACTCGAGAAGCATTGCTGGCCCCAAGCGAACCCTTGGCCTAGCCTACTTACTCAGCGGAAGACTTAAACATAAGAAATAATCTCAAATAAGGTACTTATGAATTAAACTTAGAATGTCTTTAAGGAAACATTCAAACTAGCCAAAACGGCTACTCAAGTCTCATAGCAAAACATTTGAAATGCAAGACTAAAGAACTATAACCACTCGTCTATGAAGCCTCTAAAACAAAGAGGGATGTCAGGACAAGACCCCCGATCATCCTAACAACTGAAATAGTAAAAACAAAGTAAAAGGAGTCCTCCGGATAGCAAGGAGGCTCACCAACTGACTCTGAACTAAACTAGATCAACGAGGTGCTGGATACGGATCCTGGTTATTTGTGTCTACATCATAAAATGATGCAGGCCAAAAGGCGTCAGTACATTGATGTACGAGTGTGTGAGTGGAAAACTAAACATAACATAAGTGAGGTGTTATAATAAAGTTAATAATCAATTTACTAGAACATATCATGAATTCATACTTGGTAAAATTAAAATTAACCTCTGTAGTCAATTGGTCACTGTCTAAAATAAACTTTTTGTGAAGTTCATGACGTTCTTCGATAGTAGCATAGCAAGTTATTCTCTCCATCAATTGAACCTGCAAATCATATTCTAAGAAGATCCTTTTCCTTTTAAAATCCACTTTTTTTCCTGCTTTCTTGATCTCACTGAAAATTGAAAGTAGCATAAAATGTCAAGGTGGTTATAAAACAAGACAAAAAATAAGAAATAAAAAAGACATCGAATATAAACTCACTTGATAAGCTCTAGCTTTGGAGAATTCATTGGTAAATGATATTTTGAGAAATTTATGAATAAAGAGAGTAATTGATGTACAAATGAACTGAATGTGCTTCCTATTTATAGATAGTTGTCTGCTTGTGCAAGCTTACCCAACTGTAAGTTTATCCAATTGTAAGATTATCCAACTACATTCTTATCCAATTGCAAGCATATCTAAGAAATTATGTAATGAATATCCACACTATGGTATGTTTATAATAATTTCATAATGTTTTATAATTAAAAAAAAATTGAATGTCACAATGTATTGAAAAGTTGATAAATTTTATGAGATTATCATAGGGTAGAAAATGAAAAGAAATTGATTTTATTTCTCAATTTAATGAGATGAATTGAATTTGAATTCATTCTTAGTCATTTATGAAAAGGATGCCATTGGCCTACTACTTCAATGTTCATTAAGTCGAGATACTTTTAGTTACACAAGACAAGGATGCCCTAAGCCTACCAATTCAAGGTATATTATACATTGAGAAAGCCCTTCACAACATGTCATCATCATTCACAAGTGTATATTTGAGAATAGCCTTTCAACAACACCATAATTACATTTTAGTCATGATCACATTACTTTCAATGTATTCACAAAGCATGTACACAAACATCATAATTATACGAATCTCACAATTAGCCCTTCAAGAACCATAAATCATAATTCACCAACACACCTAGAATTACTACAATTAGGCATGGATAATGACATCATTCAAGTAATTAAACTACCACAAGAACAATTTCATAGTATTCATCTTACTACAATTCACCCATATCACAAAGTAACAAATTAGGGTTATGAGGAATTCATGGATTCATGGGAAATTTTATCATAAAACAACAATTCGATCATAATATATGATAATTAAATCATTGAAAACATTTTTAGGAAGAATCCATGACTTGGAGTGAAAACCCTAGGTTTTGGAGAATTTCCTACTTTGAAATTCAGAGTTTGAGGACTCCATGGAAGAAAGAATTCCATGAATCAAAGACTACCATACCTTAGGTGAATAACTCCAACAAAATTGTGTGAAAAAGCCTCATTCTTCAAGCCCTAACTTGATCTTCTTCTTCTATGGAGTTTTAGAGAGAAGATTTTGGAGAGGGTTAATTTGGTTATGATTTGGGTAGTTGGGATTTATGAAGTATATGAGGTGATTAAAGGCTTAAAAAGTCTTAAATAGGTCTAAATAAACAATATAAAATGGCCTCACTTAATAATAACTAACCTAGGAATTTACCTAATTACCCTCACCTTGGCCGAGATATGGGCAGGTTGCAGGCATGACCTACTCATGGGACCTACGGTCCGTGGATGGGGCTACTGGCCGTCCTGTAGGTTATGACCTGCAGCTCTTCACTTGGGGTCTTGATCCACGAGTCATCTCCATAAGGCGTGGATGGATTGGGGAGTTGAGCAGATTTGGGGTTAGGGTTTACGATCCTCCTCATGGACCCTTGGTTGGTCCTTGGAGGGTCGTACCTTGACGTTTAACCCCTAAACCCCTCATGCTAAGTTCGGGAAGCCATTTTACAATTCTAAACCACACATCAAACTCTAAAATTCTCACGTAAGGCTCTAGTTTCACCTACTAGTTTTCCGGGTGTTACATTATCTCCCCCTTGGGAACATTCGTCCTCGAATGACATGTCTAAACACCTCTCGAAATTAAAAACTCAAGACTAGCATCCCACTATGCATGAAACATCAAATAGTGCACAATTCAAAGGAGGAAACATCAACTCCATCTCAATATACTTAATGCAACACAAGGAAGTAGGAACTACATCCCACAACCCATTATGCATGTAAACTTCAACATTTAACAATTTTATTGGAGGAACTATTTTCTCTAACTCAAAGCATGTTCATCATAACATCATGAAGTAAATTATGCAATTACTCTCAAAAGCACATTTAAGCATGTTCAACAATTCATCTCATGAATCACATAGCCAACTCATACTAAATGCACATCAACATGAGGGACATAAACCATGAAAACTCATTTTATTTCTAAACAATAATTTCATCAAGAACATGCATAACATAAGGGCATCATGGAAATACTTAAATCACACATCACTCCAAAACATAAAACAAGTCATAAGGAACTCTTTGTCTCAAGCTTGAATAGGAATAGAAGAAAGAGATAAGGATATCAGAACTCTCAACAATCTTGCTATCTAAGCATACTATGTCCCCCTTGGGAGTAAACCCATAAGGATCTTAATAAAACATTTACATCTATAAGGAGTTACCAATATACCGGTGCCTTCATCTGGAAGGGCTCATTTGTCCTCTCTAGACCGGAGTACATAAAAGCGACCATAATTTGGAGGAATGGGAACTGTTCCATTAAGAGAAGCATGTTTGGCCTCTCTTCTTTTTGCCGAGACTATAGGGAAATATTTCACTTGATGATCACTCTTTCCACAACCACAACACCCATTTATACCGGCTAGGCACTTCCTATGGTGTTTCTTTCCACATTTGGTGCAAGTAGGTTTAGGAAATGGAGACCCACTACCTTTCTCTTGGTTAAACCTAGGAGTGTTTGAAGAATCTTGGCAGGAATACCTTTGTTTAGACTTAGGTCTACCTTGCCCATCGGACTTATCATTATAGAAATTCCCATCACCGGTCCTAGCCCTTTTTACCTCCCTATTTTTTCTCTTGAGTTTGGACTCCTCAATTTGTGAGGAATACACCATAAGCCTAGAGATATTCATCTTATCATAAAGCATTGTCGTACGACATTCTTCTCCAACTAAGTCGGACACACCCGTCACAAATCTACTCATCTCATCCCTCGGATCTGCCACCATAGATGGAGCATACTTGGATAGTAGGGTAAATTTCAAAGCATACTCTTGAACACTCATGCTACCTTGCCTAAGGTTAATAAATTCCTCTACCTTAGTTTCCCTCAACTCATGAGAAAGAACCTATCAATAAATGTTTTCTTAAATACCTCCCAATAAATAGGACCCACTCATACCGACCTATTCTTCTTCCATTGAATATACCAAACTTGAGAAACATCCTTCAATTGGTAAGCGGCTAGTTCCACTTTTTCTACCGAAGTCACCCCCATAGCATCAACTACCTTATCAACCTCATCCACAAATTCTTGAGGATCATCTCCCACTTTGGAACCAAGAAATACGGGAGGATTCATTCTAACAAAATCCCTCAATCTAGAAGCCACGATATTCACATTAGGTTTCACATGAGTCTTAACATCTCTATTGGCTTGGGTCGTCATAGCTTGGGCTTGAGTTGTTACTGATTGAGCCAACATTAGAAGAGCCGACCTAACTTCCACATCCGACATAGCCGGAGGATTAATAGGTACTTGATTAGCTTGAGGAGCTTGATTCACTCGAGGAGCTTCTTCATTGACATTGTTACCCTCCATTTTTCTTGCATTAGCCCTTCGTGTATTCATTTCCTGAAGACACAAGAGAAGGGTTAGGAGAGGGACTTTATAGAGTTAAACTCTATGGCACGACTTAAGAGTAATGAAAGAAGTGTAGTTTCCTAACATCCTATAGCCTTTCATTCATAAATGTGGCATGCTTCACACTATGAACAAGACTATACTAGACGTGGCTTATGAGACATCATCCTAGAATCATTCTAAACCTTGTGCTTAGATTACCAAGTTTGTCACGACCCAGGGGTACACCATATATGTAACACGGCGTACTTAACCCTATAGGGGTCTCATACAAGCCCTTAGCATTCATAACATAAGATAAAATAAATGATACAAAATTTTAAAAACTTTTATCCATACAATTGGTATTTTTATAAAAGCAAGCGGAAGTCTAACTTGTCTCATTTAGCCATCTAAAACAATCTTTGAATCAACAGTGGGTCACAACCCTTCAACATAATCTAAAACATAAAATGACAAGAAGGAAACTACTAATGACTCATACGTCCTCAAATCTTGAGGACTCACCACAAGCTAGGAGATAGTCGATCCAAGCTTGAATCCAAAAGAAGATCACCTTAAGAACCGGAACCTACACTTTGTGAAAAATGTAGAAGAAATATGGGTTAGCACAAAAATGGACCAAGTATGATTGCCATGCAAAAATCATGCTAAATAAACATTTTAGTTGAAAAGCATGCATTTAACAAGTTTGAGAATCATCATGCACTTTTAGTATAAAAACATAACTCACAAGCATAATCATCATATAAATCATTATAACATAATAGAACCATCTCTCTTAGGTAACCCTAAGTTATACTTGTGCAATGTATGAATGGCATCTCATAATACCACTCATACTAAGTATCCCTTTTTAGGCCACCATAGTCATGTTTACCATTCGTTGATCCCATCTTTAGTTAATACCCATAGACAAGGAACATTCTCATTTAATAAGTCATGTCAAGGAAAGCAACTCATAATAACAATCCAAGTTAAGCATTCATTATTACACTTAGCCTTCATGTCAACATTCTTAATAGCATCATTAAAAGCACATTCATTTCACGAGACATTATGACATTTGAGGAGCACGCCATAGCCACTCTCAAAGCCTACTCGTGCAATGCATGGATGAAGTCTCATACCCCCACCCACACTTCATAGAACCTTTTGAGTAACCATAGCACATAACTCACATGATGGGAATAAGACTTAACTGATATAGACCATGTGAGCAAATCATGGAATCCGGTGTCTATCCCATACCGTAGAGGGTTGGTCTACTTGTCTACGGTAGAACCAGTAATTTAGCCTAGGTGGATCCACTAGCTAATAACCTATGTGGGCACATAGTTATGGGATAAGGAAGTTGTTACTAGGAATCTGGCCTAACATGGGGAGAGTTTCCACCTCACAATATCCAGTTGGTGCTAAGCATTAAACTCTCACAGTGTAGTTAATTCTCTTTTAACATTCTTACATAGGAGAGGAATGTCATTGGCCTACCGACCCAAGGTACATTATTACACATATGAAAGGGATGCCATTGGCCTACCAATTCAAGGTACATCATTAGAATAGCTCATTGAATCCTCATGAAAGGGATATCATTTGGTCTACCGATTTAAGGTTCATCATTATAGTAGTTAATGGACTCATCATGAAAGGGATACCATTAGTCTACAGATTCAAGACAAAGCCTAGAATAATCTATTAGTCATTTATGAAAGGGATGCCATTGGCCTACCAATTTAAGGTTCATTAAGTCAAGATACTTTTAGTTACACAAGAAGAGGATGCCCTAAGCCTACCAATTCAATGTATATTATACATTGAGAAAACCCTTTACAACATGTCATTATCATTTACAAGTGTATATTTGAGAATAGCCTTTCAACAAAACCATAATTACATTATAGTCATGATCACATTACATTTAATGTATTCACAAAGCATGTAAACAAACATCATGATTATACGAAATCTCACAATTTGCCCTTCAAGGACCATGAATCATAATTCACCAACACACCTAGAATTAATACAATTAGGCATGGATAATAACATAATTCAAGTAATTAAACTACTACAAGAACAATATCACAATATTCATCTTACTACAACTCACCCACATCACAAAGTCATAAATTAGAGTTATGGGGAATTCATGGATTCATGGGAGATTTTATCATCAAACTACCATAAAACAGCAATTAAATCATAATATATGATAATTAAATCATTGAAAACATTTTTAGGAAGAATCTATGACTTGGAGTGAAAACCCTAGGTTTTGGAGAATTTCTTACCTTGAAATTGAGAGTTTGAGGACTCCATGGAAGAAATCATTCCATGAATCAAAGACTACCATACCTTAGGTGAAGAACTCCAACAAAATTGTATGAAAAATCCTCCTTCTTCAAGCCCTAACTTGATCTTCTTCTTCTTCTTTTACGGAGTTTTAAAGAGAAGATATTGGAGAGGGCTAAGTTGGTTATGATTTGGGTAGTTGGGATTTATGAAGTATATGAGGTGGTTAAAGGCTTAAAAAGTCTTATATAGGTCTAAATAAACAATATAAAATGACCTCACTTAATAATAACTAACCTAGGAATTTACCTAATTACCCTCACCTTGGCTGCGATTTCGGAAGTACGTTGCAGGCATGACCTAGCCTGGGACGGTCTATGAAAGGGCCTACTGGCCTTCCTGCAGGTCTGTAGGTCATGACCTACAGCTCTTCACTTGGGGTCTTGACCCACCAGTTATCCCCACGAGGCGTGGACGGACCTACGCCCAGTAGGTCCCATCCGTAGGTCACTTTTGGGCAAATTTGGGGTTAGGCTTTAGGGTCCTCCTCAAGGAACCTTGGTTGATCCTTGGGGGTGGGGGGGTCTTACCTTAACGTTTAACCCCTAAACCCTTCATCCTAAGTTTGGGAAGCCATTTTACAATTCTAAATTACACATCAAACTCTAAAACTCTCATGTAAGGCTCTAGTTTCACCTACTAGTTTTCCGGGTGTTGCATAACTTAATTAGAAATTACCCTAGTCAACTCATTCTCCCAAAAATTCATCAAGTTGAATGAGAAAAGAGATGAAGAGTCGACCAAGCCTTCTCTAATAACGCAACAAGTTTTCTCTAGTTCCAGCCCTGAAGATTTCTTAGTGAATTTTGTCACCAGGTATGTGGGATTTCACTAGTGGGTTCCTTTCATCGATTAGGTCCCTAGAATTGAGTTAGATTCTTGATTCTCTATATCATGTTTAGACCTAGGGCTTTTAGAATATCATATTATTGTTGTGATTCAGTTGTTAGATCAACCCTAATCATATTATTATGTTTTTGCAAAATTGTTGCTTAGCTTCTTGCATGAAACTCAGAACCCTAGTTGTGTAGATTCATTTAGCTTATGAATTACACTTGCTAGGTCAGTTTACTCAGATATACATGCCTTAGTTAAGAATGTTTCATTATCATCATATTAATGTTGCATTTTCAGTTAGCATGTCAGTATTTTGAGCTATTCAGTATCACATAATCCAGTCATAATGTGTTACTTACATAATCAGTTAGGAGTAGGGTTAATACCGAGTGGACTAAGGGTCAGTCACCCTCATAGTCTCAGAACTACATGCCCCCGTAGGATAAGTCCCCTCTGTGGGCAACATATTTAGTGATCACGCCAGTCATTCCTTTATACCTTTGGCAAGGTATATTGGGTCCTCTCGATGGGAAGATACATCGGACTCCACAAACAGCTCTCGTGGTTTTATGTCGGTTAACAGTAGCTCCCATAATCAAATTCTAGTGCATTGACCAGGTTATACAGTCCAGTATTCAGTCTCAGCATGTCATGTACTTGGTCATTGCATTCAGTTAGTTCAGTATTAAGTACATTTCAGTATTTACATCATGTTCAGATTATATCATTGCTCTTATTTTTTGTTCAGATATATGTTTTGTTCAGCTTTATCCTATCATGCATACTCAGTACCTTTCAAGTACTGACGCATACTCTGTGCTACATCTTCTCGTGATGTAGGTTCCGGTCCTTAGCATCCAGATAACGTATAGATCGGTTCCCGATCTCCAGTTCAGTAGTATCAGTAGTCCTTATTCTTCGAGGATAATTGACATGTTACCTTTCTATTTTCATTCTTTCAGTTTTCAATTTTGCTAGAAGTTAGCGGAGGTCATGTCCCAACAGCTCTACGCGGTGAGAGGCTTTTATTAAGACATAATTAGATTTAGTTTTAGTTTGATCTTTTAGTTGTCATTGAACTCAGTCTTATATATTCAGATTTAGAATGGATATCCCCCATCATTTTCCTTTTTGTCATGTTTTAAGCTTCTGCATAGAATTATCTTATTTCAGTATCTTAGTGTGCTTAAGATATGCCCGCAGGGTTAGCTTGGGGTCACTCGTGATCCTAAGTCTTGTGTTACGTCAAGGGGTAGCCTTGGGGCATGACAAGAATAGTTCTCAAAACTCTCAAAGATAAGGAGTTGTATGCTAAATTTTCCAAGTGTCAGTTTTGGCTTGAGTCTGTGGCGTTCTTAGTCCACATTGTGTCTAGTGAAGGGATTCAAGTTGACATTCATAAGATTGAAGTTGTGCAGAACTGGCACAGACCCACTTCTCCAATTGATATTTGGAGTTTCTTAGGATTGGTTGGTTACTAGGAGGTTTGTTGAGGGATTTTCATCAATTTTGTCCTTGTTGACTAAGTTGACTCAGAAAATGACTAAGTTTCAATGTTCTAAAGCTTGTGAAAAATAGTTTCCAGGAATTGAAAACGCGGTTGACTACGACCCTAGTGTTGACCATACCAGAAGGTTCGCAAGGATTTGTTATTTATTGTGATGTGTCCAAAGTTGGGCTTGATTGCGTATTGATACAGAATGGCAAAGTTATAGCCTATGCTTCCAGACAACTTAAGATTTATGAGAAGAATTACCCGACTCATGATCTAGAGTTGGTTGTTGTAGTATTTTCCTTGAAAATATGGTGTCACTATCTCTATGGTGTTCATGTAGATGTATTAACCAATCACAAGAGTCTTCAGTATATTTTTAGTCAGAAAGATCTGTTTGTTGTATCAATAATAAGAGGTACATTCAAAATTTTACCAAAACATCAATCCTAAACATAAAATATATTTTTTTCGGATAAATCTACATCGTGACAAAATAATTAGACCCTGCTAATTTTCTTTTTATTTGTATTTCCCTACAACTGTGTGTTAGACATTATCGAATTTGTTAGTTAAAGTTGAAAGTACTCTCATCGTTTGCCAAAAATGAATTTTTATGACCCTGCTTCCTTTGTTCTAGTACTAATGTTATGCCCCGAGCCTACACCCTGGGCTGGACTGGCACTGGAGAACCATTGTTGGCCCCAAGCGAACCCTTGACCTGGCTTACTGATGCTTATCGTGACCAACGACACTAACCTACGGTATGAGTGTCTACGATCGTCGATAGTATAGTAACCCAACTAAAGGTTGGGATCGTGTCCCAAGGGAGTGGTTTTGAGAATTGATTGAAAAATAAAATTAAGCTCTAACTAGTCGTAGCTAAAGACACTAACGATTAAACACATAGTAAATTAAAGGGGGCGACACAAAAGTGTCAAATATCGATTTGGGGGTTTTCTCACAAGTAGGAAAAATAGAAAAACTTAACAAGAAAATCAAGTATGGGGAAATATTCTTGGGGTGTGACCGCAATACAAGTTGAGATAAGTACATGTTTTCAATAGGAAATTTGCAAGATAATCGGTACTAGGCTAAGATTTAGATGGAAATAAGTTCCCTCTCGGGCAACTTACCCCGTTTCATATGGGTTCCTCTCGGACACCCATTTGCCGCATGAAGACCCAGCCTACGTCTCACCCCACTCACTCTCTCGAGTTGAGTGTTAGGATATGGGACTAGGGCTCACCCTCTCGGGCTGGACCTCATGTCGACACACACCTTAGACCATCAGTCTAGTGGTCTTGGTTTTGCGACCTCCCTCTCGGGCAAGCCGAAAACACTTGGGTGGTTTTGTATTTGCAACTACAAACCCATTAAATTAAACCACAACCACTAGGTGAAATCACCATTAAAATACATATACCCTATCAGCAAGCAAGCCCAACAACAATATCAACACATATTTGCTAAATCACACCCTAAGAATGGGGGTTTTTAGCCACACATCAAGAAATAAAAAAATACACCTAAAATGATACTAAAATCAAATGAATATAAGAAATTAAACCTTGATTTAAGCAAAGAAGAAGAATGGAGAAGACCCACTTCCAACTTGGAGAAGATGAAATCCTTCTCTCTTCAAGTCTCCCACAAAACCCTCTCCAAACTTGAGAGAAAATATCTAAAAACGTACTATTCTATTATGATAAATAAATAATAATGGTTTAGAACTTGTAAAATTAATAAAGAGTTTAGTATTTATAGCCATCAGAAATTAGTGCAGGCGGATAGTTAGGCGAAGTTAGTCGAGTCCGCCGAATGACTCGGCGACTCGCCCTTCTTCTGTCTCATCGCCGTTGAGTACTTGCCTACAACATCTTCACGTTCTGGACCATTGGGCGGTATATTACTGCTTCGCGGAACTATTCGGCGAAGTGCCGACTGCTCCTTTCATCGCCTTTTTGGTCCTCTTCCTTCAGAGCTTCGCATACTCCAACAAAGGGCGGAGTCTATCCTTTCGGCGAATCACCAAATGTCTTGGCGATGCTCATGCTTCAGCTTCTTTTTTCGTTTCAGCCTTTTTGTTCCTTTTTGCGCCTAAGCGTCCATGCTTCCACTAAAACTTCAAATACTTGAAACTTAAGAATTCTCATCATATATTAAGACAAAATAAGCATTCGAGGACACTATTTCTATCAAAATAAAGCCCTAAATGAGTACAATTTGTGGACTCATCAACACCCCCAACTTAAACTTTTGCATGTCCTCAAGCAAACTAGGGTGCCTCAAACAGTGCTACACAAGACTCAATCATGAGTGTACACAACAAGACTCAATTTACTTATGCACAGATCAATTCTGTACTCAAAGATTCAAACTGTGACACACCATTACCAAAGATTCTCATGCTCGCAATACTTGCTACTTGTGCAAGTTCAAGCTCAACAAAAAGTATCTAAATGCCCTCACATGAAGAATGATTCCATATTCACACACAAAGGTTAATCGATTCAAGATCAGGAATACGATGCAACGCTCACACTCAAAAAGAGGAACACAAATCATGTTTTCACCTATAGGTTTGCCCTTATTTTCCAATCGACTTTCGATTCGGTTTACTCAAGAAGGTCTTTCTAAGGCTTGTAATGGGGATGAGTGCAAATGTATGGTCATTTAGGCTCAGTGGCTCCTTCTTTGTGGGATGTGGTATTCTCAAGGCATTCCCTTCTTTTTCTTTATCGATTCTTTTTCTAGTGCTTCTAAGTCACCTTTTTATTCACCCTCATGGATTGCTTGGAAACCCAATTTTTTTTTTGAAGGGGTTTACACTTATGCAATACCATGGGCTAGGGGGGACTTTTTTTTTGCACTTCTTGACTTCTCCTTTTCCTTTTCACCACACCGCCAACTTAGGCTTTTGGCCTAAGTTGGCTATTCGCTAAACCANGGAGTGAAAACCCTAGGTTTTGGAGAATTTCCTACTTTGAAATTCAGAGTTTGAGGACTCCATGGAAGAAAGAATTCCATGAATCAAAGACTACCATACCTTAGGTGAATAACTCCAACAAAATTGTGTGAAAAAGCCTCATTCTTCAAGCCCTAACTTGATCTTCTTCTTCTATGGAGTTTTAGAGAGAAGATTTTGGAGAGGGTTAATTTGGTTATGATTTGGGTAGTTGGGATTTATGAAGTATATGAGGTGATTAAAGGCTTAAAAAGTCTTAAATAGGTCTAAATAAACAATATAAAATGGCCTCACTTAATAATAACTAACCTAGGAATTTACCTAATTACCCTCACCTTGGCCGAGATATGGGCAGGTTGCAGGCATGACCTACTCATGGGACCTACGGTCCGTGGATGGGGCTACTGGCCGTCCTGTAGGTCATGACCTGCAGCTCTTCACTTGGGGTCTTGATCCACGAGTCATCTCCATAAGGCGTGGATGGATTGGGGAATTGGGCAGATTTGGGGTTAGGGTTTACGATCCTCCTCAATTTTTTGTGAAAGAACAGCCACAATTAACTCACAAAGGGTGGCAAAAATGTGCGAAAAATTCAAAAAAAATTGGAAGGGTCAAAATCATTTGCAATTAAAAACAAAAGATAGTCATGAGCTCAAACATCCACGAAAAGCAGTGTAAACACAATTTTAAACAGAACAACCCAAATATATACAAAACACGAATCACAAATAGCACACAAAAGGTGAGCCTCACCCCACCACAAATAAAAACGTTTGTCCTCAAATGCAAATAATATAGAATGCAAAAGGCAAAGTAAAGAAAGATAAGACATAGAAAGAGATAAAGAGGGATCCTGTCTGTGCAGTCTCTCTATCTGCCAAGACATTCAATGCATTTCCCTGAAGTAAAACCATGGTCCCCGGAGTATTGTTGTTTGAGTCCTCGTTATTTGCCTTTGTCGTGGCCTCTACAGCAAGATTAACTGCAATCATCTGATCTATCTCCTGAGCTGCTCCGAAGGCTCGTATTGCATTAACAAAACTTCGAGACCATGAAGGCACATTAGGGCCGATGGGAATTCGTCTCTTTGCTCTGGCTTCATTGGTGTATTTCCTTTGTCTGGATAGCTCTGCTTTGTTTTCGTCTTTCTTAAACTCTCATGCTCTTATATGCCTAGGTGGATCATTTCTCCTTGCGACTTTTGATCTAGCCATTACTGCAACGACTTCGAGGATAAGTTACATAGAACTTTAAATAGGAAAAAAAGGGTGTTTTTGGGTGTGGAATTGCTTAGCCAAGCTAGTTGGTGAAATACTTATCCCGTTAGGCCAATTGTTGAAACTGATGTACAACTGATACAAGGGCACAGACAAAGGGCGAGCAAGTGATTCTTCGGCGAGTCACCGAGGGCATTTTGCAAATTAAACTGACCGCCAAAAATCATAGATCGATCAATACATAAAGTATTCAGTTAAAGGCGGAATGGGGACGTTATGCGAACCGCCAAGCAGTTCGGCAGATTTTGTTCATCTCGCCGATCAACTCAACGTGTATAGTTTCAACCCAGCCTTTCAAATTTCACCCCACAACCCCAGATAGTGCAACTTACGCTTATATAACTCAATTTCAACGAAAACCCAAAGAAAATTCTATTCCCACCGCTTAACAGTTCACTTCAAAGCAAAGTTAAGTGGTAGTCCCTCAAATCATGTAGAAAATGCCAAGTCTTAATCGATAATAAATACAATCCTAGTGACTCGGAGACTCTACAGAGATTTTCTACTGTCAGTAATTATGCAAATGAGTAAAAGTCTGATCAAATAACTGAGGAGTTTAATTACCAACCTTTGATGCCGAATTAGATAGTACTGGCTTGCTAGGCAACAATGTGATCCTAATTCGAGCACAATTCGATACGTAATATACTCAAAAAGTGCGAGTGTCAATTTGTAAAAAGGGACAAAGTGAAAGAAAGTGAGTGAACTGGAGCTTTTAAACATGTGGCTTGTGACCGTCCAATTTATGCTCATTCGGTGATGTTAGTCGATCTCGCTCAATTACTCGGCAACACGCCAATATCTAATGTCTTCGCTGAATATAACAGAGTTTTCAGTTCAAGTGAGCGATGCATTGGCGGTCTTTTTCGAGATCGCCAATTGGATTGGCGATGCACCGATAAATTTCATACTCCGCCAAGTTTTACAGAGTCAACCTTTAAGATGTATTGCGTCAAATAGTGGGAATGATTGGGTACGCCGAACTTGTCGGCAATCCTCCAAACTGAACTGTTGCTTGCCTTCATACATCTTTTCAAGCACTTTCCTTACTCAATCTGTACAAANNTTTGTAAAAAGGGACAAAGTGAAAGAAAGTGAGTGAACTGGAGCTTTTAAACATGTGGCTTGTGACCGTCCAATTTATGCTCATTCGGTGATGTTAGTCGATCTCGCTCAATTACTCGGCAACACGCCAATATCTAATGTCTTCGCTGAATATAACAGAGTTTTCAGTTCAAGTGAGCGATGCATTAGCGGTCTTTTTCGAGATCGCCAATTGGATTGGCGATGCACCGACAAATTTCATACTCCGCCAAGTTTTACAGACTCAACCTTTAAGATGTATTGCGTCAAATGGTGGGAATGATTGGGTACGCCGAACTTGTCAGCAATCCTTCAAACTGAATTGTTGCTTGCCTTCATACATCTTTTCAAGCACTTTCCTTACTCAATCTGTACAAACATTACACTATTATTTTATCAAAATAACAAAAAAAATGAGCAAATGGTCTTGGGTTGCCTCCTAAACAGCGCCTTAGTTAATGTCACGGCACGACGCAAGTTAGCCTTTAGACCTCACTCTTGGGGTTAGCCATAGTGTCACTAGGCAAACCCCTTGTTGTCTTGGATTGAGATGAAACGAGATATGACCCATTTGGGTTTCTAACTGTTTGATTGAAACTAAATAAGAGGTGACAATCTGGATGAGGGTAGACACATTTTCTTTCATACCTTTTAGCATTTTGTCTGACCCTTCAACTTTGTTTAGGTGAGCATATCCTCCGACCTACCATCTTTTGAATCCTTGTGCTTCTGACGCTCATGGGGAGGCACATATCTATCCTTCTCCACATCCTTCCAATTTGGATTACGGTCCCTCTATTCACGATCTCGATCCTTCCAGCCATCATCTCTAACCCATCCTTGATTACCACCCTGCCTTGGGCAGTTTGACCGGTAGCCCCCGCCTTGGTTAGCTAGGAAATTTACTTTCTCATTATACATGGCTTCAAACTTCATTTCCTCAGGATTCGCACCCCTGACTCCCACAGCATTGACACCATGGGCATCAGTCCCCATGACATTTTTAGATAAAATGTCAAGCTGTGTCATGATTTTGGCCATGTTTTGGTCTCTCTCATTATCTTTTTCAACCTACTCCTTGGATAGCTTAAATGTGACCGGTGAGACTTGGTCTTCGCGAGTGTACCACGCCCTATTGATGGTTGTCATCCCATCGAGAAGTTGAACTGCTACTGCATATGGTTGCTGCATTAAGCCTTCGGGCGAGAGTTGGTCAGCTACACCTTTATTCACCGAGTCTAGACTCCGGTAAAAGTATTGAAAGACCACATTATCAGGTAGACCATGGGTCGGGCATTGTAGCACCAATTTCTTAAACTGAAGCCAAGTTTCATGAAGAGGCTCTCTATTCAGACACTTGAAGCTTTGGATGTTATCCCGAATAGTCATCATCTTCGAGGGAGGGAAAAATCGCACATTAAATGCGGTGACCAGCTCCTCCCATGAAGTGATTGAATTTTGTGGTAATTCAGCTAGCCACGTGCAAGCTTCCCCCATCAATGAGAAAGGGAATAGTCTTAATCGAACTGATTCCTGAGAGATATTCTTGAACGAGAAAGGTCCACACACATCCACGAAGTTTTGAAGATGCTCATGTGGGTCCTCATGAGCAAATCCACTGAAAAGTCCTTTTAGTTGCAAAAGTTGCAACATGGTGCTTGTTATGTGGAACACTGCATTTCCCTCTGTTGGAGGTAGACGAATGGCTCCGACACCTCCCATGAGATGTGGATCATTGATGTTGGGATCTTGGACATCGTTGAGGTTACCAATGTCGTCCTGATGGCCCACTTGGCTCCCGTTACTACCGTTAACACTCATGCTTTCTGAAATGTTTACACAAAGAACAGAACAAAACTAAAAATTAAATTAGTAAACTACAACTAAGAAGAACAAAAATTCTACTAATCTAAAAATTCTCAAATAACACCACTCCCCGGCAACGGTGCCATTTTGATGCTTATCGTGACCAATGAAACTAACCTACGATATGAGTGTCTACAATCGTCGATAGTATAGTAACCCAACTTAATGTTGGGGTCGTGTCCCAAGGGAGTGGTTTTGAGAATTAATAGAAAAATAAAATTAAGTTCTAACTAGTCGTAGCTAAAATTAAAGGGGGCGACACAAAATTGTCAAATATCGATTTGGGGGTTTTCTCATAAGTAGGAAAAATAGCAAAAATTAACAAGAAAATCAAGTATGGGGAAATGTTCTTGGGGTGTGACCGCAATACAAGTTGAGATAAATCGTTGGGTACATGCTTTCAATAGGAAATTTGCAAAATAATAGTCACTAGGCTAAGCTTTAGATGGAAATAAGTTCCCTCTCGGGCAACTTACCCCGTTTCAAATGGGTTCCTCTCGGACACCCATTTGCCACATGAAGACCAGCCTACGCCTTACCCCACTCACTCT
This sequence comes from Solanum stenotomum, assembly GCF_019186545.1. Lineage (NCBI taxonomy): Eukaryota > Viridiplantae > Streptophyta > Magnoliopsida > Solanales > Solanaceae > Solanum > Solanum stenotomum. The sequence goes on along the minus strand of NC_064292.1, from coordinate 13,027,529 downwards.
CTTGAGCTGAGTGTTAGGATATGGGACTAGGGCTCACCCTCTCGAGCTGAACCTCATGTCAACCCACTCCTTAGGCCATCAGTCTAATGGTCTTGGTTTTGTGACCTCCCTCTCAGGCAAGCCGAAAACACATGGGTGGTTTTGTATTTGCAACTACAAACCCATTAAATTAAACCACAACCACTAGGTGAAATCACCATTAAAATACATCTACCCTATCAACAAGCATCACCCAACAACAATATCAACACATATTTGCTAAATCACACCCCAAGAATGGGGTTTTTAGCCACACGTCAAGAAATAACAAAATACTCCTAAAATGATACTAAAATCAACTGGGTATAAGAAATTAAACCTTGATTTAAGCAAAGGAAGAAGAATGGAGAAGACCCACTTCCAACTTGGGGAAAATGAAATCCTTCTCTCTTCAAATCTCCCATAAAACCCTCTCCAAACTTGAGAGAAAATATCTAAAAATGTACTATTTTATTCTGAAAAAAATAATAATGGTTCGAAACTTGTAAAAATAATAAAGATTTTAGTATTTATAGCCATCAGAAATTAGTGCAGGCGAATAGTTCGGCGAAGTTAGTCGAGTCCGCCGAATGACTCGACAACTCGCCCTTCTTCTGTCTCATCGCTGTTGAGTGCTTTCCTAAATCATCTTCACGTTATGGACCATTGGGCGGTATAGTACTGCTTCATAGAACTATTCGGCGAAGCGCCGACTGCTCCTTTCATCGCCTTTTTTATCCTCTTCCTTCAGGGCTTCGCATACTGGAACAAAGGGCGGAGTCTGTCCTTTCGGCGAATCGCCAAAGGTTCTTGGCTATGCTCATGCTTCAGATTCTTTGTTCTTTTCAACCTTTTTGTTCCTTTTTGCGCCTAAGTGACCATGCTTCCACTAAAACTTTAAATACCTTAAACTTAAGAGTTTTCATCAAATATTAAGACAAAATAAGCATTCGAGGACACTAATTCTATCAAAATAAAGCCTAAATGAGTCCAATTTGTGGACTCATCACTTACTTACTTAGCGGAAGACTTAAATCAATAAATAAAAAACTATGAAATAAACTAGAATGTTATAAAAGAACACTCAACTTGGCCATTAAGGTAAACTAAAGTCCTAACATAAGATAATGACAATGAAAACGCTTAAGAACTAATATCTGACTGTCTATGAAGCCTCTAAAATAACTGAGATGGATGTCGGGACAAACCCCACTACATCCTACTGAATTAATAAAATAACTGAAAGCAATAAAAGGAGTCCTCTGGAATGCAACGAGGCTCACCAACTGACTCTGGAGTGCTCGCTGGATCAACGATGCGCTGGATGTCGATCTTAGTTACATGTGTCTACATCATAATAAGATACAGGCCAAATGGCATCAGTATATTGAATGTACGAGTATGCGAGTTGAAATGCTAAACACAACGTAGGCTTGAAAGAAAACTGAAGAACTTACCTGACTCAACTCAAGTCAACATAACTGAACTCATTTCAATATAAAGCAGTCTAAAACAAGTGCAATATAAAGAAAAGTTGTTTAAAATATGATGTCTACTTTGTGTGTATGCAAAGATACATATAACTCTGAAATGTATGTAGAAATACAATAAACTGTGTATATAAGAATACAATTATTGTTGTGGAGTTTCTCTAACCGACAACCATCACGTAAGAGTTATTGTGATAATACATCATTTTGCCTCATGCTTTTGGGGCCGTCCTATACCTTGTCGAGGGTATAGAATCTGAACTACTAAGTGGATCCACTAGTCTATGCTAAAAAGCACTAAAGGAATCATCTAAAAAGTATGACACTTTTCTACCCATGGTGGCTACATGGTTTATGGGGGCTGTGAATTGTCTGAACTCTTCCCTATATCGGTGCTTAATACTACTCCCAAAAATATAATATTAGCTCTTATTTTTAAAAACATACTTCTCTCTATGATTTGAGATTAGTGCTCAAAAACTTAGCTCAAAGGCTATCTTAGAAATCAAAGTTTCCTCTTTTGCTTCATTTAGAAAGCGATTACTCTTTTTCTGAAAACTAGCCCGAAGGCTCTTTGGAAATCGAGGTTCCTTTCTTGTTTAAATGTGAAAACATTTTAAACCCTTTGGGAATACATAGTCCCCTAATACTTTTGAAGAAATGAACTTCAATCTTTACCCTTTACTCTTTACTCAACTTGAACTTTAAGTCTTAAAACAAAGTTAAAAGCATTTGCAAAAGACTTTTTGAAAAAACTCTAAGCACTTCCTAGACTTGGCTCTTGACTTTCCTTGAATTTGAATTTATGAATTCAAGGTTATGATTCATGTTTTTGGATGATTTCTAGATGTTTAGAAGTCATTTAGAGTAGTTAGAATCAATGGAAAGTGTTAGGACGCTTTAGAAGGACTTAAATAGGCTAAACGACGAAAACTGGTGAAAAACGACGATCTGGGTGCATCCCGGGTGCGCCGCGCCAGCCCCACTTTCTGGGTCTCCTTTTGGGCGCACTGCAGGCGCGCTGCCCCAGCCTCTCTAGCGCTATGGGGGCACGACGCGCCTGGCCCTCCCTAGGTGTGTCTGACAAATTTTTGATCTCGTTTTCTGATCCTAAATCATTTTAATCCAATTCTTTTTCTCAAATTCACTTTAGATTCATGTACCCAAATCATATACATAAAATCTAACCCAAACAACTCAAGGAAACAACACTTTAACATCAAGAAACTCCTTAATCCCAACTCATATTCAAGAACGAAATCAATTCAAGAACATCAAATTCTCAATCTTTTTAGGACGAAAATACACTGAATTAAACATGCTTGGCGCTTGGGTGAACTAACCCAACGCTATGTGATCTCACATACCTTGTAGGGATCACCCCCGACGAAATTCACAAGCTAAACTCGACAAATCTTAAACGTTCTTGCTTCCTCTTCTCCTTTCTCCTCTTTTCTCCTTTCTTCAAGCCCTAGCGTGAAATTCACTCTTTTCTAAACTGAATAAAATCTTAATTTACCCCAATTAAACTCCTAAAAATGAATTAGAATAATTAGGTAAGGAAAAGACTAAATTACCCTTCCAAAATTCGGATTAGACTTTACTTAATCCAACAACCCAACTTCCAAAGGGCCTAACTTACTCATACGAACTCGGAATCACGCAAACTCAGCGGAGTTGGAAAGATCATTCCAAGATATTTCCTACCATATCTGTAAGTACCTCTAACTCATTCTGAGATAGAAGTTATGGCAGTTTGAAGTTGGCCAAAACTCAACTTTTCCTAACTTAAACAAATTTTCCAGATTTTCATTATTTCCAAAAATGACTATTTCCAGTTCTTACCTTCTTCCTAGATATTTCAAATTGCGAGATGTTACAACTAATATGTGACTTGATTTTGCAAGGTGCATGAAAATCAATTATTAAAAAGTTATTGCACCATTGTTTGCAGAGATTAACTAAATTTTAATTTGTAATTCATTTGATTTAGTAGTAAAATATGTAATTAAAATACCTTTATCTTTATTAGTCTTTTAGGTATGTGATAAATTTACTTAACACAAGATCATTTTTCTTTGTTTGGTTGACTTAATATATAACTAATATAGATACGAATTGAAATCATGTGAAAAGCTATAATTGATTTCAATAAAGAGCATTGTAGTAAAACTAGAATTTTCACACACAAAGCTATAATGCTTCTCCTTGCTTGGCTATTAAATCAATAATCTTATATGCAATCTCGTTAGAAATTTTCATGGCCAAGACTACTTTTCAGCTTCCATTGTCTTTAAAATTTCGATTAAGTTTAACCACTTTTGACATTGCAAAAGAAAACAAAAACTAGATTAAGTTAATAATTAATTTACTGGAACATTTGATGAATTCATACTTGATAAAATTAATATTAATCTCTGTCATCAATTGGTCACAGTTTGCAAGAAACTTTTTGTGAAGTTCATGATGTTCTTCGATAGTCGCAGAGCTAGTTGATCTCCCCATTCAATTCACTTTGCAATTCATATTCTAAGAAGATCATTTTATTTTTAAAGTCCATTGATTTTCCTGCTTTCTTGATCTCGCTGAGAATTGAAAATAGCCTAAAATGCCATGGTGGTCATAAAAAAAAGACCAAAAAAGAAGAAATAAAAAGAACATCGAATAGAAACTCACTTGATAAGCTCTAGTTTTGGAAAATTGTTTGGTAAATGATATTTCGAGAAATTTATGAATGAAGAGACTAGTTGATGTACAACTGAACTGAATGAGCTTCCCATTTATAGAATATCATTTATAGAATATCAGAAGTTGTCAAAGTTGCTTATAAGTTGTCTATTTGTGCAAGTTTATCCAACTGTAAGTTTATCCAATTGTAAAATTATCCAATTACATTCTTATCCAATTGCAAGCTTATCGAAGAAATCATGTAATGAATATCCACAATATGGTATGTTTATAACAATTTCTTAATGTTCTATAAAAAAAAACAATATTTGAATGTCACAATGTATTATAAAGTTAATAAATTTTATGAGATTACCACAGTGTAGAAAATGGTAAGAAAATAATTTTATTCATAATCAATGTAGAAAATGGTATGTTTATATGCATTAGTAGTTTATAAATGTTAAAGAAAAAGTTTTGTATAATGAAAACAATAATAAAATATTTAAAAAGTGGTTGGTGAGATGAATAGCGTCACACCAAATTAGTATAAAATTTTATATGGAATTGAAGCTCCAAAACACCAGATTTTACACTAATATAGAATTTGGTGTTGGATTAGAGATGGTCTAAGTACAGTAGAACTATAAAAGCTCTTAAAGAGAACTTCTTGCATGTGCTATGAAAACCTTACAATATGGATATTTTGGATGAATTGTTTCTACTCTAAAGACTTGACATTTTTAAAATCATTTTTCACTACTCTTAAAATCATATTTCACTAGTATTAGTGTTTGATTATAAATTTTCAAATATTTTTTTACAAATTATTCTTGGGTAAAGTTTTGAGTGAAGTTTCACCATGTGTTTGACTGTAAATCTTGGAAGAAAAATTAAATATTCCAAAGAACTATGATTTATACCTATAAATTCTAAAAACTATTAAAAATATCTATAAATTTGTATTATTATTTGATATTGAATGTGTTATGTGAAAAGTCATGATAACGAACACAAATAATATCATTGATTTGTATAAAAAAATGTTATTGCTATTTTTAATTGAAAGTGACTCCGCAAAGTTTGTGCAATGATCTAGGAAAGACATTCAATCCAAAATTATAAATGATTATTATTTTTATAGAATATAAAAATTTCAGTAATACTAGTTTTTTTCTAGTATTTGAGTATTTGAACCGTTTGCCAAAAATATTTATCAAATAATAACAAATGATATGATCAAATAAAATTTATGGAGTTTTTTCTCAAATATTTTTGAGAATATCTATTGTCAAACAGGTCTAATCATATACCTCTCTCCTCTACTTGATTAACTACATTTCTTGTTATGTTGTATTTTAATATTTATTATTTCATAACCATTTTGAAAGCCTAGTTAGATGGAGATAAATGATTGTTAGTTGTGTTTACCCCCTCCTAAAACTACTTTACCCCACACCCAAGACTTCCCAAGCACCCCCACCCCTCCGCTACCCCTACCCCTCCTCCTCTGTTTTCTATTTTTAGCAAGTAAGCAAACACTGAATTTTAACGTCTAAATAAATGGGTTACGCCACCCATTTTCATTTCTGCTAGTCTTTACTTTCCAAATATAGTATTTGTTCAACCCCCGTGCCCCCCAAAACCTTAACCTCATCCCTTTTCTACCCCGTAAAAGCTGGTCCCTCTTTTTAATCTTCCTTGGAATTTGCTCTTTTGTTTGGTGTACTGGTATCATTGCCTTGTTGTCAGCATATTCAAGAACAGTTCCAAAATCAAGTCGGTTAATAGTATTTGATAAGTATTTCCCAACCCTTAGGGTTAAGTGTTTTTTCCCAATATATATCTTGGGGTGGGTGGTGTGACTTCTGATTTGAATCTGGTCTTGGTTGGGATTTTGTTTAAATCTTGTTTGCTGAGTTGTTGTTGATCGATTGGGGAATTCTTGGGGAAGTTCAAGAAAGTTTGCTTTTTTAGATGATGGGAAGTTCTTGAATGTTAAGGTCAGTGCTTAAAAAACTGTTCTTTGGGCATGTTTGTTTCTCTTTCTTATTTATCTTATTTGATTTTTAAGTAGTTGGGCATGAACTAAATATTCATGTGGGTAATTGCAGGTGTGTAAAGTGTTTAGATTGTTGATTGGGAAGTTGGTAGTGGAATATTGGTGGGAATAGGATGATTTTGATTTTCAGATATTGGATTCTTGGACTGCAAATAGTGGAAGAGTATAGGGAATCTGATACAAGCTTGAGTGATTTGAGTGTTCTCTAGCATTTGGTTGATTTATTGTAGTTTTTTTTTTTGCTATTTTGGTTTTAAATGGAGAGGGGAGTTGATTTTTGGGCCTCTCCTAAAGGTCAAGTGGAGGGCGTTGCCTCGTTTGATGCTAGTTCAAGGTCTTCAAATGTTGATTCATTCAACAATGTTATGGAAATTATGAATCTTGATGCTTATGCTGGATGGTGCACTAGCCCTAGTGCAGCAGAGCACATGATAGCCTCTTATGCCGCATTTTCGCCAATTAATCACATGTCTCAAAGTTATGCACCATTTGAAGGAATGAGTTATACAGAACAAAATACTGGAGTTTTTCCTCCAATGGACGCCAATATGGTGGCAAGTAATCATGATGGAGGAGAGAAAATGATGTTTGGGCAAAATGATGACCAGTTACATTTTATGGTAGATTCAGTTGATGGGGAGGATGGTTTGGTAGCTAAAAAAAGTAGAAGATCAAGCCAACAGTCTGACAGTGCGGATATTGGCAACTCTATGATCCTCAGGTCACCTTCTCAACCACTTGCTGAGAGAATGCTTAGGGCATTGGCAATGTTTAAAGAGTCATCTGCTGCAGGAATTTTGGCTCAAGTTTGGATTCCAATGAAGAATGGTGATCAGTACGTCTTGAGCACATGTGAACAGCCATATCTTCTTGATCAGGTGCTTTCTGGCTATCGGGAGGTCTCCAGGAAGTTCACTTTTGATACAGAAATAAAACCAGGAGCAATCCCAGGTCTTCCTGGTCGGGTGTTTAGTTCAAGAATTCCAGAGTGGACGTCAAATGTTCTGTACTACAAGGAGGCTGAATACTTACGTGTACAATATGCTGTTGACCATGAAGTTCGTGGATCTATTGCTTTACCTGTCTTTGAGGATGATGCCTGTGAAACTCCATGTTGTGCAGTATTGGAACTCGTTACAATGAAGGAGAAACCTAATTTTGATTTGGAAATGGATAATGTTTGCCAGGCTCTCCAGGTTCACTCCTCTTTCTTGCATGCTCTTTTCTTTATTTTGAGTCATGAACCCTTTTATATTGTAGCCTTGCAGTAGTTTATGTAGATTCAGTCCTTAACTTTAGTTGCAAATTGTCATTTACTGTTGTTTGGAAAAGAAAAATATGAGTGAAAGATAGTATGGTTCTTTTTGTTCTTTGAACTTGTATAACACAAGTTTGCTCAACTGCTATATAATGAAAAGGAATATCTGAGCAAAAAATTAGTAAGTTTGGTTTGCAGAAATATTTATGCTATTGAAATTTTATTTTGAATGTTAACTAACAGCAACATAATAACTTTGCGATAGTTTTACTGTTCTTGATGTTCATATTTTTTTTAAATCAAAGAAGAAGAAGGGTGGAGGGTAGTGGTCATAGTTTTACTAATCTAGCTCGTCTACCTTGGTACCTGGTTAAGAACACATAAGTAATATTCCAGTAATAAATTGCTCAAGAGATTTTGATACAGTATGTAAAATTCTTTCCTGTTGAATTTTAGTAGCAGACTAACAGTTACTCCTTAAGAATTAGGTTCTATTTGGACTTATAGAGTCATAACTTGCTTATCACTCATAAACAAAGTGATAATATACCAACCTTCCCTGCTTGTCACTAACTCTTTTGTATGTCACGACAAATATGGGTCATCACTTGTATTCACCANCCCCCCCCCCCCCCCCCCCCAACTGCTCTTCCCTGTTGCCCAGTGCCCACAGACCTCTAATAAAGGAAAAAGGTGAGTTAAACCAAACCAGGCGACTTTTTAAGAGAAACTTGTTTGGTTGTTTTATGATAATATAGATACTTGTTTCAACTTTATCGCGCCCAAAAAACTTTAGTAATTTTCTTTGGAGTACATACTTTTTTGGCTGATCAACTATTAGATCTTACCTTTATGTTTCTGATTTATCAAAAGTTTATGCCAACAGTAAGTCAGAGCACATTGACTCACAGTATGTAAGTTTGTATATATGTACACCAGTATTGTGAAGACTAAAGTTACAAAATTGAGACAACTGCCATAATTTGGTATCACAATATGCACTTTTCTTATCATTCTGCATTTTTATCGCTTTTTGTTTTATCTTCTTGTGCGTGTGTTTTCATATATCTCTAGTTGCATCTTTTGGTAAAATATGGTTTAATTTGTAGCTTCTGCTCATCTGCAGGCTGTGAATTTAAGGAGTATCGCGCCTCCTCGACTTCATTCTCAGGTATACTCAAAAATGTTAATTGTACATGGAATCGACACACCGATCGTGTGATTTATTTTCTCGTGTTATATTCTTCCTGATTCCCTTTCTATTTTAGATCAGTAATCAGACCTTCTAATCCCTTGTTTCTAGTTCCCTTGTTGCTAGTTACAATTTTTGTTTCCTCATCTTGCAGAATCTCTCAAATAACCAAAGAGATGCTTTAGCTGAGATAACAGATGTTCTGCGAGCAGTTTGCCATGCACATAAGCTGCCTCTTGCTCTGACATGGATTCCCTGTAATGTCACTGAAGGAGAAGGAGATGAACCCATCAGAGTGCGTGCTAGAGGATGTAATACAAGTTTAAATGAAAAATGTGTGTTATGTGTTGAGGATACAGCTTGTTATGTGAGTGACAAGGAAATGCAAGGATTTGTACATGCATGTAAGGAACATTTTCTCGAGGAAGGTGAAGGTATTGTTGGGAAAGCTCTGCAATCTAACCATCCCTTCTTCTACCCTAATGTGAAGGAGTATCATATAAGTGAGTACCCACTTGTGCATCATGCACGAAAGTTTGGTCTAAATGCTGCTGTGGCTATCAGATTACGTAGTACATTCACCGGCAATGACGATTACATATTGGAGTTCTTTCTTCCTACAAGTATGAAGGGAAGTACCGAGCAACAGCTTCTCTTGAATAACCTTTCAGGTACCATGCAAAGAATTTGTAAAAGTTTGAGAACAGTAGCAGATGCGGAATTGGTTGGACAAGGTGCTAAGTTTGGGTTACAGGATGGATCTGTTCCAAATTTACCACCGATTGCATTGTCTAGGAAGAACTCTCAGCACTCATTGGACAGTTATTCAAATTCTGTAAACGGGGCTCCTTTAGGTGCCTGTGATTCAAAGAGTGCTGGAACGCATGCTGATGATTCTCGTGAACAGGTATCTCACTCAATTATCGAACAAGCATTATCTTATCTAAATGACATCCAACTAGAGTGTTTCAGTTGAGTATTCAATCTCAATCAACTTTCGTTTAATGTGATTTAGGTGAGAGCATTTAATATGCTCCTCATTCATACTACACTTTTGAGCACTCTTTTATTTACACTTGTTCTTTTTTTTCCTGAACAACTTATGCTCCGTCTGTTAATGATTTATTTCCTAAATGTATTTATGCTGAAGTTTTGTTGCAACATGTTTTGTAGACAATGACTGGATCAAGAAGACAGATTGAGAAAAAACGAAGTACAGCAGAGAAACATGTCAGCTTAAGTGTTCTTCAGCAATACTTCTCTGGGAGCTTGAAGGATGCTGCAAAAAGCATTGGTGGTAAGCATATATACATCGAATGGATAAGTCCACTAATTTGCAAGTATACTGGATACCTCTATATATCATTCAGTGTTGTCTAAAGCGAAAAGCGATAAAAAACTCTTAACTCCCGTTGGGGCTTTAAGCACAAATATAGCATGACCTTTAATTAAAATAGGCGCAAATGGAGATTTTTTTATTTTTTTTTTCAAATTTACATGTTTATTCCAAGACTAATAATTAATAGCATGAATAACAAATAAATGGACAAAGAAATTGAAACTTTTTCACAATAAACTGAATTATCAATTGTTTAGTGTTGTCTCTTCCAGAAATGCAAGGAAAAGTTTGCCTTAAAGCCTTAATGATGACACTGAAGCGCACGATAATCAAGGCAGAGTGCTTCACATGTTTTGAGCTTTGCTTCAGGGTTCAAGCGCTCTTTAAGGGTGCCTTTGACAACCCTGATATGGTCTTTTTTAGTTGTTGACAATAGCTCCTCCATTCGGTGTTAATTTTATGATTCAACGGTCCTTTGTGAAAATTTCTCTTTTAACTTTACCAAGTATTTTTCTTTAGTCCAAATGTAGGATTATAAGTGTGGGCACAGTCTTCCCTTTCGTATTAAAAAAGAAAAACGTTTTAAAAAAAAATTAAGTGTAAACACAGTGAATATAATGAATATCTTTCCCTCTGTTTCCCTTCAAACATGAATTTGGGACTCTCTTCTCTGATAAGTAGGATATGCTATATTTGATGGCTATTGTATATTGTGTGGAGTTTTATGTAACTTCTTAATTTAAGTGTGAAGTTCTGCTTAATGCAAAGGGAAAACAAAAAGAAGGCAGAATAAAAACTGAATCCTCAGTATTGGTTAGTAGAAATGGTTTTGGGGATCCGTTGATGTATACTAAGTTGCTCGGACTCGGGTGCCGGTGTTCGATACGGGTGGAGATCTAGAGGTTGGATTGATCTAAATTTTAAGATTTAGGGATACAGATCCAGGTATGGATACATGTGCGGGGATTCAACTAAACATTATTCAAATCTATATAAGTACAGTTGTAAAACCTATATTATGTGGAAAACTTTGAGGAAAAAATATTGATCAAGAGGAGAATCTTGGAAGAAGATAAAAGAAAAAGGAGTGACATAGGAAATTCTACCAAGTATTCCATTTTCTTCAATTCCACCTTAGCTTTTCTTTTGATTACAAAAATCATTGAATCTATCCAAAATTTCTCCGTCAATTTTGGTCGAAGTACTCAAAATCTGTTGAATAGATCAGGTACAAATCCCACCCCCCACACCCACATCAATGTCGTGTCGACACGGGTGCAACACCGAAAGCGAAGAGTCCGAGCAACTTAGGATGTATGCCAAGTAATACTATGGATTTCATACTACCCTGGCTCAAGTCGGATTTATCCAAATCGTCCAGGGACTTATGGAAGTCCAATTTCAGAGGTGGTATGGTGGGTTATATGGAGAGTAAGAAATGCTAGAATTTTGAAGACAAGATGGATAATGTAGTTTATCTTAAACTCAAACCGAAATCATTGCTTAGATTTTGGTGGATCAGAGCTCCGGCATTTGTTTAAGATACAGAAGCTATGATTGACTTCCTTTGTTCTTTACATACACTCTGCTTTTTCCTCAGCATTTCCTTAATGCTGGTGGAAATGCTGGTATTTGTATATCAATACATCTGTGTTGCTAAGTAAAAATAGTTGATGTGAAGTATTTGTTCTTTATGATATTTTTAAGGGTATGCAGAGACTTATTTTTTATAAGGATGAGAAAGGGAATGGAAAGTAAAAAGTATATTGGCATTTCTTTGAAGCAATAGACCCTTTCAGAAGGTGGCATTTTAAATTAATTGTTGTGTGTATTTGTGTATTTTGTAGTGTGTCCAACTACCTTGAAAAGGATATGCCGACAACATGGGATATCTAGATGGCCATCCCGGAAGATAAACAAAGTCAACCGGTCTTTGAAAAAGATACAAACAGTGCTTGAATCTGTCCAAGGGGTAGAAGGGGGATTGAAGTTCGATCCAGCAACTGGAGGTCTAGTTCCAGCTGGCTCAATTATCCAAGATTTCAATGCACAGAAAAGCATATTTTTCCCATTCAAAGATGTCTCTGTCAAAAATCCTACTTCTGTTTTCCAGGATGCTGCTGTACCCTCATCTTCAGGCAATGACAAAGAGAATTCTGTGGTGAAAATGGAGGACTTTTATGCTGATGGGAACCAACTCAGCCAATCAAATCATATCAATACTTCCTCTTTTAAGGAAGGGAATAAATCAAGTATTGAAGTGTCTGGATATTGTTATGAATCCAAGTTGGCAACATTAGATGCAGGGTCATCTGGACCTGCAAGTCTGAATGCTATGCCATTGACTGATTCCGGAAATGCATCATTGGGATCTTTCCTTACAAAAGAAGGATGCAGGAGGTGGGGATTGAACAATGACACCTTGGACAATTTTGACCATCATTTCACTTCTCGGTGCTCGTATCTCATGGTTGTTGGGGGTGATGTTGACAGTAAGATGAAAGGAGATAATGAAATGGATGGTGATGGTAGGGTGATTGAACATAACCAGGCCAGTTCTTCAGCCATGACAGATTCATCCAATGGGTCTGGGTCTGGGTCGATGATAAATGGCAGTTCATCAAGCTCTCACAGTCATGGTGCAGAGAAGCATTCTAAAGTTGAAGTGAATTGTGGTGATAACGGGTCAACAATTACTGTGAAAGCTACTTACAAAGAAGATACCATTCGATTTAAGTTTGACCTTTCAGCAGGGTGCTTCCAACTCTATGAGGATGTTGCTAAGAGGTTTAAACTGCAGACGGGGACATTCCAACTCAAGTATCTTGATGATGAGGAGGAATGGGTGATGTTGGTAAATGACGCAGATTTGCATGAGTGTCTTGAGATACTGGAATTTGGTGGTGGTCGTACTGTCAAGTTTCTTGTTCGCGATACACCATGTGCTCTGGGAAGCTCAGGCAGCAGTAACTGTTTTTTGGCTAGTGGCTCTTAACAACCTCATGCAGGTCCAAAAGCTTCAATCAGGTACTTAAAATGATAACAATGCCACTCATGATTTTGAGAGTTGCTAGTTTACACATGAAATACTAGTATGTTCGGTAGAGTTTTTCCATTCTGCCTTTGAATATGGTTACTCCTAGCAAGATATCCGAAGAAGAAAAGCAGGAGCATAAGAAGATTAGTAGAAGCTGCATAGTAGTTGAAAGTTCATTTGTCGTCTGTTTTCTATTATGTTTGCAGGTGAGATAGTAGATGCACATCTTTGTACTAGTCAGAAATGAGTTCAAAGGAACTGTCTCAAGTGGCTTACCTACTTTGTAAATATGTTAGTTTAAGAGTGTTATTTTAGGGAATAGTCAAAGCAATAAGTTGTACAAGTCTTTTCAATAAGAATATGTATAATTTCTTCTTCTAATGTTAGTTTGTCTTCTTTTGCAAAAGTTTATTTGATGTTTTGCCCAGATACTTAGAAATGTTCATGGACTAAATGGTATTCTTTCCTTTAAAAAATAATGACATATTTTACTTTTTATCTATTTAAAAAAGAACGATTCTTATTTTTTTGGCAACACTTTAATTTTAGCTTTTCATGTGTCATGCTTAAAGTCACAAAATTAAATGATATTTTGGTATAGTTAACATAATTTTAATTTTAAGTCTAGAAGATTGAAAAGTTTTTTCTATTTTGCTTAAACTTTGTTCAAGTCAAACTAAGTCATCTTTTTTTTAAACAGAGGGAGTATAACATAACTATTTATAACTTAGAATAGAAAAAATATGACTACAAAAATTGTGTTTTATTTTCAGTTCTACAAATGTTAGTACTGCACAATGCACGGTTCATATTAAAAAAATATTATTTTATTTGTTTGACCAAATTATATTATTATTAGTACTTACCTGAGCTACCATATAAGTTTTATGAGAAAATTCTTTTGAATTTTGATTAAGACAATGATTTATTTAATGTCAAATAATAGATAGTACTTTACAAAAGAAAAATATAATTTGATAAATTCTAAGCGCATAGGTTTCTTAATAGTGACATATTTCTCTCTTTTCATCATAAATAAATGCGGTTGTTTCAGAATTTTAAATGACATTTGAAATTTTGTATGATTTGTTATCAAAGACGCTTCTACTGAGCTAACAATAATTGCTACTAAGAAATAAGAATGTTGTAGTATATACAAGGCCCTCTAATTGTTTATATGTATGAATTAAGATTATACTATTACAATTACAAATTCATCGTTCATTGATCAATCACGTGAGTATGCATTCCGTCAGCGCATAACGAATATAAATAAAAATAATTCATCATGATTTCACTTCGTCAAGAAAAATGTCAATTAATTGAATCATATTCATTCGGTCAGATTCTCTACTTCTCGCGCCCTTTTTAAAAGATGCAACATGTTGAGAGAAATAAATGAAAATCTTCTTGGTATGTGCTCAAGGAACCTTCATGAAAAGTTTCTCTCTTCAGAGGATCTTTTTTCAGTTTTAAACTAATATTTCATTGTCATCTAGTATCATTCCAATGTGAAAAATCATTTTAAATACAATATGAAATATAATGTGAAAAATCATTTTAAATACAATATGAAATATAATGTGAAAAATCAACATGTATACTCATTTTTCATATTTAATAATTTTGATTATTTAAGACCAACACTAGAACAAAAATACATTTTTCACTTCTTTTCACCATTAAGTTGCAAATGGAGCTAAGCCTAGGACTCATGAGTGATTTCTTGTAATAAACAAGGTTAAAGGTGTACTTGGTTTATTTATAGAACTTTTAATTCGTCATAATTTACCAACTTAAGAAAAAAGAATTATCTAAAACTATAAAACAAAGTTTCCATGTCATAAATAGGAATAGTTCTACATCAACTATTTTTTTTCTTTTCGAAAAATATTCACACAGGCTTTTTACTGATGAGTCAATGAAAAATAAGATGATTAAATTGTTACCTTTAAATAATCTAAGAAATATTTTATCATATATTAATAGTGTAAAAGAATATTAAATTTAAAATGTACCTTGAAGTGTTTTCAATTTCTCTATAAAAATCATTCTTTAGTAGCCATGTCATATTTATATATATGATCATATTCATTTATATTATCATATATAATAAAAAGTGGAAAGCTTCAAAGTTCAAAGTTGAGTTGTCATTTTAATTACCCTTACGTTAAATTAGAATATTGTAAAACATTTAATTAATTAAATACTATTAAATAATAATCATATTTCAACAATCAAATTAACTACTTACTATTTTATGATAACGTATGGAGATGTAATTTTAATTAATTATTTTTTAGTNACAATGGCAATACAAGAAAAATATCTAAAAACGAGTTAGTAGCAATTACTTACCCAGATTAAGATGAGTTGATGACGATTTGAACTAAAATCCAAAAGACGAGCTCAATATATGTCCTAATAGCTAATGAGTAAAACCTAACAGTGACTAAGTCTTTGAAGGTGAAGAGCTATTTTTGAGCTGCTGACCTAATGCTTTGTTAAATGAGAAAGAGAATATTAAAGGGCTAGTTGAATTGTATAATTTATTTGGACTTTTGTTTATTCCTAAAAATAACAAGTGGGCTCAAGTCAACAATGTAGCCCAAAGTCCACTAATATTAAACATAAAATTGTGAGAAAGATTAAGAAAAATATATAAATTATATATTAATAAACATTTTTATGTATAAAATAAAATTTTAAAATTACATATATAATGTCGGGTTGGTTTGGTCTCGGGTTGGTTTTTTTTAGTTAAAACCAAACCAACCCAAATATAGTCGGGTTTTTTTTTTCAATACCAAACCAAGCCAAACCAAACCACTAGTTGGGTTTTTTTTTCGGTTTGACTCGGTTCGCAGTTTGGTTCGGTTTGCGGTTCGGTTTTGTACACCCCTAGTTTTAGATGTTCAATAGTCAATTCAATTATGTAAGTGAGGGGTCTTTCGTTTCCTCCTCCATCATTCCTAAAAACGTTTCTCTATAGTGAATCAACTTATACTTAAATTTTAAATGGCCTAAATTATTTTATACATTAAATGAGAGATTATGTTACACTTCAATCAATAAATAGATAGCAAGAATTGGAACAGTTGAATAGAATCATATCATAGAATAACTAAACGTGACGAACAATTCAATTACTTTTCAGTAGACAATTAATTAAATAAATCACTATTCACTACATTAACTAATCAATACACAACAAATCATTACTGTAAGAATTATTATTAAGTATCTCTTACTTATGGCCCAAGTTTACTTGTAACCCAAGTAATACCATAAATAATATTTAATAAAGAATAGATCTCATCCGTACATTGGTTACTTGATGGACGTACCAGATTAAGTCATAACCTCTATAAATTGGTCCTCCCTCCACCCATTAGGGTTACCACATATTCTCTACATTGATTCAATCGTTGACGGTTGTGGTAACATAAAGTTAGGGCAAAGAGGTAGAAACAATTTACGAACCACATCAGTGAATCGGAATTTGGGGATACAAATAATAAATTCTCTTGTGTAAGGGTGTGTAAGTATTGTTTGAACTTTAAAGAATTTTTTGTCGGCAAAATTGAACTAAAGTGTTATCCTGGAGTAATTTTCAGTGGTCAATATTCCTATTCGGTCTAATCAGTTTGCGCTTCAGTTTTTGAGGAAACTCTACTTTGTTCTTCACGATCTTAATTTTTCCATAATGTAATAATTATGTTTTGTTTTAAATTGTGCAATAAATTAAAGTGATCGTTATACTAAATAATAAATAATATGTGTATATTTTGTGCAAAATAGTTTTTTAGTCACCTAAGTGGCCAAACTAGAGAAATTAACGTCTACACATATCATGTTTATGATCACTTGATGCATGTATTATGTTTCTATAGTTTGTTAGTCACCAAAGTGGCCAAACTAAAATGTATAAAAATATTCACATGCACAAAATTTTATGATATTATGTGTGCTTTGTATTTATATAGTTTGGTCACCAAAGTGGCCAAACTAGAGAAATTAACATCTACACATATCATGTTTATGATCACTTGATGCATGTATTATGTTTCTATAATTTGTTAGTCACCAAAGTGGCCAAACTAAATGTATAAAATTATTCACATGCACAAATTTTTATGATATTATGTGTGCATTTGTATTTATATAGTTTGTTAGTCACCAAAGTGGCCAAACTAGTATGGTTAAGAAGAATGTGCATTCATAAAATTGTCATTTATCTATGAAAGTTAATGTAATGCCTATATTGAAAATAAATAGATAAATTTACTTTCACTATTTCTAGAACGTAAGAATCTACTCAAAGGTGAATTAATCATTTTACGAATAGTGAACATTATGATGTAAATTAATATTTTCAATCAAAGATATATTGTATATCCAAAGATGTCGTACATGTTTGGTTAAATATATTTAATTGCCTATTAAAGATTAAAAAATGGCATTTAAATTATGATAGTGTGTCGTAGTATCTACCCAAAGGAGAATTATGATGTACTTTTATCGTTTTACTAAATTCACATTATTTTTTATTTGTGAGCATGTATATCTATTTGTAGTTATTCCTTTTCATTCACATGCTTTGTCTGTTACTGTGTTCAATGGATTGAACTTCTCTGAATGACATGAACAATTTCACTTAGGTATGATGTATCTTGACTTGGCTCTACTGAATGATATACCTACTGTCATTACTTATAAGAGCAGTGAGAATGAGAAGTTTTTCCATAAATCATGGGAGCGCTCTAACAAATTGAGTCTTTTGTTCATGTGAATGATTGTTGCTAACAATATTGAGAGTACTATTCCACAAACAGAAAATGCCAGGGAATACCTGAAGTTTGTGGAAGAACGTTTTCGTTCTGCTGATAAGTCTCTCACTGGTAAACTAACGACTGAACTCACGACCATGAAGTTTGATGGGTCGCGCAGTATGCAAAATTGTATCATTGAGATGACTAGCATTGCAGCAAGACTTTCGACCTTGGGGATGAAAGTGAATGACACCTTCTTGGTTCAGTTTATTCTGAACTCATTATCTTTAGAGTATGGACCATTTCAAATAACTATAACACTATTAAGGATAAGCGGGATGTTAATGAATTGTCCAGTATGCTTACTCAAGAGGAGTCAATACTTAAGAAATAAGGAGGTCATTTCATTAACCTCATAGGTCAAGGAGCTGGTAAAGGACTTAAAGTAAAGGCCAACAAGTTTTTTTTTTTTAAAAAAAAGCACCTGCTAAAGTTCCATAGGATGCTCATAAGGAACTCAAGGCCGATGTGTGTCGATCCTGTAGAAAGGAAGGACACTTTCACTAAATGAAAGTTCTGCTTATTTGTGGCATAAATGTTTGGGTCATATATCCAAAGAAAGATTAAAAAGATTAGTAAAGAATGAGATTCTTCTGAATCTGAATTTTATTTATCTTGATATATTGCTTGGATTGCATTAAAGGAAAGCAAACCAAGCATACCAAGAAAGGTGCCACAAGGAGCACTCAGCTTCTTGTAATTATACACACTGATATTTGCGGACCCTTTGATGTTCCATATTTTTGTGGATAAAAACATTTTATCACCTTTATCGATGATTTTTCACGTTATGGATTTATCTATTTGTTGAAAGAAAAATCTCAAGCAGCGAACGCTCTCAAAGTGTATGTTAATAAGGTTGAAAGACAATAAGATAAAAGTGAAAATCATTAGGTCAGATAGAGGTAGTGAATGTTATGGAAAGTATGACGAATCAGGATAATGTCCAGGTCCATTTGCAAAATTCCTCGAAGAAGATGGCATATGTGAACAGTATACTATGCCAGGAACACCTCAACAAAATAGTGTTGCTGAAAGGCGTAATCGAACACTTATGGATATGGTTAGGAGTATGATAAGTAATTCCTCATTACCCAAATCATTGGGGATGTATGCTCTTAAAATCGTTGTATATTTATTAAACAAAATTCCTGGTAAGGCAGTTTCAAAGACATCTTTTGAACTGTGGACGGGAAGGAAGCCTAGTTTAAGACACCTGCATGTTTGGGGTTGTCAAGCGAAAGTGTAACACCCCGTATTCGAAACAGACAAAAATGCAGATTTTGAGAAGTTGCAGGTGCAACCCACGGTTGCTATCCACGGACCGTAGGTCGGACCACGGTCCGTGCTGGTGGTCCGTGGTTCGCCACTGCAACCCCTCCCCAGCTAGTTCGAAAAATTTGCTAAGTCTCGACCCACGGTCCGTAGATCAGACCACAGTCCGTGGTCTGTGTCCGTGGATCAAGACCTCCTTACCCAGCCTTTGTCATGAACTACGGTTGACCAGCACGGACCGTCGTTTGATCCACGGTCCGTAGGTCTGACCGTAGATCGAAGGTTAGCAGCCAGTTAGCTGAAAATTCTGATGGGTCAACTTTAAATGGTCATAACTTTTAGCACAAAATAAATTATGTGTCCCATGACCTATGGTTAGATAGATAATTGAATTATCTTTCCAACGCCACCGAGTTTGCTAAATTTCGACATGCGAGTAAAAAGTTATGCCCATTTTAGTGAAGCCCTGTCGGGCAGACTCGACCTACGGACCCAATCGACGGACCATCGATTGATTGACGGACCGTCAGTCAGATCCATCAGTCACTCCGACAGCAGCTAATTCAAGGGTCTTTTGGTCTTTTCCTATTTCCTTTAACCCCAAAGATACGTTGTTTAGACCCTAAATCATGAGGTTTTAATTAGTTTAAACCTAGAAACATAACTAGAACTTACCTAAGTCAATTTATTAATCAAAACTTAGAAAAATTAGAAGCAAGAGAGGAGAAAAAGGTCAAGAACCCTAGTTCAAGAACGCAACGAGGTTCCTTCAGTTCCAACCCCAAAATCGAAAGATTTCTCCGTGGAATTCGTCACCAGGTATGTGGGATTTCACTAGTGGGTTCCTTTCGCCCATTAGGTCCCTAGAATTCAGTCAGATTCTTAATTCCATGATTATGAACAGACCTAAGATTTCTAGAATTTCAACAAATCATCATGAATTAGTTATTTAAAATGTTCCAAATCAGATTATCATGTTATTGCTCAGTTTATCGTATAAATTTCAGAACCTTAGCTATGTATTTCATTAGTTCTTGAATTACACATGCTAGGTCAGATATTTCAGTTATTCAGATATACATGCTCCAGTTTTATGCCACATTATCAGTAAATTTCAGCATAAACCCTATTTTGAGTTATAAATCATGAGAAGCTTTTCTTTAAGACAACACTTGAGTTTTAAACTGTGTTTTTGAGAAAGTTAAGATGAGTTTGAGAAAGAGCTTCTAAAACATGATTAGTATGACAATTGAGTAGGTCATCAATGTATGAATAGTATGGTATCTAGATATACCATCAATGTTTATGCAGTATGACTTCCCAAGTCATCAATGATCAGAGTATTGTTTTCTAAAAAGGAGTTTTCAAGTATGAGTATCTACATGTCAGTATTTTAAGCTATTCAGTATTTCAGTCATAATATATTCAGTTATACATGCCTCAGTTTATGAATGCATCATTATCAGATTAATTGTTGCATTCTCAGTTTGCATGTTCAGTTCCGAGCTATCCAGTATTTACAGAAATTCAGTCATAACCAGTTAATCA
>NC_064292.1:12970950-13006400 GCF_019186545.1 Solanum stenotomum | reverse complement strand
AGATCGATTCCCGATCTTCAGTTCAGCAGAATCAGTTGGTGAGTTCTCATTCTTCGGGGACAATAGTCATGAGTTTCTTTTCAGTGTTTTAGTCTTTAGTTTCAGTTTTGCTAGACTTAGCTGGGGCCTGTCCCAACATTTCTAGTCAGTTTAGAGGCTTATTTCAGACATTGTTAGATTCAGCTTAGTGTTTTGAGTTTGATATTTCTTTTGTATTAAACTCTCAGATTTGATATATTCAGCTATAGTATATGGGTATTCCCTATCTTTTCAGATTTAATTATGAATTAGCTTCCGCATCAGTTTATTATCTTTAGTATGCTCATGATCATGCCAGCAGGGTTAGCTTGGGATCACTTGTGGTCCTAGGTCCCGTGTTCGCGTCTTGGGGGTAGCTCGAGGCGTGACAGAAAGCTAGAGTTTATAATCCACAGAAAAGAAATTAGATTCTCGAACGGTAAGTGGTTACTTTATTGGCCATCCAGAGAAATCTAAAAGGTATAGGTTTTACTGTCTAAATCATAGTTCGAGAATTGTTGAAATCGGTAATGCAAAATTCATTAAGAATGGTGAAGTTAGTAGGAGTGTTGAACGACAAAGTGTGAAAGTCAATGAGGTAAGGGTAAATATTTCATTGCCCATGAATGTACCTACTTTCACACCAATAACAAATGGTGTTCCTCTTGTTGAAGAGCACTTTAACAATGTTGAACAATATTTGGGTGAAACACTTCAAGAAGGAACTAACTCACAAATATTTGACGCAAATGAATCACAAACAGTGCCATTAAGAAAATCTCAAAGAGAAAGAAAATCGGCCATTTCAGATGATTATGTGATTTATTTGCAAGAGTCGAATTTTAACATTGAAATTAATAAGATCTGGTTTCATTTTCAGAGGCCATAGAAAGCACTGAGTCTGATAAATGGATTGATGCCATGAATGAAGAGTTAAAATCCATGGAATACNCATTAAGAATGGTGAAGTTAGTAGGAGTGTTGAACGACAAAGTGTGAAAGTCAATGAGGTAAGGGTAAATATTTCATTGCCCATGAATGTACCTACTTTCACACCAATAACAAATGGTGTTCCTCTTGTTGAAGAGCACTTTAACAATGTTGAACAATATTTGGGTGAAACACTTCAAGAAGGAACTAACTCACAAGTATCTGACGCAAATAAACCACAAACAGTGCTATTAATAAAATCTCAAAGAGAAAGAAAATCGGCCATTTCAGATGATTATGTGATTTATTTGCAAGAGTCAAATTTTAACATTGAAATTAATAAAGATCTGGTTTCATTTTCAGAGGCCATAGAAAGCACTGAGTCTGATAAATGGATTGATGCCATGAATAAAGAGTTAAAATCCATGGAATACAACAAGTTTGAGATCTTGTTCAATTACCAGAAAGTTCTAAAAGAATCGGATGTAGATGGGTCTTCAAGACCAAAAGCGGTTCTAATGGTAATATTGAACGATATAAAGCCAGACTTGTTGCCAAGTGATACACTCAAAAATGAGGCATTGATTATAAAGAGACCTTTTCACCGGTCTCAAAGACTCATTAAGAATTGTTTTGGCTTTGGTAGCTCATTATGATTTAGAGTTACATCAAATGGATGTGAAAACTGCCTTTCTTAATGGAGACCTCAAGGAGGATGTTTATATGGACCAACC
Organism: Solanum stenotomum; assembly: GCF_019186545.1. Classification (NCBI taxonomy): domain Eukaryota; kingdom Viridiplantae; phylum Streptophyta; class Magnoliopsida; order Solanales; family Solanaceae; genus Solanum; species Solanum stenotomum. The sequence goes on along the minus strand of NC_064292.1, from coordinate 13,004,718 downwards.
AGAGCGTTTCAAAATTAAAGGAAAAGATCAAATGGTGTGTAAGCTAAAGAAGTCAATAGATGGACTCCAACAAGCCTCACGATAATGGTATATAAAGTTTAATGACACCATGATATCTTTTGGATTTAAGGAAATTACTGTTGATCGGTGCATATACCAAAAGATCAGTGGGAGTAAGTTTATATTTTTAGTCATGTATGTTGATGGCATTTTACTTGTTGTTAATGATTTAGGCATATTTCGTGAGATGAAAAACTTTCTCTCTATGAACTTTGAAATGAAAGATATGGGTGAGGCATCCTATGTGATAGGGATAGAAATATTTCGTGATAGATCACAATGATTATTGGGACTGTCTCAAAAAGGTTATATCGAAAGAGTTCTAGAGATATTTAACATGAGCAATTAAGAATAGTTCCTATTCAAAAAAATGGGACACATTTAATCTCATGCAATGCCCAAAGAATGATGTAGAATGAAAAGAAATGAAATCAATTTCTTCATCTTCTATTGTTGAAAGTTTGATGTATGTTCAAACTTGCACAAGACCAGATATTAGTTTTGCGGTCGGAATGCTAGGAAGATATCAAAGTAATCCTGGAATGCATTAATGAAAACACTGCAAAGAAAGTTTGTGGCATGTTATGAAGCCACAATTCATGCATTATGGCTGCAGAACTTCATTTCAAGACTTGGGGTTGTCGACCCCATTACCAAGTCGCTGAAAATTTATTGTGATAATGTTGCAACAATATTGTTCTCCAAGAACAATAAGTACTCCAAATGTGCCAAAACATATGGAATTAAAATACTTTATTGTTAAGGAAGAAGTTCAGAAACAAAGAGTGTTACTTGAGAATATTAGAACTGATCTTATGATTGCAGATCCGTTAACAAAAGGCTTACAACCAAAGACATTTAAAGAACATGGTCAAATAATGGTTCTTGGTTGTACTTATGATTGATACATTTATGATGTTTTTACACTCTGAACTCATATTATGTGTTTATGATATACATTAATGAATTTCTTGTTTCTCATAATGGTGTATACATTATTGTTTTGAGATATTACAAGATAAGTCTCTATGAGACATTATTGTGGACCATAACGTTATATGTTTTTATAGTTTATGAACCTAGTATGATAAGTTGCTAATGTAGTAGTATATGGAAGGAAGTATGTAGCTTAAAATTTATGACAACCGCCATAACTCGCATTAGTAGTTTGTTATATTGTGGTATGTATGATGGACATTATAGAAGAAATTTATTATACGCACAACTAATGTTTATGAAATATTAATGTTATATGGTCATTGGGCCAAGTGGGAGAATGTAAAAATTATTATTAAGTATTTCTTACTTATGACCCAAGTTTACTTGTAACCCAAGTAATACCATAAATAATATTTAATAAGGTATAGATCATGTCTGTACATTGGTTACATGATGGGCGTACCAAATTAAGTCATAACCTTTATAAATTGGTCCTTCCTCCACCCATTAGGGATACCACATATTCTCTACATTGATTCCATCGTTGACGGTTGTGGTAACATAAAGTTAGGGCAAGGAGTACGACTAACGCTTCCGCTTCTCTCTGTGATGATGTCTTCCGCATCAGATATGTGCCCCTAACAATCTCTACGTAAGATTATCGTGTTCAAGATCCTAAAAGTATTTAATCTTACAATTACATGGTCGCAGCTTCTTTCTAACAAAGGTTTTATGGAAATATTTTTAGTTCACTTCTGATTCTTATTTTAATCCTAATATTGTGAAGCTTTTTCATATTTGTGTAAATTCTATGAGATCACATTTTTTTTGTTTGTTATGCAAAAGGGAAAAGTATTTTTTTCATTGTGTTTAATTTTATTAGAACACACGCGTGCAACACACATTTTTAGAGACTAATTTTATTATAACGGTCAAATTTCTTTGTCAATAATTTTCAGAATATATTCCTTATGTATGACATCTCGCTATAGCAATTACAAAATATCTGGAAAACACCGTTTTAAAAAACTTTTTGTATAGTATTATCACAATAAAAGAAATGCCATAAATTTCTTTATGTGATTATTATTATAATAGAGAAGAATCCAAAGCAATTGTAACTGCGCCAATGATAGTGCAACTTAATTATTCTAGGGGACAACACTCATGAAGCTTTGAAGTCCAACATACTAAAGGAATAAGAAACATGTAACAAAAATATATACATTATTGACTAAAGAGTAATTATTGAACAAAAAACCTTAAAAATATCAATACAATATATATATATATATATATATATATTGATTTAGTATCAATTAAGTGAAAGTATCAGTCTTAATGATATCAATATAGTATATAATATTGATTTAATATCAGTTAAACGAAAAAAAGTTGAAGATATATAATATAATTATTTAGTAGAGTATGAATATAAAGAGATATATATTTATAATTATTTTGCTTTTATGGTATTTGCTTAGTTTCCTAAAAAGAAAGACTTGTATAATTATTATCCATTTTAAGATGAAAAAAATTATAGATAACACATGGCGTGGATGAAGCATTCACTTTAGTCAAGAAAGACACAAATGCAACTAAAAAAATATAATAAAGACCAAACTACAATTAAATACACAAAAAGTATTGAAAAGATCACAAGTAGCTAGAAATATATTGTTATTTAGTGGTGAATTATATGAGGAAGTTTTATTTGGTAACAAAGTTTGATGTTATCTTAAAATTAAACTTTCATTTGAATTGTTTTTTTCTTCTTAATTCAATATTACATACAAAGTGCATTTTTTTTGTAATCCTTTAACATGTTATTTGAATTACTAGATTATACAGTAGATAATACTGCCATGTTTTAGTAATAAGATTTATTTTGATATACTAATTAAAATAATAATAGTTTGATATTAAATTTCAACTTATTAATTTTGGGCAGGGGATTACGTTATATTCTTAATAAATCAAAAGTTACGTAATTATAGTTGATGTTAATTACTAACTATTTGATTCCTTACATTTGCAGGTTCAGGTTCGATAATATATGGAGTAATATATTAGATTGAGCGTAAATTGTCAAGTCATTAACTTAACAATTATATTTAACTTAATACAAGAACTTCTACTTATACCTTTTTACATAAAATATTTTTAGTAATTCAACAAAATTGTCCTAAGAATCGAAATACACGCAAATTAGTTGGTAAATAAATATGAAGATATTAACCATTGAGTCAAGATAATTGAGATTCTATTTGAAACATACATACATCACATTTAACATATATATGAGTTATCTTTCAAGATCTGTCAAATTGCATGTTTTCTCTCTTCATCAAAACCCTTATTTATCGATTAATTTAACTCAGGTATGCATATCAATATATTTCATGTATGCAACAAATATCATTTCATATAATCAATGGTTCTTTTTTTTTTTTTTCATAAATATATATGTACTTCGTTATCTTTAATTATCTCATATGAATTGGAACGAATTAATTAGGTATTGATAAAAATGGAACTATTCCAAAGGGCGGAGAGCGTTCGGCTTAGAAATCGAAAAGACAAGTACCTAATAGCGATGGATGACAAAGATAGTGTAACACAAAGACGCAAAGGATCTAATAAAGATTCAATTTGGAATGTTGAATTTGTTGAGGGAAGAGAAGATGCATTTCGTCTCAAGAGTTGTTATGGGAAATATCTAACCGCTACCAACACACCATTCATTCCAGGTGTTATTGGAAAGAAAGTAATCCAAGCAGATCTTCCAGAAAAGAATTACCCATCCGTGGAATGGGAAGCCGTAAGGGATGGATTTCAGGTACGTCTCAAATCATTTTGGGGAACATTCCTTCAACCAAACGGAGGATTACCACCATGGAGAAATTCAATTACACACGAGGCTCCTAATACTAATAGAAAACACGAAAAAGTCTTGTGGGATATCGAGGTTGTGGAAAAACGTCCTAATTTACATCGTCGAACAAAGTCAGATTCCACCTTTCAGAGATTGGATTTAACTTTTATCAGATCAAATTCACATTCTGTGGCATTCACTCTAGTTTCCCCAAAGACAAAGGCCCAACTTGGAGAACCTCAAGAAATTAGTTAAATCAAATATATATGTATGTTTATATGTTATCTTCATTAACTAATTGTGCTTATTGAGGAATTCTTCATAGTATAGCAATTTGTAGATTGAGATTCACATAATTCATTACTTAAGAATACTACATTATTCAATATCCAAATATTTGAGGTATATGAAAATTGTGTTATTATATAATGTCGACTGGTTTAATTATAGGTCCAAGTCAAATTGATGTCATTTAAAGCTCAATCAAATAATTCAAATAAGAAAATCATACCTTCAAAGTTCATCACTTTAATGAAGGCATTGAGGTCAGGAGACCAATCTCAAGTTTTTTTTCTAGTGCATTCGCTATTAACTAATTTACTTCTCGTTAAATATAATTATATGTGTTTCTCTTGGTGATAATGTCACGACCCAAGGTACACCCTTTGCATAACATGACATATATGACCCCAAGGGGCCTTGCCCAAGCCACTTAGCATACATTATACAAGATAATAGAAATAAGGAATTCAAAATCATAGTTTTATATCATAAAAGAGTTTTGACAAAGCGAAAGTCTAATTATAAGTCTCTGTTGGGTTTTAAAGGTGTGAACAGGAAATGGAGGATTGTGACTATCCTGAAGGGTTGTAACTATGCCGAAGGGTTGTGACCTTTATGAAAGGTTGTGTTCTTTCTAAAGAGTTGTGACAGTTTGAAAGGTTGTGCCTTTTCCAAAGTGTTGTGACCTTTCTGAAAGGTTGTCTTCTTCCAAAGAGTTGTCACCTTTACCCTTTGTTGGCTATAAATAGAGAGGCTTTCTCTTAATTTTCTGCATCGAATTTTTCCCTTCGTTTGCATACACATTTCTTACAAAACAAAATCGATCGTTCGTGTCTGTGTGTATGATTCGTTGCTGTCATTTTGAGTTCGTTGAAATTATCGAAGTTTGAGGTACCACTACTTCTTTAATGGTTAATTCGTTTTATCTTGGGAGGAATTAATCTTCAACCTCGAGTACTTGAGGGGATTAAATTTTTTAAGGACACACAGTGGGTTCTGTGGACTCGGATAGTTCTTTGGTTTTTTTTCATCTTTTATTATTTCTGGTTTGCTAATCTGAATACATGAGATAACAAGCTTAAGAAATTTAATATTGATGGTATTTTCTGTGGTAAGGTAATTACTTTTATTTTCTGTGTTCTTTCTGTTGGAAAAAAAAAGAAGAAAAAGAGAATTATTTTATCATATGATAAAAGAGATTTGGGATGAATTAGTACTACTTTAATATGTTCGAGTATATTTTATGTAGTAAGTTTTCCATGAATGGGTAAGATTATTTTTATTTTTCTTCCCAAGTGCATTCAAACATTGCACCCCTTCACTTTTCTTTTCAATGAGAAATGTTATTTTGTGCACAAAGGTTAAGATGAGCACTTTAATTATTTTTCCTATATTCTTGGTTTTATATAACTATGAGAAGAAGTAAATGAACATATGTTGTCTCCTAACAATATTTGAACATGAGTTTAGTTTCTCGTTGAAATTCAATATCTCCTAAGGAAAATTGGAATATGATGGAAACTGGGAAAGAATGAAAAAGATAGCAAGAAAAGTGACTTGCATAGAATCATTGCTAACAGATAGAATATAATTCAATGGGAGTAAAAATCAGTTCTATCTTTATTTCCCTTGATTTTTTTTTCTTTATAAGTTATGAAATTTATTTCATAAATGTTAGAATAGATGGTAATTATGTGATGATCTCAGAATATATCTTTATAATATGTATTTTGTTTAGAGGAGGAAAAAAACTTTTGTAGTTTTCTACTCCATGTGAAAATTGATTGTGCTTTATTTTTGGAGACTAAAATCTTCTGATTTTTTACTCCTTTGGTTTGAAGAATATATGAACTTCACCAAAAAATCAGATTGTGCATTGGTGTGAAGAATATCACCAACTTGTTAAATACTCTGTTTGAATGAATATTCTGACTTGAAGAGTACAACATCTTCGTCAGGAATATAAAGGCTAAATGATTTGAAAAAGATCAAATTTTCATCATTAGCTAGAAATAGTGTTGTATTTGAGGGTTTTGGAGGTTAAAACCTTTTTCGTTTACTACTCTGTCTGAATGTGAAACTGATTCGAAGATTATAAAAACTTTGTCAGAATTCAAGGTTCATTCGGTTAACGAGTAGAAGAATATAAAAACTTCATCGTTAAACTAGAAACAAGTTGTATAAAGATTGAATCTTTATTGCTAGTATTCTAAATACTAAGTGGTCTGTCTAGTTGTGACAGAAAGGAAAAAAACTAGTAACATAAAATTAGTGATTTTTGTGCCTGCAATGGGTGTTTCTATGGATTAAATCACCAAAAGAAGGCTGCGTGTTGCCAATGTGTATTTTGATGGTATACAATTTGATATCATGAAAAAAAATATGTGCAAAATAATTTCAAATACTTGAAAAATATTTTTTAGAACATATTTAAAATGTGGGGAGGTTCTTTACTTGTGATAAAGACAAAATTAGACTTACTATCTAATATAAATTTGAAAGTACAAGATATGAAATTTAATGACATTCTTGTATTATGTTAGACCCACAAAATTCTTGGAGTATATTTGATATTGTGGTCGTTAAGACTCTCTTTACTAGTATATGATATGACAGTATAAAATCACAAAATTATATTACTCGTTCAAAAGAATTGTATTCTTTGATGAAAAAGGGTCACTTAAAATATTGTGATTTTTCATGAAAAGATATGTCTATTGTATAGACATGAACATTGGTGTAAAGTGATATGCTATGTTTGTGTTGTAAAACAAACATTTGGGTCATATTGTCCTTATTGGACCGAAGAGACTATGGTCATGGTTAATTCTATAACAAATTGAATGTTATGGAAATGTCCTTCTGAAAAGGACATTTGACAAGGTGCTGAATCTAAAATTGTGTCTGTATTTTACAAAGTTATAAAAAGTAAAGAACAAAAATATTAGTAGGAAAAGGTTACCTCACGGAGGGTCTTTTCAAACTCATTATTTTTGTTTGTTCTTACTTGCTTGAATCAAATTGTTTGTGATATGAACGCTTGGGACATGTCAATTACAAAACCTTGCAAAAACTAATCAACTTAGAAGTTTTGCCTAACTCCTAGTGCAATAAATTAAAATATCAAGTATGTGTTGAATTGTTTAGCATACTTATAAATTTGTTGAAAGGAATTTTAATCCTTTAGAATTGATTTATACTGACATTTGTGATATGAAGTCAACACCATCTCTTGGTTGGAAAAAGTGTTTCATAAATTTTATTGACAATTGCACTAGCTAGATAGTGTTATGTCTATTTGCTAAATGGTAAGGATGAAGCAATAGAAACATATAGGCAATATAAAACTGAAGTTGAAAATCAATTGGATAAAAGGATTGTCATGATTAGACGTGGAGAATATGAATCTTCTTTTGCTGAAATATATTTGGAAAATGGAATCATCCATCAAATTACTGCACATACTCACCTCAATCTAATGAAATTGTTGACAAAAAAAAAACCGAACTTTGAAGAAAATGTTGTATGTCATACTTATAAGTTCAGGTTTACCACAAAATTTGTGGGGGGTGCTATCATTATAGCAAAAGAGAACAACAAAAAGGTTGTCTGTTCAGAAAGAGAGAAACAAAAAAATTTGTTTGTTAGTAAAGGGAGTAACAAATAAATTTTTTTTTTGTTTGTTAAGAAAGGGAGCAACAAAAAGTTGTGTTTGTTTAGGCTTTGTTGTATTCTGATAGAGAATTGCTTGTCCTCCCTTAAGTATATACAAACAATAACTCTTGAAAGATAGTGATCTAACAATTTCCAATATAGTCTATTCGATATGAGAAATGGAAATGAGGGAACTATTCCCAAACGGTTCAAAATAGGACCTAAGACTGTGGATTGTATGTTCATTGGATATGCTACAATGAGTAAAGCATGTTGATTTATGATTCATATGTCCGAACCATCGGATATTTAAGTGAAGGGTCTATATGACCTTGGAAAGAACCAAAGGAGAATGCAATTAATAAAGAGATTCAGAGGCGTAGTAAATGTCAATGGACAAATTACTTCCGCCGGGTTTGATTTTATAACATTTCTTCTTGAAAATGAGTCCATATAATCGAAGAAGATATGTATTCTGTGGACTCATTCTTTTTGGAAAGAGGCTGTCAATAGTAGGATATGTTCAATCTTGAGCAACCACACTTGAGAGTTGGTTGATCTTCCTCCAAGAAATAAACCTTTGGATTCAAAGTGGATCTACAAAAGAAAAAGAAAGTTGATGAAACTATTGGAAAATACAAAGCAAGATTTGTTGTCATACGCTTTAGATAATAGGAAAGCCTTGATTATTTTGACATGTAATAGCCACTAACTAGGATTACATCAAGTCAGATGTTGATTGTCCTAGTTGTGGTATATGGCCTTCAAATTCGTCAAAATGGATGTGAAGATATTTTTTTTTAAATGGAAAATTGGAGGAAGAAATTTACATGGAACAACCCGAGGGCTTTGTGGTTCTGGTAAAGAAAAGAAAGTCTGTAAACTTGTTAAGTCACTTTGTAGACTAAAAACAAGCTCCCAAATAATGACATGTGAAGTTTGATAAAACTATGTTGGCAAATGAATTCAAGATTAATGAATGTGATAAATGTTTTTACATTAAAGACACTCCAAATCACAAGGTCATTGTTTTTTATATGTTGATGACATGTTGATCATCAAAGAAGACATTTCTGACATAAATGCTACTAAGCATATGCTAGTAACTTCGATATGAAAGACATTGAAGTTACTGATGTGATTGAAAATGTACTTGACAAGTTCAAGCATTTGTATTTCAATATTGTCAAGACTCCAATAAATGTGAGATTTGTACTTCAAAAGAATGAAGGAAAAAGTGACTCATAATTAGATTGTGCTAGAGTATTGAGAAGTATGATATATATCATGAAGTGTACACGATCAGATATAGCATGTGCTATTAGTAAACTGAGTCGGTTCACGAGTAATCTCAATCGAACTCATTGGAAGACAATGAAAAGAGTTTTGGAGTATTTAAAACATACTTAAAAAAACTATTGCTTTGCATTATAACTAATATTCAACAGTATTTGAAGAATATAGTGATGCAAATTGAATCAATAGGTCAAATGACGTAAAATCCACGAGTGTATATGTATTTATTCTTGGTGGAGGAGTAGTCTCTTCGAAATCTGCCAAGCAGAAATGTATCGCTCGCTCTACTATGAAATCTGAGTTTATCACTCTAGATAAGGCCGGTGAAGAAGTTGAATGACTCCAAATTTTCTTGATTTTTTTTTTGCCCAAACCTTTTAGCTCCAGTATGCATACACTATGAGAGTTAATTTGCAATCGATAGGGCATGAAACATGATGTATAACGGAAAGTCTCGTCATATATGATGTAGACATAATATCGTTAGATAACTAATGTCTACTGGAATTATCATAATTGACTATGTAAAGTCAATGGATAATGTGTCGGGTCCACTTATAAAAGGCCTAACTAGATAGGGAGTTGATAGATTATCAAAGGGAATGGGACTATGACCGAGGACTACTCATTGTGGCAGTAACTCTACCTAGAAGACTGGAGATCCCAAGATCTAGGTTCAAGGAGATCAAATAAAGTCATTGATGACGGTTCAACATTGTCAAAATATTTTTTATGTTCCATTCTCATAATTAGACAATGTTCAGTAACAAGGATAAAGGCATTAGGACTTTTTAATGGTTTCTAAGTTTGATACAGGGTAAATCAAATGGTGTATCTACAGGATAACACATTTAGAAATCACCTATGTAAGTGTGAAGTGTAAGCCGCTTCAAGGAGAATCCGATAAGGCCAGTTCTCTATGCACTTATAACCCAAGACGTGTTCATGGCTGAAACGAACAAAATAATGAGAACCAAAAATAGTTCATGGGTTGGCTGTGTAACTTATGTTGTCTAGGTAGACACTAAAGATCGACAATTCAAAGATATCAAATCTACCGATTGACCGAGTATATCCGATATATGTTCACTATGGAAAGTTTAAAGGGAAACTCACTTATCCAGATGCAATCAATCCTTACTTACGAATCACACAGTTTTTCATGCATATGTTTTAACAATAGTCATTCCTTATTCATGTGGGGGATTGTTGGGTTTTAAAAGTGTGAACAAGAAATGAAGGATTGTGACTCTCCTGAAGGGTTGTAACTATGGCGAAGGGTTGTGACCTTTATGAAAGGTTGTGTTCTTTCTAAAGGGTTGTGACAGTTTGAAAGGTTGTCCCTTTTCCAAAGTGTTGTGACCTTTCTGAAAGATTGTCTTCTTCCAAAGAGTTGTGACCTTTACCCTTTGTTGGCTATAAATAGAGAGACTTTCTCTTGATTTTCTGCATCGAATTCTTCCCTTCTTTTGCATACATTTCTTAGAAAACAAAATTGATCGATCGTGTTTGTGTTTGTGATTCGTTGTTGTTATTTTGAGTTCGTTCAAATTATCAAAGTTTGAGGTACCGCTACTTATTTAATGGTTAATCCGTTTTATCCTGGGAGGAATTAATCTGCAACCTCGGATACTTGAGGGGATTAAATTTCTTAAGGACACACAATGAGTTCTGTGGACTTGGATAGTTCTTTGTTTTTTTTTTATTTTCATCTTTTATTTTTTCTGGTTTGCTAACCTGAATACAGGAGATAACAGTCTCAATAAGCCATCTATTATGTCATAAGGAAAGTGATTGGAACATAACCCATAGATCACATACGAAGTCTAAAAATAGAATTAAAGAAAACAATAATAGTGTTATAATCCTCTGAACATGAGGAGTACTCACCAACTCTTGATCTTCGATTCGTCGATGAGATCAACTAGCAACGAGAGTGAGGGGTAGGAGTGTCGAATCCTACATTAGTGAAACAGTGTAGGCACAAGTATGCATTAGTACATGAAATGCACTAAGTATGGGGCGACATGCATAAAATAGACATAGTAGTATGAATAACTTAGAACATGTAAGACATGATCAATATTTGTACATTTAAAAGCTTAAAGAAGAAATGACATGTGAATCATGAAATATGGTCAAATACATTAACGTAAAGGACATAAGAAAATCTTTGAAGAAACATAGTCATTTTGTGGGATATTAGCTTTAACCGACCATAAGACCATGAGAGCTATATCATGGAATCCGGTGTACATTTAAAAGCTTAAAGAAGAAATGACATGTGAATCATGAAATATGGTCAAATACATTAACATAAAGGACATAAGAAAATCTTTGAAGAAACATAGTCATTTTGTGGGATATTAGCTTTAACCGACCATAAGACCATGAGAGCTATATCATGGAATCCGGTGTACATTTAAAAGCTTAAAGAAGAAATGACATGTGAATCATGAAATATGGTCAAATACATTAACATAAAGGACATAAGAAAATCTTAGAAGAAACATAGTCATTTTGTGGGATATTAGCTTTAACCGACTATAAGACCATGAGAGCTATATCATGGAATCCGGTGTACATTTAAAAGCTTAAAGAAGAAATGACATGTGAATCATGAAATATGGTCAAATACATTAACATAAAGGACATAAGAAAATCTTTGAAGAAACATAGTCATTTTGTGGGATATTAGTTTTAACCGACCATAAGACCATGAGAGCTATATCATGGAATCCGGTATATCCCGCGTACCGAAAGAAGGGGAATCTACTTGTAAAGGTAGAATCCATACATATCATCTTTTGCTAAAGTGGATCCACTATCTAGGTCATTTAAGACAATCCTATGGGGCCACACAGTTTGGGACTAGAGGTTGCTCGTAGAGACTACCCTTTTTGAGCCTCCACCTCAAAGCCCACTCGATACTAAGTTTAAATCCCAACGGAATAGATAAGTCAATTATTAATATAACATAGGAAAGACAAATGAATAATACCAATCCACATCTTAAGATCAAAACATATAATAACTCCTTAAATTGCAATTCAAGCATGTGTGAGAAAGCCTCTCACGAATGTGAATTCATATGTGAGAATTACCTTTCACAATTCATGATCATATTTGTATGTGAGAAATCCTTTCACAACCATATTGATAATTTTATCTAGAATCACTCTATCATCATAAACATCATTTTCATAAGCTATGCATAATCTTTCATAATTCATAGTTTGTGGGTTCATCATATATAGGTGCATAGTTGAAACTCATTATTTAGGCATGAGTCAATGTAATTTCGACTAAATATCATGTATTAATATTGAATCATGCATTAGAAAACTTAATCAACAACAATAAATCATAATTGGACGAAATCCATAAAGATTGAATTAAAACCCTAACTTGATCAAATTGAAATTGAGAAGGCAGAAATCTTAGTGACCCCATGGAGGAATGGACTCCATGAATAAATACCCACATACCTTGCTACTGAAATCGCACCAAGAAGGGTGAACAAGAGACATTAATTGAATCCTAACTTCTCCTTCTTCCTTAGGTTGAGAGGAATTTGGTTAGATTTTGGTGAATTAGGAGAATTAGGAGAATGGGGTTGAAGTGGGTAATTTTAGGAGTTAAAATATTTATGTTGGGCTTAGGGTAGAAGACAAAACGACATAATATTGGTTTGAAACAATTAGGAAGAGACCTAAAATCCCTTGAAAATTAACTGTCGGACTCGATCCACGGTTCCAACCTACTTTTTACGGTTTGTACTGGTCAATTGTAGACCAAATACTGGGACCATGAAATTACTTAACTTTTGACGGTATCTTTCTACGGTTCGTAGGACTTCCTATGGTCTGTAGGACTTCCTACGGTCCATAGACCCTAACCATAAGACTCAACTTTTGGCTCTAAAATTTCACTAAGTCATGGAACTACCTACGAGACCGATCTACGACTTGTAGATCACTTGACGAACTATACTGGTGAACCGTAAAATAGGCATTGGGACTTGATTTTAGAAATTTATTCCCGTCTTTCTACGGCTGCCATCTACAACCCGTAGAAGCTTCTATGGTCCGTAGATAGGGACCCGTAGAACCAGTGTGCAACCCAAAAACCCTTTCTTCCTTTTCTAAAATCCGAGGTGTTATAGATAATAACCTGACGGTTTAAATTTATCATAGAAATTCATGTGCATGACTAAAATGTTGGCATAAGAGAAAATATCACCAAATTGTTGAGGTACGATATCGATTCAAAGCTAGCACTATTATTAATACCAATTTAGTGTACATACTTGCTTTGCACACACATTCCCTTGTATAAGAAGCAACAACCACCTTCCTGTTTCATGATCTCTATTTTGACTATTAGTGTATAAACTTACATCAGTTGCTTCTAGCTTGATCGTTTAGTTTAAAACTTTTAAGTGGGGGTCATGAGTTTAAAACCTAGACCAACTTTTTGACTTCTTAAATTTTTCAAGGTATATTGACACAATAACTACGAAACTCATGAGCCTGGTTCATTAAAAAAATCTTATTTATATTAGACCTTACTATCCTAGCCTCATGGTTAAGGCTGAAACTTCAAAGTAAGAGGTCACGAGTTCCTCTACAACTTTATTCTTTTTTAATTTGTTGTAACTTTTAAAATTATGTTAAAAATATTATAAATCATAATAGTTAATAACTTAAATTTGATTATATATATCAAAGATTACGTAAAATGTGTACTATAGATCATTAAAATTAATAACTTAATATATTTAACAATTTTGGTTGACTCTCGAAATTCTATCAATGATATATATGTTAGAACATGGAGAGTAACACATTATTTAAAAATTACGTAAAAATATAATAATTCTATTAATTACTAATGATTTAAAATATTCAAAAATCATATCAAAATTTAATTGACTCTCTTTCTTTCTCTCTCTCTCTCTCTATATATATCTATATATTAAAGAAGGTGATGTTGTGCTTAAAGAGATGATCGAGAAACTAGGTGTACGAGATGTCGAGCCAATGGAGAAAGTGCTTAATTGGACTTCCACTCCGCTCTTGATTCCTCGCTCATCTTGATAGACAGAGATGAATTCTATGCCATTTCAAAAATCTATGGTAGTCCGAAGGAGGCCTGGAACCCACCTTTTGTGTCTTTTTACCTAATTATCTTTCAATTTCCTTCGTAATGGTTTGAAAAAAGTAAAATGGCCCATGGTCATGGCCAAAGTTCGTATATCCTTATTTTCAATGAAAGCTACCTCTATTGTGAAAAATTTATTTCACTTGCTTTAATTCTTCTATCTAAAAGTCTTAATTTCAGTAAAAATGATTTTAAATCTATCAACATCAAGTCATATCACAAGCTAAATGAACAAATGAGGTAGATGACAATATGTTCTAAGAGTATGATGAGAAAATCATGATATCCAAATACATTGCCAACGAATTGAAACGGTTCGAGAATCAATATAAGTCGAATCTAGATGATATAGAAATTGTGAATCTAGAAAAAGAAAAACGTGTCAATGAAACACGAATCAATGTCTACCTGACTGAAGCTTAGAAAAGAGAACTCATCGATTTACATAGATAAAACATCAATACATTTGATTGATTACATGTCACAGTTGGGCGTAGATATTTATCTCACGAGTCGTCAGTCGACTCAGGTGCTGTCAAAAGATACTATGTTTGAAGGCTCATAGTTTCTTTTATTTCTCTCCTTGTAATCACATAATTTGCATGTAATAATATATGTTTTATAGTTAGAAAATTATCCTTTGTAATGAATTACGTCTGACTTGAATTCTCAAGAATGAGATACGTAGGTGGCATGTGTCGGCCTCGATCACCCTTTTATCTATTTTCAATATTCCTCTTTATAATGAACTACGTCTGACCTAGATTCTCAAGAATGAGATATGTAGGCGGCCTATGTTGGCCTCAGTATTTTCTTATCAAAATTTTCTATTTCTGTTAATTCTCGAGAGGGGAACTATCTTTGACCTGATTCGTGCCTTAATGGGATACGTAGGCACCAAAATGGTTCGGTCATATCTCTCATAAGATTTCTATTTTCCTTTACAATAGAAACTAAGATAAAATTCTTTAGAGGGACTCAAAAATTCTCAAGAAGAGGATCTCTCTGACAAGTCAAGACTGAAGATACATTGTGAGTTGCAACTGAGACATAATTTTTGAGAGGTACTAAAGAATTCTACAAGTCATATATCTCAACAACTCGAGATACTTTAAGACATCTAACTGGGGCCGAAATTTTTTAGGATGGCCTCAAAAATTTCTTCAAGCATCACTAGAAGTAAAGTCTTTTGTTTCAAATATTTTGAGCATGATTAGAAGCTTAAAGCTAACTTTAAATGATCTCTGACATCATTAAAGTTCATAGTCAACTTCATTAACTTTGACACCATGGACTTTCAGAGTCGACTGCAAAACTTTCCAATCATAGCAGATTTCGGGAGGACCATGTTAGAAATATCCCAAGCTTTAAGGATCTTTGGAATTCTCCAGAACAAGCTATTAGACACGTCAAAAGTTTTGAACCAAGGACGTTCATTTAACTTATGTGTGACATGACATTTGATAGTGACCTTTCCCAAGTTGATTTTTGAAAATCCTTTTCTAAAGATTTTTAATATGTCAAATATTTTGTATAATTTCATCTTATGTGTATCGAGAAGCTAGAGATTGGAGCGATCAATCGAAGATAGCAAAACAAGGAGCAAGCAATTGAAGAAGTCAACAACAATTAGTTTGTTTTAAAAACTAACAATTTTTCTGTGCATGCAGATCTATAAGAATGTCACAATATCATCATATTCCTCCGTTCAATAAATATGGAGAAGTCAAAAGGCCGAGCAGCACCCCAAAATTGATAACTTTTCTATGACTGCAGGAAAGTCGTTGAAGTTTTCAGAAGAAAAAGAAACAATTCAAAATATGAGCAACAACACCTCGTTCAAATCTCCAACAAAGCATGAGTCACAAGACAAACAAAGTGTTCAAAATAGGAACAAGTGAAAGCAACACTCTCAACATGTACAAGCATCTACAATGACATCAAATTACATTTTTTCAGCATCAAGAACGTTTGAAGAATATTCACAGATCACGTCGATATCAGACACGGTAATGTGAACCACCTAGAGGGACATCGTCTTTACCACCCATGAGGACATTTCTACAGTATTATCAAATGAGATAATACCAACTCCAAGAGGGCCATCACATATTAAAACTGCTGGGAGGGCCATCATGCATTCAAAATGCCAAAAGGGACATTTCATCTTCTAATGCAGAGAAGGCCACTACATATTCAAGCCGTCAGGAGCGTAATCATATATGCAAATCTCAAAAGGGCCATTGCATCTTCAAATGCCAAGATGACAATTACATATTCATACCGTCGGGTGGGCCATCATGTATTCAAAAGGCCAAGAGGTACATTGCATCTTCCAATGCCAAGAGGAACATTACATATTCAAACCGCCGAGAGGGCCGTTATATCTTCAAATTCCAAGAGGGCCATTACATATTCAAACACCCGGGAGGTCCATCATGTATTCAAAATTTCAAGAGAGACATTGCATCTTCCAATACCATGAGGGCCATTACATATTCAAACCGCCGGAAAGGCCATCATGTATTCAAAATGCCAAGAGGGACATTGCATCTTCCAATGTCGAGAGCGTCATTACATATTCAAACCTCCAGGAGGGACAACATATATGCAAATGCCAAAATGGTCATTGTATCTTCGAATGCCAAAAGGGCCATTACATATTCACACCGCCGGGAGGGCCATCATGTATTCAAAATGCCAAGAGGGACATTGCATCTTCCAATGCCAAGAGAGCCATTACATAGTCAAACCTCCAAGAGGGCCATTACATATTCAAACCTCCAAGAGGGCCATTACATATTCAAACTGTCGAGAGGGCCATCATGTATTCAAAATACCAAGAGGGACATTTCATCTTCTAATGCCAAGAGGGACATTACATAGTTAAACCATCGGGAGGGGCATCATATATATAAATGCCAAAAGGGTCATTGCATATTCAAATGTCAAGAGGGCCATTACATATTCAAACCGTCAGGAGGGCCATCTTGTATCCAAAATGCCAAGAGAGACATTGCATCTTCAAATGCCAAGAGGGTCATTACATATTCAAACCAATAAGAGGGTCATTACATCTTCAAAATTCCAAGGGTCNCATTTCATCTTCTAATGCCAAGAGGGACATTACACAGTTAAACCATCGGGAGGGGCATCATATATATAAATGCCAAAAGGGTCATTGCATATTCAAATGTCAAGAGGGCCATTACATATTCAAACCGTCGGGAGGGCCATCTTGTATCCACAATGCCAAGAGAGACATTGCATCTTCAAATGCCAAGGGGTCATTACATATTCAAACCAATAAGAGGGTCATTACACCTTCAAAATTCCAAGGGTCCATTGTATATTTAAACCACCGAGAGGGTCATCTGTATTATATTATCAGAGGTGATAATATCATTACTGAAAGAATCATCATTGTCATCCTACCCACGAATCATCTTCATTATCTTACCTATGGATCTTTATTATCGTCATCCTAACAATGAATCATCAACATTATCCTACTAATAGATCGTCTTCCTGCCAATGGATTATCAACATTATCTTACCAATGAATCAACATTATCTTACCAATGGATCAACATTATTCTACAAATGGATCACCATCATTATCCTACCAATGGATCACCATTATCATCTTACCAATGGAACATCATTATCCTACTAATGGATTAACATCATTCTATCGACGGATCATCATCATCGTCAAATCAATGGAGCATCAACATCAACATCCTATTGTGTAGCATCACCATCCTAATAATGGAGCATCATCATCTTATCAATGAAAAATTATTATCAATAATATTAAATTATCGAGAAAGTCATCATCATGTCACATCATTTTAATTCATCATTTATTGCGTCGAAATCGATAGAGGCTGACATCAGAACATTTATAGAAAAGAAATTATGTCGAATAAGATGAAATATATCACTTCTCTATTTAAAATGCAGTTTCTACAAAAAAAAATTATTTTAGTCTTTGTCAATAACATCTGAGAGGACGAATTTTCAAATCAAACCACATGTATGGATAACATCAAAATGGATGCAGCACAACGTGGAGTTTTTTCTTAGTAGCGAACTGGGACATAGTCCTAAGAGGAGCATCAAACTCTTAGGACGCGAGCTGAGGCACGAATTCAACCATAATCAAACCACACCCCTATTAGAAGGCATATGGGTTTTTCTTTGAGTTTATCAGTTTCAGTTTCACATTCGAAAATTTTTGGCTCTCACTGGAAGCAACTTTCCAATCTGAGTGACAATGCTCCGAGAGCTTTGGAAATTATGTCTGCATAAGTTCTTACTTATGGATGTGAAGAGCTCCACATTCATGTCTAAGAGGTTGCAAGCCTCTTTTTCATACTCGACTTATTTGTCACTTTTCTAGAACCAAAGGTTATCTTAGCATACTAGATTTCCTTTCAACCGATCGAGTTGAACTACAAACAACCTTATTTCTAAGGTTTAGGGATATGTAGGCAGACTAAATGTTGAAAACTCAGTTAGATTCTGACAATCTCTCTGAAATCTTATTCCCGAGCATTCATGTTTCTTAATAATTCGATATCAGGATAACTTTTGAATTCTTTCGTAATCTTGCATTAAATCAAGCATATCGAACTACAAGTGGTCTGAATTCTTATATAGCCGGAGATATGTAGGAAACCTAATTTCGGGTTCAATCATAATTCCTAAAATTCGTTCCAAAGTCCCTCTTCTTAAGGATGAAGATGTGGTGTATCAAAATTGGATTCGTCAATTTCATTTGCCTCGAATTTCTTTCATCAATCCAAGTCAAACGAAGGACGGTTGTTAACACCCAATTTTGACCCTCCACAATATAAATAAATCAACAAGCTTCTTCAATTTTGAACGATTTGAAATAATTAGTTTTATAACATTCAAAATATATATTTTAAAAATATTTTAAAGTAATTTTAGTCATTTTTATAATTTTTAAATAATAAATATATTTTATATAATTTTATATATAATAAGTATATTTTAGGGATATTCAAAAATCATCTAAAAAACTTTTTACTTTTACTTAAATATTTTATTAGTAGTTGATATTTTAAGTTAGTTATTTTATAGTCAAGATGATTATTTTATTTTGTTAATATTAAGAAACTCATTAATTAATTTATATTAATTTGTTTTGTTTAAATTTTTTACTGAATTCACCTATTAAATTCAATTTGGTTGCGTTCTAAATTTAATTGGCCACAATTGCAATTCAATGGACCATTTATTGAAGCAAATCGGCTATATCTTGAACCAACTTTGGCCCATTATTCTTGGCCCATCATTTCCATCATCAATACAATTCCCAGCCCAACATACATACCCATACGTACAACAGTACACTACCAAACCCCCCCCCCAATCAATGTCTTCCTCCTCGCAAACCAGCAGTCTAGAAACTCCACCAGACTTGCTCACGATCGTGAGCCCAGTGACCCGTATGGCACCTTTTCCCTCTCTCCCTTATCCGTTCATACACAAAGAGGTTGAGATTAATCTACGTGTCGCCATCTTAAACCTCCTTCATCCTTCATCAAGAAATCGGATCCGTTGAGAATTGGTACTATTGCAGAGGTTTAAACCATTTCCTCCTAGAATTCAAGTTTCGAATTCTCTCAAAATTTCAACTTGTTTTCCATCCTTTTCAATTCCAATCTTAGCCTATATATACCCCTTTCCCCTTTCCTGTTTTAGAGGTTATTGGACCCCCAAGAAACACAACTTGCATACGGTGATTTAGGAACTGAAAATTCACAAATAGAATACAAATAAATATAGTGGTTACTCACAAAATAGATATACAAAAATAGAAAAGTTGAATAGCTTGAGTCTAAGTTTTAACTCTATTGTTTTATTCATTGTCTTCTTGGAGTTCGTCAAAATTCACATTGTGGTCGTGAAAAGCTCTTCATCTCATTGTCTTAGTCGTTGCTCGAAAAGAGGTAAAATCCTCTTATCTTTTTGTTTAGTTCCCAGTTTCCTCATTGATTTGTTGTGTTCTTAAGATTGTTAATGTTGAGGATAAGAAATCTCAGAATGGTGATTCAAACATATCTTTTTGCCTAAGGAATGCTGAATTATTTTCTGATATGAATTTTTAATTGTGGTGTGTTCTTTACTGATTTCGAAATTATCTTATATAGTGTTTTTGGGTCTAATGACTTCTATAATTTCCAAATTTTTTTATTTGGTGATCCATGGTCTTGAGTTTCCTTTCAATATGCTTTTTGTTTCTGTTCATGTCTCTTTTGTTCTTCAGTTTATATTCGCTTAAGTTCTTAGCTGTTGTAAATCTGATACTCGTCTAAGATTTAGTTATTTACTTGAGTGTTCTATCTAGGAAGTCAGTTTGTTTTAGGCTCGACTTGTATTTATATGATTTAGTCATGCTTCGAGATTTGGTTGTCGTAAACCTCATTCCCCTTTGTTGTTGGGTTTGTTAAATGTTTTGTTTTAGTTTCTTTAAGAACTCAAGTTGCTGCCTTTTGAACTTGTTGCCTTAATTTCCTAGTGTTGGATATGTGAAATATGATAAAGTTTGGCTCTCTCTTTGGTTGTTTTGGCACTTGCCATTAGTAGTTAATTTAGTCTGTATCAATAACATCATTAGAGTAATTTTCAATCTTCTTGTGTAATGTATGAGTCCCCCATTTATTGCGATTTGAGTACAGATGCCTTGTGATGTTTGATTATTAGGATTCCAAATAGGCAGTTTCTTATGTTTTAATTCTTTGAGTTATGGCTCGAGTCATTTTAGAAATATTTATGTTATATGTTGTTGTTTTTTTCAAATTTCTTCCATGAAAATAATAAAAATGATCATAGTTCAATGTCAGCTGATGACTAGAGTTCCATGTTCACCCAGAACTCAAGTTTTCCTCCTTGTTTTCTCTTGGTGTGCATAAAAGTTTAGATTGTGAAACTTCTTAAATTAATCAACTTGTCTCAAATGGATTACATTTGATTGTCTAATGTCAATATAAGTTTCCAAAGTTTATTTTTGCATTGAATTGGATCTAGTTTTACTCTCTTTGGGTTTCATCTTCTAAGCATGAAAGTTGGGTTGATGTTTTGAGTTTATTGTCACACACAAATTCGCTTATCATTGTTTCATTGGAAAAAAATGTTATCTTATTCTATTTCCTTTGGTTATTGATTAAAGTATCAACTACACCTAATCCTATACTAGGTATATACGACTGTTAAGCAGTATAAACCCAGCAAAAGAGTTGGGGTGGATCCCACAGGGAGTAGTTCTATTTTGAATTCAAATATGAAGTTAGACTAGTGATTTCTGCAGCTGAAGGAATAGAAATTGTCGAAAATTTTTAATAAAATTAGAACCCTGACATCAATGTCAGGGTAAGGGGTTTTAGAGTAGAAAGCAATCTCAACAATTAATTAAAAGTAATCAAATAGGAGAACGATACTTGGGGGATTGACCGACCAATTGCTAAACTCAACTCAATGGGTGTTAATTGATAAACAATAGTACTAGCTCTTCATGGGTAAGATGAACTTTAGATGAGGTATTTTTCTCTAGAACAACTACCTTGTTTCAATTAAGTTCTCTCGAACCTCAATGTGCTAAACATGGAGACCAACCCACGACCTCACTATATCCACTCTTTCGAGCTGAATACATAGAATGAATGTTGGAATTCACTCTCTCGAGCTAAACCAACCATGACCCAATAACTACGAGTGGCAACTTATCACCTTAGTTTTACACTTCTTTTTCAAGCAAGCATAAAACACTAAATCATACTGAAATAACATACAATAGAGCAATTAAACCACGACAATAGGTCAGACCCAATTCAAATAAGCACTAAAATTGATAATGACTAACACCCATCAAGCCAAATTCATCAATTAATCACATTGTCAAACCAACAAGATTGGGGTTTTAGCTAATCATCATAAAAGGGAAAAATTCAGTACCTAATACATGCTCCATATCTGGGTATTGATTTTCGAAGTTCTAAGATGAATAAATCTTTTTCTATTACAACACCCAATAGAAGTCTCTAACCAAAAATGCTAAAAATCAACAAGAAAAGTGTTTTTATTCTCTCTATTTCGTTCCACAATGACTGAATGCCTTGTCTCTATTCTAAAAATCAATTTATACTGATATGAGATTTGGCTTTTTGGGGTTGATCGGCAGGAAAGTCAGGCTTCGCCGACCATCTTTGTACATCGCCTTTTTTCTTCACATTTTCATCCATCATGTACTGTAACTTTAGGCGGTCTAAACCGGGATCGCCGATCACTTCCGCGATCCACCCTTTAGTCCTTTGGCTCGCCAATTCAATTTCATTTTTGTCTCTTTCAGTGCGTTCGGCGGTATAATCTTGCTTCGATGATGAATTCGGCGATTCGCCGATGTAGGACATAGTTCGCCCAAATTTCTCTCGTTTCAGGCGCAGTGTACTATAAAATTAGGCGGTCTAGGGGTAACTTGGCTATTCACCGAGTGCTCTTGGCAATCGTCAGGCTCGCCTTTCTCACCTTCTTCAACTTGGTTTGTTCCTTTTTGCCTGTTAGTGTCTTTGCTTTGCTCCTCTATCCATATACCTAGAAATCGATGTTTACTCATCAGTTCATAGCATAAATCAAACGTTTGAGGATACTAAATTAATCAAAACAAGCCCTAAATGAGTCCAAATCTCAGACTCATCAACACCCACAACTTAAACTTTTGCTTGTCCTCAAGTAAAACTCAAGATCAGCAGTTTAAAAAAGGATGTCTCAAATAGTGCTGCATAAGACTTAACATGAATGCACACAACAAGGTTCAACTTACTCATGCAGTGCCTAATTGTGCACTCAAAGAATCAACTTGTGACTCACCATTATCAAAGATGCTCAAGTTCGCAATACTTGCTTCAAATGCAAGTTCAAGCTCAACAAAGGTACTCAAATGTCCTCACAAAGATGATTCCCTATTCACACAAAGTTCTTCAATAATTTATAGTTCCGAAATCACATACGACTCACACTCACAAAGATGAACACAAGCATGATTTCACTCATAGGTTAGCCCTTATTTTCCAATCAACATTTGTTTCAGCTCACTCAAGATAACAAAGGTCTTTTCAAGGCTTGTAACGGGGCTGAGTGTAAATGTATGGTCATTTAGGCTCAGTGGTTTATACCTTCATGAAGTGTGGTCTGAACATCACTTTCTTCCTTTTTTTAACAGTTTAATCATGCTCATAATCCACCCCATTATTCAGCTTTATATGAACCACCGGATACCCCATTTCTTTTGCAACTTCCACAACTTTATTTCACAATTTTTTTTCTTTTTCTTTGCTTTCTGATATTTTCTTTTTTTAACATGGAGGGGTTCCATCTTTTTATTTTTCTTACATTTCTTGATTTTCCTTTCTCTTTTCACCACACCCCCAACTTAGACTTTTGGATTAAGTTGGTTATTCAAATAAATCACACTTCACGAAAGTTATGTGTGACGGGATAAAGAGGGAGTGCAATTGTTTAAGTTTCTTCTAAGAAAAAAATAAGGCTCAAGAGGGTTCAAGCAAGGTTCACACATCTCACAAGGTTGGCCACAAAAGAGGTATACTGTCAAATTGTTTCACTCTTCAAAATTGTTGCCTAAGATCATTTCAAGTGTGTGCATCACTTAGTCAACCGGATCAGTGGGGCAATTTCTAGGTGTCATCACAAACAATATTCACAGTAATCTCATCACACAAGGCATTGACACCAATATCAAACAAGAGTGCAACTTTCTAGCTAGTGTGCAATATTCATAACAAGAGACTCATTCGATAACCAGCTAGGCACACCGAGATGCTAAAAGTTCACACATTGTCTATGCAACTTCATTGGCCTTATCGTAGCCGCACATTCATTTCGTTCAATTAAGAGCACTATTCAAGTCATTGGTATTGATCATAACCGATACTCAAATAACTTCGTTAGAACAACAGACTTAACAACAGACTCCTATCACCCCCACCAAAAACATCCAACATTGTTCTCAATGTGAACAGAAAACAAACATTAACAAAAATAAAGATAAAATATTGGCACTCAAACAAACAGATTAGGGTGAAAAGGGATTTCTCTAGGCGGCCATTTGGCGAAGACCTGCAACAATCGCCGAATTGCTCGGCGAACCGCCAAGTTGCATGAATCTCGCCGAATTATCCAGCATGTAACCACTCTATTTTGGGGTAGGAAGGCGGACAAGGGCAAGTCTGCCGAGTAATATCGACGCATCGCCTAATGGATGTGGAATTTCACCGAGAGATCCAAGACTCCAGTCTATCGAGGATGGTTCAAAAGGGTAGAGAAAGTTGGGCTCGCCCAATCATTTCGGTGCATCGTCAAGTGGTGTATGTATTCCGCCTAATATTCCAGTGTCTCAGCCCACTAGAGACGCCAGAAAGGCGATTAACTTCGTGATTGCTGAACCTACTCAGCGAACCGCAGAAGGAGTTTTACCCTCGTAAAATCATCCACACCTACACATTCAACTCACATTATTCAAAGCAACTAACACTTTGGTTGCCTCCCAAGAAACGCCTTATTTAACATCGTGGCACGTGGAGATACTTTCAAGCATCTTTCAAGTACACCAATTAAATCACTAAAATTTCATGGCATTCTCCAAAATACAACTTCAAGCATTGTCCATTCACCTTAAAGGCAGGGCCCTCTTTACCTTCGACTTTAATGGCTTCATTTGTGAACACCCGTGTTACTTTAAATAGGTCTGACCATTTTGATTTGAGCTTTCCCAGAAAGAGTCTCAATCAAGAATTGTATAGCAACACCTAATCTCTAACTCGAAACTCCCTCCTAAGGATTTTAGAATCGTTCCAATCCTTCATGTTTTCCTTGTAGAGGACTGAACTTTCATATGCCCTAAACCTGAATTCATCCAATTCATTTAGTTGATCTACTCATCCTTTTGAAGACTTGACCCAGTCCAGATTGAAAGCCTTTAATGCCCATAATGCTTTTTGTTCCAGTTCAACCGGTAAATGGCAAGATTCCCCAAAAACTAGCTAATATGGAGACATACCAATTGGTGTCTTGTAGGAAGTGTGATATGCCCATAGAGCATCATCTAGCTTTTGAGACCAATCATTCTTATTTGCATTAACAGTCTTAGCCAAGATATTCTTGATCTCCCGATTCGAAACCTCCACTTGGCCCCTCGTTTGAGGATGATATGGCGTTGCTACTTTATGTCGTACCCCATATTTGCTCAATGCAGATGCAAAAAGCCTGTTGCAAAAATGGGAACCACCAGCACTAATAATAGCTCGAGGGGTGCCAAACCTAGCAAAAATGTAGCGCTTTAAGAATTGAATAACATTTTTCCCTTCATTGTTTGGTAGTGTCACAACTTCTACCAATTTATAAACATAATATACCGCCACCAAAATGTGCTTATTACCAAATAAACTCACTAATGGACCCATGAAATCTATTCCCCAAACATCAAATAACTCAACTTCCAGAATAGGCTTGAGAGCAGCTCATGCCTTTTGGACACCCCACCTTGTTTTTGACATTGTATGCATTTTTTAACAAATTGATAAGCATCTTTGTAGAGAGATGGCCAGTAGTAATCACTTTGAAGAATTTTAGCGGATGTACGCACACCGCTATGATGACCACCAACCGGTGAAGCGTGACAAGCATGGAGAATTTCATTGAAATCCTCTTCAGGTACACATCTCCTAATAATATGGTCTGCACATTCTCTAAATAAGTACAGTTCATCCTAAAAGTATTTCTTGACATCGAACAAGAACCGCTTTTGTTGATACAGGTTCAGTTCCTTCGATAGCAATCCATACACTACATAGTTAGCAAAATCAGCATACTAAGGAATTTGTTTTAGAGTGCCTGTGAATACTTGTTCATCGGGAAATGAATCATTTATATCTACCTTTAGCTCATCATTCTCCTTGCCTTCTAACTTGGATAGATGGTCATCCACCTGATTTTCACAACCCCTTTTAGCTTTGACTTTAAAGTCAAATTCTTGCAACAATAGATTCCACCTTATCAATCTTTGCTTGGTATCTTTCTTTGCCATCAAATAATGCAGAGTTGCGTGATCAGAGTGAACAACCACTTTGGTGCCTAGCAAGTATGCCCAAAATTTCTCAAAGGCATATACCACTGTAAGTAATTCTTGCTCTGTAATTATGTACTTACGCTGAGCACCATTCAGGGTTTTGCTTGCGTAGTAAATGGGATGGAATAGCTTGTTGCAATTTTTCCCCAACACAACACCTAATGCCGTACCACTTTCATCACACATCAATACGAAGGGTGCAGACCAATCAGGACTAATGATGATCGGGGTAGAGATCAATTTTTCTTTCAAGCACTTAAAGGCTACCATACATGCATCATCAAAGTTGAATTTCACTTACTTCTCCAAAAGTTTGCGCAAGGGGTGTGCAATTTTTGAAGAGTCTTTGATGAAACTCCGATAAAAAAGACCACGGTCCGTGGATCGAGGCCCCCTTTACCCAGCCTCTGACGGAAATAGTGGCTGACCAACATGGACCGTTGTTTGATCCATGGTCCGTAAGTCTGACTGTAGGTGAGGGTCAGCAGTCAGTTAGAGGAAAATTATTGATTGGGTCAAATTCAAATGGTCATAACTCTTAGCACAAAAGGAATTATATGTCCCATGAACTATGATACGATGGATAATTGAATCCTCTTTCCAACGCCACTGAGTTTTCTAAAATCCGACATCCGAGTAAAAAGTTATTCTCATTTTAGTGAATCCATGTCGGGCAGACTTGATCTACGACCCCAATCTACGGACCATAGATTGACCTACGGCCTATAGGTCCCATCTGTCGATTTACTCAGGCAACAGTTAAGTCAGGGGTCTTTTGGTCTTTTTCTATTTCGTTGGACCACTAAGCTACGTCGTTTAGACCCTAAATTATGAGGGTTTAGTCGGTTTAAGCCTAGAAGCATAACTAGAACTTACCTAAGTCAAATCATTAATTAAAACATAGAAAATTAGAAGCAAGAGAGGAGAAAAAGGTCTAGAACCCTAGTTCAAGAACGCAACAGGGTTCCATCAGTTCCAGCCCCAAAATCTAAAGATTTCTCCATGGAATTCGTCACCAGGTATGTGGGATTTCACTAGTGGCTTCCTTTCACCAATTTGGTCCCTAGTTTTCAGTCAGTTTCTTGATTCCCTTATTATGACTAGACCTAGGGTTTCTTGGAAGTTAGAATTGTTGGGTTCTTAGCTGTTAGAATGATCAAAATCAGATTAATATGTTAATATTCAGTTTAATGCATGAATTCCAGAACCCTAGCTATGTATTTCTTTAGTTCTTAAATTACACATGTTATCTCAGATATTTCAGTTATTCTGTTATACATGCCTCAGTTATTAATGCATCAATATCAGTTTAATGTTGCATTCTTAGTTTGCATTTTCAGTTTGAGCTATCCATTAACTTACAGTAATTCAGTCATAATGTGTTAATTACTTAATCCATTGGGAGTAGCATAATACCGAGTTGGACTAAGGTTCAGCGTACCCAAATAGTGTAGAAATACTAACCACGTAGGTTGTAAGTCCTCTCTGTGGGCATCATTTCAGTGATCATGCCAGCATGCCTCTATACCTCTGGAAGGGTATATTGGGTTGTCTCAATGGGGCGTATACATCAGACTCCATATTTATCTCATATGGTTTTATTATTGGTTATTAGTAGCTCCCACAGTTCAGTCAAATTCTATTGCATTGACCATATATCAGTATATCCAATATTCAGTTTCAACATGTTATAAATTGGTCACTGCATTCAGTTATCTCATCATTTAGTATCTATATCATGTTCAGATTATATCATTGCTTATTTGCTTTGTTCAATTATATATTATTTCAGTTGTATTCTATCCTGCATGCTCAATACCTTTCAAGTACTGACGCATATTCTGCGGTACATCTTCTCATGATGTAGGTTTAGGTTCTCGGCATCCAGATCACGCTTAGATCTGTTCCCGATCTCCAGTTCAGCAGAATTAGTGGTGAGTCCTCATTCTCCGAGGACAATGGTCATGAGTTTCTTTTTCAGTATTTTTAGTCCTTTAGTTTTAGTTTTGCTAGACATAGCTGGGGCGTGTCCCATCATTTCTAGTCAGTTAGAGGCTATTTTCAGATAGAGTTAAATTCGGCTTAGTATTGGGTTAATATCCTCTTTGTATTAAACTCATCAGTTTTCATATATTTCAGTTATAGTATATGGGTATTCCCCATCTTTCCATTTTATTTATGATTTAACTTTCACATCAGTTTATTATCTTTAGTATGCTCGTGATCATGCCAGCAAGGTTAGCTTAGGATCACTTGTGGTCCTAGGTCAGGGTTAGCTTAGGATCAATTATGGTCCTAGGTTCCATGTCCGCGTCTTGGGGGTAGTTCGGGGTGTGACAAACTTAGTATCAGAGCACTAAGTTTAAGTGTCCTAGGATGTCTGGAAAGCCGCACTTGATAGAGTCTTTTTCATGGATTTGTAGTGCGTACCATATCTAATGAGAGGGAGGCTACAAAGTGTCTTAGGAAAAATCTTCATTTTCTTGTTACTCTTATTATGCGTAAGGTATGATCTAATTCCGTTCTAACTCGATGTTCTACATTTTAGTGATCATGCCTCCTCGTAGAGCTAACGCCAGGAATGCGAATGCTAGGAACGCAAACGCAGCTTTTCCAGTCCCTGATCAAGAAGTGTCAAATGCAGAGTTCAGGAACGCCATTCAGATGTTGGCTCAGAATGTGGCCAACCAGAACAATCAGCAGGCTCCAGTTCTGGTAAATGCCAATGTTGGGTCATCTGCAGCTAGAGTGCAAGACTTTGTTAGGATGAATCTGCCAGAGTTCTTAGGATCGTAAGTTGGAGAAGATCCCTAAAACTTCATTGATGAGGTCAAGAAAATCTTTGAAGTGATGCAGGTAACTGGGAATGATCAGGTTGAGTTAGCATCTTACCAATTGAAAGATGTAGTTCATATCTGGTATACTTAGTAGAAGGAGAATAGGGGTACATATGCAGCTCCTATTACTTGGGATTATTTCAGCGAAACCTTTCTGGACAGGCTTTTCCCTATAGAGTTGAGAAGCAAGGGCACATGAGTTTATTAACTTAAAGCAGGGTAACATGACGGTCCAAGAGAATGGGCTCAAGTTTAACCAACCCTCCAGGTATGCTCCTCACATTGTTGCTGATTCCAGGGCTCAGATGAATAAGTTTCTGTACGGAGTGTCGGACTTGGTGAAGAGAGAGTGTAGGAATGCTATGCTGTTGGGAGACATGAACATCTCTAGGCTCATAACTCATGCTTAGAAGGTTGAGGGTGATAATCTTAGGGAACATGCTAAGAAGAGTAAGAAAGTGAGAATAGGCCACTATGACTATTCTCAACAGAAATCGGGTGGTGGAAATCGCTCGCAGGGTCAACAATTTTTTTTGATTCCAGCACCTTCATCAGCTAGTGTTCCATCCTCCAAGTTCCGGAATAATCAGAAAGGTGGAGCATTAGACTCTAAGTCTCAAGGGAGTGTTACAGGTACCAAAACCTACCCAACTTTACCCTAAGTGTGGTAAGAACCATCCGGGCGAGTGTTTTGCAGGAAAATAAAGATTCTTTGGGTGTGGTCAGTCTGGTCACAGGTTGAGGGATTGTCCTTCTAAACAGGGTCTAGGAGGCAATGCTAATCGAGCCCAGTCTACAACTTCAGCAGCACCAACAGGTCGCCCAACTGAGCAGGGTGACTCTTCTGGTACAGGTGGCGAACAACGCCAAAACAGGCTCTATGCTCTTTAGGCTCGCCAGGATCAGGAAGATTCTTCTGATGTAGTCACTGGTACGTTACGAGTCTTTGATCTTGATGCTTATGCTTTCTTAGATCCAGGGGCTAATCTTTTTTTGTAACTCCTTATATAGCAGTCAAATTCAGTGTTAGTCCAGAAACTCTCCCAGAACCTTTCTCAGTCTCTACTCCAGTTGGTGACCCAGTTATAGCTAGACGGGTATACAAAAATTGCCCAGTCTCTCAGAAAGTCACCTCAACAGATCTTATAGAGTTAGAAATGGTAGACTTCGATATTATTCTAGGCATGGATTGGTTACATTCATGTTATGCCTCAGTCAATTGTAGAACTAGAATTGTTCGTTTTCAGTTTCCAAATGAACCAACCTTAGAATGGAAGGGTAGTAGCTTAGCGCCTATGAGTCGATTCATTTCTTACCTTAAGGCCAAAAAGAAGATCTCTAAGGGTTATCTCTATCATCTAGTTCGGGTTAAGGATTCAAGCTCTGAAACCCCAACTCTTGAGTCAGTTTATGTGGTTAATGAGTTTCCAGAAGATCTTCCCAGAGTCCCTCCCGATAGGGAAATCAACTTTGGAATTGACCTCATTCGAAAAACCCATCCTATCTCTATTCCTCCTAACATAATGGCTCTAGGTGAGCTTAAGGAATTGAAAGAGAAGTTGAAAGACCTTCTAGATAATGGCTTCATCAGACCTAGTATTTCACCATGAGGTGCACCAGTATTGTTCGTAAAGAAGAAAAATGGTTCTCTCAGAATGTGCATTGACTATAGGTAGTTGAACAAGTTCACAATCAAGAATAAGTATCCTATCCCCTGGATTGATGACTTGTTTGACCAACTTTAGGGTGCTAGTCATTTCTCAATGATAGCCCTCAGATCGGGTTATCATTAGCTTAAAGTCAGAGATAGTGACGTTCTGAGGATAGCCTTCAGAACTCGGTATGGTCATTATGAATTTGTATTCATGTCATTTGGACTAACCAATGCTCCTGCAACTCTCATGTATTTGATGAACAGAGTGTTCAAGCAGTACTTGGACTTGTTCGTTATCTTCTTTATTGATGATATCCTCATTTACTCTAGGAATAAGGAAGAACCTACTAGTCATTTGAGAGTTGTTCTGCCAACTCTCAAAGATTGCCAGTTAATTGCAAAATTTAACAAGTGCGAGTTTTAGTTACAATCAGTTGCTTTCCTTAGGCATATTGTGTCTAGTGAAGGAATTCGAGTAGATTCTCAAAAGATAGAAGCAGTGAAACAATGGCCTGGACCTACCTCTACTATAGATATTAGAAGTTTCTTAGGTCTAGCGGGCTATTACAGATGGTTTGTGGAAGGATTTTCATCCATAGCCTCACCATTGACTAGGTTGACTCATAAGATGGTCAGATGATTGTGAGAAAAGATTCGCAAAATTGAAAACTAAGTTGACTATAACTCCTGTCTTGATTCTACTAGAGGTTTTAGATGGTTATGTGATCTATTGTGATGCATCCAGAGTTGGCCTAGGTTGTGTGTTGAGGCAGCGAGGTAAGGTTATAACTTATGCTTCTAGACAACTTAAGGTACATGAGAAGAATTACTCGACTCATGACCTCGAGCTTGCAGCAGTGGTGTTTGCACTCAAGATTTGGAGACACTACTTGTATGGTGTTCATGTGTGTTCATACACCATAAGAGCCTCTAGTATGTATTCACCCAAAAAAAGTTGAATCTTCACCAGAGAAGGTGGCTTGAGTTCCTCAAAGATTATGATATGAGTGTGCATTACCTCCAGGTAAGGCAAATGTAGTAGCAGATGCTCTTAGTAGATTATCCATGGGTAGTGTAGCACATGTTGAGGAAGAAAGAAAAGAGCTAGCAATAGCTGTTCATAGACTTGCTCGCCTAAGAGTTCACCTTATGAGCATATCAGATGGTGGTGTAACGATTCAGAATGGGGCAGAATCTTCTTTGGTAGTGGAAGTTAAGGAAAAGCAAGACAGTGATTTGATATTACTTGAACTCAAGGGTGCAGTCCATCAACGGAGAGTTGAGGTATTCTCCCAAAGGGGAGATGGTGTGCTTCGCTATCAGGGTCGATTATGTGTTCCTAATGTGGGCGAGTTGAGACAACATATTCTTGCAGAAGCCCATAATTCCAAGTATTCTATTCATCTAGGTGCCACTAAGATGTACCGCGATCTGCGGGAAGTCTGTGGTGGAATGGTATGAAAAGAGATATAGCAGATTTTGTGGCCAAGTGCCCCAATTGCCAGCAAGTCAAGGTAGAACATCAGAAACCAGACTCAAGAGATTGAAATTCCTAATTGGAAGTGGGAAGTGATCAACATGTACTTCATCAAAGGTTTCCCTCGTTCTCACAGACAAGATGACTCCATTTGGGTGATTGTTGATAGGGTTACTAAGTCTTCTCGCTTTTTAGCGGTCAAGACTACAGATTCGGCGGAGTATTACGCCAAGCTTTACATTAATGAGATTGTGAGGTTTCATGGGATTCCTTTGTCTATCATCTCAGATAGATGTCCTCAATTTACCTCTCATTGCTGGAAGTCATTCCGGAAAGGTCTTGGTACTCAGGTTAATCTTACCACAACATTTCATCCACCGACGGATGGTCAGGCAGAGCGTACCATTCAGACCTTAGAGGACATATTGAGAGCTTTTGTGATCGACTTCAAGGGTAGTTGAAATAATCACCTTCCTCTTATTGAGTTTGCCTACAACAATAGTTACCATTCCAACATTCAGATGGCCCCTTATGAGGCATTGTATGGGTGTAGATGTAGATCTCATGTGAGCTAGTTTAAGTAGGTGAAACATCTTTGATAGGGCCAGATTCAGTCCATTATGCTATGGAGAAAGTGCAACTCATCAGAGATGTGTTACGCATATGTAAGGAGAAGGGAACTAGAGTTCCAAGTTGATGATTGGGGTTTCCTAAAGGTGTCACCTATGAAGGGGGTGATGAGGTTTGGCAAGGAAGGGAAGCTCAGTCCCAGATATGTAGGCCCTTACCAGATCTTGAAAATGATTGGTAAAGTGGCTTATGAGTTAGAGTTGCCAGCAGATTTGGCAGTAGTGCATCTAGTCTTTCACATTTCACTTTTGAAGAATTGTGTGGGTGATCCAGCATATATAGTGCCATTAGAGACTGTGGTTGTAAAAGATAGCCTTTCTTATGAGGATGTACCAGTTGAGATTCTTGATCATCAAGTTAGAAAGTTGAGAAACAAAGAAGTCGCTTCAGTCAAGGTTTGGTGGAGGAGTCAGTCCATAGAGGGAGCGACTTGGGAAGCAGAAGCGGCCATGAAAGCCAAGTATCCTCACCTCTTTCCTTCCGATTCCACTCCAGCTTGAGGTAATAGTTCCTCTTCAGTTTTTCAGTCATTCATGCATAAATTCAGTCTTAGAATCATGTTCCTTCAGTTTGTACTGGCATTTTCAGCGTATTTGCATGTTCTTGGAACTCAGTTCAGTCAGAAATTCAGTTCTCAGTGTTTAGTGGTAAGGATTGCAGCCCTATCCCTCTATTTCAGCTAGTTTAGTCTTCATTCGAGGATGAATGGTCCCAAGGGAGAGATAATGT
>NC_064292.1:12930215-12970835 GCF_019186545.1 Solanum stenotomum | reverse complement strand
TCCGTGGTCTATGTCCGTGGATCGAGGCCCCCTTTAACTAGCCTCTGACGCAATTGACGGCCGACCAGCACGGACCTTCGTTCGATCTACTGTCTGTTGGTCTAACCGTAGGTGAGGGTCAGTAGCCAGTCAGAGGAAAATTATTGATTGGGTCAACTTCAAATGGTCATAAATCTTATCAAAAAAGCAATTATGTGTCCCATGACCTATGATATGATAGATGATTGAATCCTCTTTCCAACGCCACTGAGTTTGCTAATATCCGACCTCCAAGTAAAATGTTAATCTCATTTTAGTAAAGCCCTGTCGGGCAGACTTGACCTACGACCCTAATATACGGACTGTAGATTGACCTACGGCCCGTAGGTCCCGTCCGTCATTCACTCCGACAACAGTTAAGTCAGGGGTATATTGGTCTTTTCCTATTTTGTTGGACCCCTAAGCTACCTCGTTTAGACCCTAAATTATGGGGTTTTAGTCTGTTTAAGCATAGAAACATTACTAGAACTTACCTAAGTCAAATCATTAATCAAAACATATAAATTTAAAGCAAGAGAGGAGAAAAAGGTCAAGAACCATAGTTCAAGAACGCAACAAGGTTCCATCAGTTCCAGCCCCAAAATCTAAAGATTTCTCCGTGGAATTTGTCACCAGGTATGTGGGATTTCACTAGTGGGTTCCTTTCACCCATTAGGTCCCTAGTGTTAATTACTTAATCTATTGGGAGTAGCGTAATACCGAGTTGGACTAGGGTTCAGCGTACCCAAATAGTCCTAGAACTACTAGCCACGTATGTTGTAAGTCCCCTATGTGGGCATCATTTTAGTGATCACGCCAGCATGCCTCTATACAGCTAGCAGGGTATATTGGGTCCTCTCGGTGGGGCGTATACATCGGACTCCACATTTTGCTCATGTGGTTTTATTATCGATTATTAGTAGCTCCCACAGTTCAGTCAAATTCTATTGCATTGATCATTTATCAGTATATCCATTATTCAATTTCAACATGTTATAAATTGGTCACTGCATTCTGTTATCTCAGCATTCAGTATCTATATCATGTTCATATTATATGATTGCTTATTTGCTTTGTTCAGTTATATGTTATTTCAGCTGTATTCTATCCTGCATGCTCAGTACCTTTCAAGTAGTGACGCATACTATGCACTACATCTTCTCGTGATGTAGGTTCAGGTTCTCAACATCTAGATCACGCTTAGATCGGTTCTCGATCTCCAGTTCAGCAGAATCAGTGATGAGTCCTCATTCTCTGAGGACAATATTCATGAGTTTCTTTTCAATATTTGTAGTCCTTTAGTTTCAGTTGTTCTAGACTTAGCTGAGGAGTGTCCCAACATTTCTAGTCTGTTAGAGGCTATTTTCAGACATAGTTAGATTCAACTTAATATTGAGTTAATATCTTCTTTGTATTAAACTCTTCAGTTTTCATATATCTTAGTTATAGTATATGTGTATTCCCCATCTTTTCATTTTATTTATGATTTAGCTTCCGCATCAGTTTATTATCTTTAGTATGCTCATGATCATGCCAGTGGAGTTAGCTTGGAATCACTTGTGGTCCTAGGTCCCATGTACACGTCTCGAGGGTAGTTCGGGGTGTGATAGCAGGCCCCAAGAAACTACAAATGCCTTTTACCGAAATTGGTGGTGGTAGCTTCTCAATTACTTTGATCTTTGCTTTATCAACTTCCAACCCTTTTTGTGGCAGTTTGTGACCAATAACTATTCCTTCCCTAACCATGAAGTTGCATTTCTCCCAATTTAGGACCAAACTTGTCTCCACGCATATTTGAAAGACCTGCCCCAAGTGTGCCGAACATTCTTCAAAAGTATCACCCACAACTGAGAAGTCGTCCATAAAGACTTCTATCGAATCTTCTACCATATTAGCGAAAATAGACAACATACAACATTGAAACGTTGCTGGAGCATTACACAACCCGAACATCATCTTTTTAAAAGAAAAAGTTCCATATGGACAAGTGAAAGTGGTTTTCTCTTGGTCCTCCGGAGCAATAGAGAATTGAATATATTCGGAATACCCATCCAAAAAGCAATATCATCCTCTCTCTGAAAGCCGATCAAGCATTTGATCCATACAAGGCATGGGAAAATGATCTTTTTCAGTCCAAGAGTTTAACTTCTGGTAGTCCATGCATACTCGCTATTCGGTTACTGGTCTCATAGAAACAAGCTCCCCTTTTCATTTGAGACTATTGTGATGCTTCCCTTTTTTGGTACACATTGGACCGAACTCACCCACTTGCTATCAATAATAGGGTAGATCACACCTGCATCCAACTACTTTATAATTATCTCATTTTTCACCACCTCTTGCATCGATGGGTTTAATATCTTTTGATGTTCGACATTCGGTTTACACTCGCTATCAAGTTGAATTTCGTGAGTGCAAATGACAGATGGAATGCCCACAATGTCAGTGATTGTCCACCCAATAGCTTTGATGTATCTTTTCAACACTTCAAGAAGCAACTTCACTTGCCATTCAAGCAAGCCAGCGGCAATGATTACGGGTAAGATGTTGTTTGCCCCCAAGAATACATATAGAAGATGAGGGGGGAGTACTTTCAACTCAAGCTTTGGTGGTTCTTCTTTTGATGGCTTGACGGGAGGATTTTCTCATTTTTTAGATCAATATCCAGTTTTAACGGATTCTTTGAACATTCCCCTAAACCTGAAAGGGAAGCTATCACCTCATTGCAACCTTGGATTTTGAACTTATCATAGTTTGCAAGCACAACCTCAAGTGGCTCACTCATACACATCAAATGGTTCACACTAGCCACTTCTTCATCAATTACATCAATAGTCAAAACCACATGAATATCGCTTGGGTACTTTATTAACTTACAGACATTAAAAGTGAATTCATCTTCGTTCACCAGGAACTTAAATTCTCCACTTTCAACATCTACTAACGCTCTCCTGATTGCTAAAAATGGTCTTCCCAAAATAATGGGAATTTCAACATCAATTTCGCATTCAAGGAGATAAAATCAGTCGGAAAGATAAATCGGTCAACCTTTACCAGGATATCATAGAATATCCCCACGGGGTGCTTAATCGATCGATCTGCCATCAGAAGCCCCATTGTTGTGGATTTCGGTTCACCCAACCCAAGTGGTTTATAGATTGCGTATGACATTAAATTTATACTTGCCCCCAAATCACATAGGGCTTTGGTGAATTGGAGCATACCGATAGTGCAAGGAATGGTGAAGGCTCCGGGATCTTCTTTCTTTTTAATCATCTTATTAGTCATAATCGCACTACAACTATGAGAGACTTTAATTGTTTCGTAGTCCAAGCTTCTTTTCTTTGTGACTAACTCCTTCATGAACTTGGCATAGCCCGACATCTCCAACAATGCTTCCACTAGTGGGAGATTAATCGATAGTGTCTTGAACACTGATAAGAAATTCTTGAACTTCTCATCCTCATTTTTCTTCTTAAGACGTTGGGGAAATGGAAGAGTTATTTTGGGGAGAGGTTGTACCAATTTTGGGATTGAGCTGCTTTTTCCTGCATCTTTTTGTGACTCTTTGGCAAAGCTTTGTTGGATGGGGATATCTTCTTTCTCAATACCTTTTTCTTCTTCATGAGTTTGTGCTTCATCATTACTTTTAATATCACCTACTACTACCTTTCAACTTTGAGTAACCACATCCAGATTTCTATCATCATCCTTCATCAAAGTTGTTATGTGTACAGTTTCGCTTTCCCCCATTACTTTTGGTTCCAATTGTGCTGAAAGTTGACTCAGCTAGCCTTCAAGTATCTTGATTGCATCAGCATGAGAGTTCACTCTATTGTTTAATGACAAAAAATCAGTTTTCATCCATTTTAACAAGTCATCCGAGCCCTCAACTTTGACAAAAATGCCACACGACAAATCATCCACTGGGAGACTACTTGCACTCTTCTTTGAGTTTGGGCTATCACTCAATTGTGTGTGATCCTCTTCATGATCATCTTATTTTTCCAATGGTCACTTTGTTCAGCCCATTCTTGATAGTATCTTCTCCACTCTTCTTCTTTGTGAGAGTTCCAACCTTGATTCCCACCCTGCTGCAAGTAGCGTAGGTGGAAACCTCCTCAACTCTATGAAATTTCCAACCTTGATTCTCCCTCGGCCTTAAGTAGCTTGAGGAAGAACCTTCCTCAACTCTAAACACTCCCCTTACTCCTTTGGGTTTGTCCACATTTTCTAACACTTGTTTTTGTAGCAGCTCCATTTGGGATAACATCTTGTTGATGTTCTCATCCCTTTCTCTTTCTTTATCAAGCTATTCTTGAGTTATCCTAAAGCAAAAATGTGAAACTTGATCTTCTTGAGTGTACCATGCTTGATTTATTTTCGTCATGTCATCAAGAAGAAACAAAGCCACCTCAAACGATTGCAACATTATTCCACCTCGAACCAACTGATCATCTACTCCTTTATTTACCGAATCAAGACTTCGATAGAAGTATTGTAGCAGAACATTGTTTGGAAGTCCGTGATTTGGGCATTAAAGTAGTAGCTTCTTAAACCTCAGCCACGTTTCATGGATGGGTTCACCTTCCAATCGCTTGAAACCTTGAATGTTGTCTTTGAGTTTCATCATCCTTGACGGAGGAAAGAACCTCACATTGAATGTTGAGGTAAGCTCATCCTAAGATGTGATGGAATTCTTTGGTAACTCAGTCAGCCATTTGCTAGCTTCACCTGTCAGAGATAACGGGAATAACCTGAGACATATTAATTCTTGTGATACATTCTTGAATGAGAACAGACCACAAACATCTATAAAATTCTGCATATGCTCATGTGGGTCCTTGTGAGTCAACCCTACGTAGAGTCCTTTCATTTGAAGGAGATGGAGAATTGTGCTAGTAACATGGAATATAATATTCTCTTCGGTTGACGGTAGACAGATTGCACCAATTCCAGCCAATTGGATTGGGTTATGCACACTATTAAGATCGTCAATATTACCTTGGTGGCCCACTTGGCTACTGTTAATCTCTGCCTCACTTATTTCCTCTTCTATTCAACACAAACACAAAACAAATTGAATAGATTCAACTACAGCCAACAAAATCACAAATTA
Organism: Solanum stenotomum; assembly: GCF_019186545.1. Lineage (NCBI taxonomy): Eukaryota > Viridiplantae > Streptophyta > Magnoliopsida > Solanales > Solanaceae > Solanum > Solanum stenotomum. The sequence goes on along the minus strand of NC_064292.1, from coordinate 12,965,698 downwards.
AACTTCAATAAGAGAGTTCTTAAAAACAACACTCCCTGCCAATGGCGCCATTTTGATTAACGTATCAAGTACACCTCATCCGATACTAGGTGTAGTTGATCGTTAAGCAGTATAAATCCAACAAAAGAGTTGGGGTCGATCCCACATGGAGTAGTTTTATTTTGAATTCAATTATGAAGTTAGACTAGTGATTTCCGTAGCTGAAGAAATAGAAATTGTCGAAAACTTTTAATAAAATTAGAACACTAACATCAATGTCAGGGTAAGGGGTTTTAGATAAGAAATCAACCTCAACAATTAATTAAAAGTAATCAAATAGGAGAACGCTACTTGGGGGATTGACCGACCAATTGCTAAACTTATCTCAATGGGTGTTAATTGGTAACCAATAGTACTAATTCTTTGTGGGTAAGATGAACTTTAGATGAGGTACTTTTCTCTCGAACAACTACCTCTTTTCAATTAAGTTCTCTTGAACATCAATGTGCTAAACATGGAGACCAGCCCACAACCTCACTACATCCACTTTTTTGAGCTGAATACATAGAATGAATCTTGGAATTTACTCTCTCGAGCTGAACCCTCCTTGACCCAATAACTACGAGTGCCAACTTATCACCTTAGTTTTACACTTCTTTCTCAAGAAAGCATAAAACACTAAATTATAATAAAATAACATACAACAGAGTAATTAAACCACATCAATAAGTCAGAGCCACTTCGAATTAGCACTAAAATTGATAATGACCAACACCCATCAAGCCAAATTCAGCAATTAATCACATTGTAAAAACCCCAAGATTGGGGTTTTAGCTAATCATCATAAAAAGGGAAAATTCAGTACCTAAAACATGCTCCATAGCTGGGTATTGATTTTTGAAGTTCTAAGATGAATGAATCTTTTTCTATTACAACACCCAATTGAAATCTCTAACCAAAAATGCTAAAAATTAATAGGAATAGTGTTTTTGTTCTCTCTATTTTGTTCCACAATGACTGAATGCCTTCTCTCTCTTCCAAAAATTAATTTATACTCATAGAGATGTGTCTTTTTGGGGTTGACCGACAAGGAAATTCGGGCATCGCCGACTCGCCGATCGTCCTTGACCATCGCCTTCTTTCTTCACCTTTTCAACCATCATGTACTGTAACTTTAGACGGTCTAGATCGGGATCGCCGATCACTTCTGCAATCCGCCCTTTAGTCCTTTGGCTCACCAATTCAATTTTATTTTTTTCTTGTTCAGTGTGTACGACGTTACAATCTTGCTTCGCCGATGAATTCGGCGATTAGCCGATGTAGGACACAGTTCAGGCACATTATACTGTAAAATTAGGTGGTCTAGGGGTAACTTGGCGATTCGCCGAGTGTTCTTGGCGATCGTCAGGCTCGCCTTTCTCACCTTCTTCAGCTTGTTTTGTTCCTTTTTGCCTATTAGTGTACTTGCTTTGCTCCTCTATCCAAATACCTAGAAATCAAGGTTTACACATCAGTTCATAGCATAAATCAAATGTTTGAGGGCACTAAATTCATCAAAACAAAGCCCTAAATGAGTCCAAATCTTGGACTCATCAGTTATGTGGAATGATCATTAATTTATATAATTTCTTTGTAGTTGTTAAATTCTATAGTTTAAGTTATGCCATAGTGTTTACTGTTGAGCATGGAATGTCATAGCTAGATATTCTAGGCTAATTATTCCTCTAAATATGCACCTTTATTTGCTTAACTAAAAGCCTGTAAATGATTTAAAATGGTTCCTTAAAATTCATAGTTGTTCATGTATGTGTTTTTTCTTAATGGATCCTTGTGAAAATATTTGAGTAGAATATATATGGTGATTTAGTTCTAAGTGAAAATCCTATTTATTGTTATAGCATATGAGATTTCTTCTTATTAATCTATTTTCTTTTATCTCCATGTGATCCTGTTTGAGTCCATTTGGACTCTATTTATTCATCCTTGCATCTTCGAAGTGGGCCACGGAGCCCCATTTGCTTTTTCCAGTGATTCAGTCTCATCAAAGGAGTATGGATGCAAAATCGAGTGAAATTGAAAGCAAATATACATGTGGAAGGAGATGATATACACCGATATACAACAATATACATCTGTATACATAAACTGTATACAATTCCAGTAAACTCGAAATTACGCCTCAAGCCTAAGATCTTTGTACTAGCATTCCAAAGGGGACTAAAAAGAGCAGATTTCATAACCAAAAATGGGCTCAAAGGGCCTACATGATTCAACCTCATTAGAATTTAGGATAGGTGGAAGAATGAGCCTATTAGTCCAATAATCTAAATGTAACGACTTGATTTCCGTCGTATGGAAAAGCCAATGGGGAAAGAACTGGGGCCAGAAAACTTTTTCGTAGTAACTTGAGATTTCCCAACCTTGTTCAGATTTGGACAAAATTGGAGTCATTGAGGTGTAGAGAAATATGGTAACAATTGGGTTAATCATTTATGATTTTGATTGCATGAGTAGTTAGATAACTCGATAAGGAATCTGTACGACTTTACGGAATTGAATTCGGGCAAGTAGAACTCCTGAAATCTATCTTAGTGTAAAGGGTATTTATTGAGTGTCGTGGGTTAGAGGTGTGTTGTGAAATGAGAATTTTGGAATTCTTGAAATAACTCTCTATCTAGAGAATGTCGCTTTAGCTCTGGGTTTTGCCTCTTTGGCGGGGTGGTGGCCACTATGGCGGGCCCGACGTGAATTAAAGTCTTTAATAAACCCCTAAATGACCTCATTATGTACTTTTCTAATTTTAGAGCTAAGGAATGACTCCCAGGTGACTCCTACTCATTTTTCACCATTCTTGAGGCTAAAGGTAAGGTTTTAACTCCCCAAATCCATTTTTCAATCCGTAGAACGTAATCTAGTGGGTCATTATCGATAGGGGAGGGTTTTGATCTAGAATTTATGGTGGAAAAATCCCTAAATTGGGTATTAGGATCTTGAGTTTGGTCTAGGGTTATTGAGTATGTTATAATCTGGATAATTAGACCTTTGATTGTTGATCCTTGCATATAAATTGTTGTTTGTAGACCTAGAACAAATGGAAAGAATCTGAAAAGGGAAGATTCAAGTGCCTTAGGGGATTCAAGCTTATATTCGAGGTAGGTAATGGTTGTGATTCTATGATTGTGTGTTGTATGTTTGTTCTTGCTTCATTATGATACATGTATGTATGTATGCGAATGTTGCATTATTGATCACACTTGTTGTAAATGAGGATAATTGTATAATTATATGTCATGAATCACCTCTTATTGTATGATTGTGAGAATATACATTGTGATTGTGATTGTGGTTTGTTGAATGGGCGGGTGTTACGATCCGACACACTAACTGGGATCGATTGCCACATTTAGGCATAAATATGGGATCAGATTGCCACGTTCAGGGAATAATTAACTTGGATCGGATTGCCACGTACTAGTATAAATATGGGATCAGATTGCCACGTTCCGGCATAACTAATTTGGATCGAATTGCCACGTTTCAGCATGCTAATTGTTTGGGTTTGGGTTCCATGAGAGGACCATTGAATTAGGTTCTGTGAGAGGACCATTGAATTGTGTTGTGTATCTACTTGTGATGAGTTTGTTCATATCTAATGATGATTGATACTGGAAGACGGTATGTTGCTCTAAATTGATATAACTGTGATATGTGAGAATCGTGAAGTTGTTCATTGTTTGTATAGGTTGATGATATTGTATATGTTTGATATGTGCATGTGATTATATTGTTGTATTGACTAATGTATGTTACACTTAGTGGGATAGCCGCGTTATCCTACCAGTACACGGTGGTTGTGTACTGATACTGCACTTGCTCTTTCTTTGTTGAGTACATGGCATCTTCAGGTGGCTATTGATAGACCTCAGCTAGGTGACTATGAGCATGACCGGATTCAAGGGTGAACTAGTTCTTTCAGGATGCCATGGATCTTCCTTGTTTAAGTCCCCTATTTTCGGACTTAGCCTTTTGTTTAAGGTGTTGTTTAGTTTCGGGGTTGTACCCTTTGTTCTTAGACTTGTCGTTAATAGAGTTTTGGTACATTGACTTTCAGGTTCTAGGTTAATTCTTCCGCATTTGTTAGTTATTGTTGAACTTTTGTTAGAGTTTATGGAAACTCTATTTTCTTTCCTTAGTATTTGACTTATATGCCTTAGTCTTTAGATTGATTGCTTGGTTTGGACTGTAGTAGTGGTTCTCCAACCGGATTGTTAGTGTGGGTGCCAATCACGATTGTCTGGGTCGTGACACTAAACTTGGGCAAAATCCCAACTTTATTCTCTTATTTACTTATCATTTCTTATCAATATTATTGTTTAACTCTAAATTTATTTATTTGGTTAATTTAATTAAATCCCTTAAAGATGAACCATTTTTGTTATGAAGATTTATTTCATTCAAATGATTTAGTCAATTGGTTTATCTTTACTTGGTCATTTTTTCTAAAGCTTACTTTCCTTTCTAAATTATTTCAAAGTGTTTATGTTAATTTATTTTCAAATAATTTTAAATATTTTATTTACTTAATTAATATTTTTAAAGTTGGTCAAATAACTTAGTCAAGTCGTAGGTCAACCACGCGTTAGCGGACACTTCAAGTGCTTAACACCTTTTTGAAGTGTAAATTGAACCCCGAAACCTTTTGGTATTTTCAAATGATTTTTCTGTTTAAGTATTTTGAAATTTATAAGTTTCTTGATTTTTCTTCAAAAAAATTAAGTGGGGACTCTTCAAAATCGATTTTTTAAAAAAGGTTAATTGATTTTTGAAAAATATGTCTTTTTTTCTATTTCAATAAGACATTGAGAATTGTTCGGGGTCCGATCAAAATAAACTAGACATGCTATCCCACTAGAATCGACAATTCAAACTCAATGAAATAGTCGAATTTCCAAAAAAGTCAAATGATGGAAATGCCCTCCCGGACCACTCTTAAGGCTAAAACTCAACTTTTCACCCAAGTGCCTCAAAACTCAACTGAAGGCCTTGGAAACCTTACCAACCACCTCACTAGCTCAAACTCGACGTTCCGAACGTGATGGAATTGAAGGAAATCCCATCCGACGCTTGAAATTTCAAATATTGACCGAAGTCAACTCTATCAAGAATTCACAACTCAAGAAGGATCAAATTACCAAAAAAATACTCGATCACATTGGAGACCACACCAACCATCCCAAAAACACAAACTAAGCATGAAAATGCTAAGGAGAAGGGTAAAATTATCAATTTATAGTCAAAAGTAAATTAACAAGAAATTGAACATCACACGAGACTTTCAAAAACAATCCCCTTATTCCAGAACTATGGCCTCCGTAGGACTTAATCTTAATTGACTCTAGCTAGTAGATCCACCTAAGCTCATGATTATGGTCCTTACCTTGGCTAGTAGGGTACTCTCTTTTTGGTGTAGAAGTAGTACACTGAACTCCATGTTATAGCTCACATGGTTTATGTCGATAAACGTCTCCAATAAAGGTTTATGTTTTCCACAAAAGACTTATGTTATGACTATGATTAGGATTTAAATAAGAATGCATGACCTTGTACTATGTTTTATAAAATCATATGATCATATTTATATTATGCTTTCTTGGTCATTACATTATTATGTTTTTAGACTTGTCATGTTATCATGCGATGTTCATGCATCTTTCTCCATATCCAGTATATTTTGAGTATTGACCGCATACATTCTTGTGCTTATATTGTTTTATAATATATGTTTCAACACACATCTTTTCGGCAGTTGTTAGTATTGGATCCCATAAGATTTTTTCATGTCTGGTGAATCCTCATGGTTTAGGGACATTGCCTCACTTATGTTTCTGTATTGTCACTCAAACTTATTTCAGCTGTCAAATTGTTCAAGTGAGCTAAGGCTTGTCCTAGTCACTCATTATGCAGTAGAGGTTTGTTTTCAGACATTAGTCCTTCCGCAATTATATTTTTTTACTCTGATTTCATGATAGGTTGAGATTCCCATTTGAGACTTATTCCGCTTATCTCTGTATTTCATTTATGTATGTTTTCTTAGTGTCATGTTATGTCATGTGATTTGCTTAGAGTGTCTCGGATTCTAAGCACCATGTCACATCAAGGGCGTAGTCTTGAATCGTGACAATCCACTATCTAATTTTCAGGTAATGTTTTCACTACAGTTTTGTTGACCACATTTTTCATTATCTATTTTCCAATGATTTTGTCATCATTTTTTTTTCATTTGATGCTACCTCTAAGAGACAAATATATTCAAGATAATAAGACAATGGTTAAATCATCAAACAATTTCTCTAGCCCCACTATGGGTGCCAAACTATTTACAACTAAAATAGTACAATAAAATTTATATTAGGGAAATAACACACCTCTTGATTCAACTCATATTAGGTTCAATTACTGGATTGGTGAGAAAAAATAATTAAAACAAGTAAAAGTGTAAAGAATGTAAAATTATAATTGAAGAAAAGTCATATTTGTTTCATAATTAATATATCAACCTATTGTCAATGTTAGTAATGGTAAGTAGTACAAGGACTGTAATTACATGATATCTAAAGAAAAAATTACTAGAATCTAAGTAATAACCACATTATTATAAACAAATATTCAAATTTGGTTCGTAAATAATAGACCAAATATGGTAAAAATAATATTTCCATACTAAAAAGAGGTAAATATCAATTAATCCTCATAATTGCACACTCATTTGTTAGATTTTTTTTCTTTACTCTTTATCTATATACACATCTCTCTATTTATCCTTCAAAATATATTTCTTCTCAATATTCTTGAGTAAATTTTCTCTCTTTTATCTTGCTTGCAGAGAAAAGAATGAATTCTTCTTCTCAAATCAGTAATTGTCGTGAAATAATACCATACATTTCTCCACTCAATATTATTCGAATAGCAGTATGTTATTTTAAAATAATAATGTATTTTAGTATTTTGTATTGAAATTATGATGAATCCAGAAAAAGTATAATTCGAATAGTGATTTGAATAAATTATTTTTTGAGAAATGTTTTCTACAAGATTTATTTTATAAAAGTAGAAAACTTTTCTTTCAAAAATAAAATTGTTTTCTTAGTTGTTCATTTTAATAAATGTTGAATATGAAAAGTTGATTCGCACTTTAAAAAAAAGAGAGGATGTAGGGTAACAATGTGTTGTTATAAAATTTGATGAATTAATCTCTACTATAAATTATAAACAAGTCAAAATTCTACAGAACAAAATATAAATAAATAATTTTTTTTTTTGCATCCAAAATTTGATAATTATTTTGTACTTCTCCTAATTCTTTATAGGCTCAAGAAAATCAAAGAGTTGATATTAGTGAATCGGTGTTACTACCATCTAGTGTACCAAGTCATCTATGGGAAATTCTCTCGGGGACATCAGTAAGAAAATATAATTTAGCATTCTAGTTCTCCCTATTACTTGTTGCGTTACCCTTTAATTTATTATCTTTTGCGTAGATTTTAACTCCTTGGTTAAATCTTGATCATTATCGTGCATAAGCCAAAATACATGAATTCTAGGTATTTTTAGACACTTTGGTAGTATTTAAATGTATTTTTTTCTNGAAAATATAATTTAGCATTCTAGTTCTCCCTATTACTTGTTGCGTTACCCTTTAATTTATTATCTTTTGCGTAGATTTTAACTCCTTGGTTAAATCTTGATCATTATCGTGCATAAGCAAAAATACATGAATTCTAGGTATTTTTAGACACTTTGGTAGTATTTAATTTGGTAGTATTTAAATGTATTTTTTTCTTTTTTGAAAATAATTCATTATTGTGAGGAATAATTATGTATCAAGATTTTGTTTTAACAAATTTTATCATAACATTTAGATGTCTTTTAAAAAATTAGAATTATGGGGAATATTTTTTATTCTCTTTCTAATTGAAATTGCAATAGGCTTTTGAAAAAGGGAAGAAAATAAGTTTTTTGGATTATATTTTCTTGTCATATAGACGGCGATTAACCAAATTATTAAAAAATGAACTGATTAAATTTATTTTTTTATAATGATTAGTATTAAATTTTATTTTATAAGAAATCACATTTTATCAAATCTAAAGAAAAAATGATTTCAATAATATATTTTATAAACACTAAGATAAAAGATTGATTTTTAGTTAAGTATGTTATATTATTTTATACTTTCTTTGTTAAATGATTGTTATAACATACTAGTTGTCTAGATTTGTATGTTAGATTTTAATTGCAATAAATATTGATGAAAAATTACGAGAATCTAACCATTAGTCTAATAGCCTTTACTTTAATAATGTGCTTTATAAATTTATTATTTTTCTTTAAACTGATTTAATAACTGTAAAAATTATCTAAGCGCCTTTAAAATTAAAGTCACTTATATATATATATATATAAACACTTTTTATTGTTGTATTTTGATTTTTTCAAAACTTAATTAAAACATTTTGACATTATTATTAAATGATATTGACACTAATTGTGAAATTTAATTTTCAAATATTTTTATTTTTTTAATTAGAATATGCCATGTTTATATATAGACTATTGTAGTTAATTTTGAGTGATACAAAAAAAGATATATACATTATCCATTATAATTAATGTGATAGTGAAACTTCATAAATTGATCATTTTTAGTTTACATAAAGAAATGATTCTAATGATCTTGATCATATTTATGACGTAGAATTTACATTTATTTCAATGTCTAATTAAGAAACTCTTATAACTCTCATAATTTCTACTCGACATCATTCAGAAGAAATTATTTTTTTATATCTCAAGAAATTGAGGAAACAATAGTTATTCGAGTATGAATATCATATATTTTTTTGGTTAATGATATTATGACCATTGAATTTTATTTTTCTATTTATCATGCCAAGTGATGATATATGTATTGTCATTTTCATATATTATTGTCATACATTGTAAGTATATATATCTTTCACCTAGAGGCTCATTTTGCTTATATGGACGTTCAGATATAGTATAGTGTAAATTATATTTATTATCAAAGCATCAAATTTTTACTATGTTTTTTCTTCTGCAAAAGAGTTTAACTTATATATACAAACAATGTAAATAAAACTTTATATTATAAAGTCATCCAAAAGATATCTATAAGCATACAACAATTAAAATAAAATTTGTAATCCTAAAATTAGGTAGTTTTCTTGTCACAAAAAGTAAATATGATAGTTTATAAATTAGTGTTTATTTAAAACACAATCAAGTATGACAAGAATTTTTATTAAAACTTTTCTATTATTGCAAAATGAATCGGAATTAACTCTTCATCAACTCACCGGGAGGAAGAGGGGATTGATTAATGCGGAGGTCATAGCCCTATCTACTGTTAGCTTTGCAATTGTACCTCTAGCAGGTAAAACTAATATTTATACTATAAAATTATACAAGGTTAGTACATTTATTTTTCTAGATTGCTTATGTATAAATTTAATAAGTCAAGGCTTGATTATAATAATTAGATGGCTAACTCTTCCAAATATTTTTTTATGGACTCGAATTATAGGGAGAAGATTTAGTCGATCCATTCAGACTTAATAAAAAATATCATGATATCTTGGACGACTGGACATGTGAAAAGAGAAGGTGCCCTAATGGTCAATGTGACAAGGTAACTAAAATTATTATCTTATTTCTTGCATATAACTTAAATTATTAGTTTTTTTTACTATATATTGATTCTATAAATTAGTGATGAGGAACTAACAAAATGATAAATCAAGAAAATGAGAGATAACAAATCAATCACTAATCTAGTTGTGACAATGAGTTTAAGTTTTATTCATTATTTGGATAATGTCTTATTTACACTATCATGTAATTTAAAGTATATTTACATGTAAGAGTCTATAAAATATAATTTTTGTAATCTTAAAAATAAGACATGTAATATTTTATAAAATGCAAAAGTTAAATGATAGTTTGATAGTAGTTTTTCTATGATTTGTCTACATTTTGGTTTATGAGATATTTCTCTCGATAGTTTCGTTATAGTTTCTACATTATATCATGAGGCATCTTATCTATTATAATTATGTCTGTTGCTTCATTTGTATTAGCATACTTATCATATTGAATTTGCCTAGTAGAGTAGTTAATAATTTGTTAGTGCAAGGTGATAGTGTACAACATTTAAATCCTTTAATAATTATTGTAATCTAATGAAAAGCCTTGTTGTGTTATAGTTTTACTATCATATGAAAAAACGTTCCATATGTCGATCGGTTATGAATATGTGTAGATATACTTTGATGGCTACGAGAAAATGAAAGTAGAAGTCGATTCAGAAACCAATATGATAAAAGAGATTAAGGTAATTGTTTTATTATTTGACAAATATAATTTTTTTATTGTTACAATTATTCTTCTAATGTTATCTTGATTCAAATCAAGATTGGGTCTCCAAAACGTCCTTCCAAGAAAAGAAAAAAAGAACCTTCAAACTCAGAGCATACAACAACGGAACAAAAAGAAAACAATGGTGAACTATATGTAGGAAATGAAGTAGCGCTCATGTGTGAAATGATCAAGCTCAAAGAAACAAGCGAGTTTGTGGTAAGTTATTAATACTCTAGTGGTACATAAAACAATCTCATGAATTTGGACAATCACAATTACCATAATGATATTAAATCCAAGCAGGTTCGCTCGATGGATAATCTTAAAAATCTTTCGAACCCTAAAGCATTTGATAAGCAATCTTCCTCCAACCTCTCTAACGATGATGTACTTATGCGATCATTGGTTCAGAAAGAAGAAACAGAAATAATTACAAATTTAGATTGCCATGAATTAGTAGTTGTTCTCCATCAGGAAGTGAAAAAGGTAAAAGAGGGTGAAAATAAAGTGTTTGCTCACCTAAACAAAAGTAATGAGTTGGACTCTAAATTTTCACAAAGTGTAGGTAAGTGATCGTATCACTAGCTTAATTCTTTTTTGTAAGTTTTTTATTTTATTTTATTATTATTACCATTATATATGAACAACGAATTTAATATTCCACAAAATTCATACATTTTAGTATGTGAAGGTTTTGTTTGCCTTATGTATTGTAAATCTTTTTCCCACATTATGTACTAATAAAAATGATTTGAACAGTAGATACAATGAAAATAATTTTTTACACTTGGTAAAATTTAACCTTTTATAAAGGTGATATTTATATTAATAATAATATACCTAGAACTGTTTCATGACAAACAAGATTGTGTAAATATTTTTATATCACTAGAATTTAAGTTAAACAAAACTATTAGCTATATTTTGTGAGCATTATCTTTTGTTATTTTTATCAACGAGTCATCATTTATGGAGGAAAAGAATGTTCAAGACCTACAAAATTTGACAAGATTTCTTCCTCCAATATCTCGATAGATGACATTCACTTGATGTCACCATTATTTCAAGAAGTAGAGAATACAAGCTTTGCAAACTTGGAGCTCCAAAATATTGTTCTTGAAGATAAAGTACACAGAGAAATCAATGATCATGTGGTCGTAACCTTGACCAAGAATGAAGAATTGACCATTAATTTTTCATACAATGAAGGTATTTAATTTAGCCAAGCAAGCATGCTCTTAATAAACACATTCAATAAGCTACACATATTATATAGTTAGTGATTGCATCTATAGTTTTTAGTAATTAACTTTTGATCCAAAAGAAAAGGTTTTAGTTTCATGGTATGATTATTATTATTTCCTTTGTTTCATTTTTACCCAATATGCTTTTTTTAGTTTATTCTAAAAATAATGATGCATCTCAATATTTGAAAGTAATTTAATTTTAAAATTTTAATTTACGTTTGATGAAATAATTATTAACCATGTAATGATTTATAGGAAATTTTGGATCATAATTGTTGAAAGTATTTATTTTTTTCCTTAAATTTCATGTCTAATCAAATAATATCATATAAATTAAGATAAATAAAGTATTTTAAAAAATATTTATACATTGACTCCATTTATTTTTGTAGAAAATATGGAGCAAGTCCCCATTTCACGATCATTAGAAATCGAGAATAATGAGAATGATCATATGGAGAAGGGACTTCCTTATGAAGACAATTTTGGAGAAAAAGAAATGATTGTAAACTTGACCAATAATGTTAAGTTTATGACTGTCGCTGATTTCACACTAGATACAGGTATTTTAATCAACTCCTAACAAATGCATGAGATAATCGCAAGATTTATTCAATTAGGGTGTGTCTGGTTTGGAAAAAAACATTTAATTATTTTCATATTTGGTTGGTCAAACTTTGTGGAAAATATTTTTTAAAAGGAAAATAAGTACGTTAAAACTAAGAAAAACTACGTCTCTAATGGAATTAGGTAAAACAAGTTACATAAGTAGCATTCTACACTAATTATCTAATACCCATCACCCAATCACATTACTGATTATTCTCTAATATTCATTCTCCAGCACATCTCACAATCAATCTCATAGCCCTCATATCTACTACCCCACACCCCTACCATCATAACCATCCCTCGTCTAGTTTGTCAAAACTATATACTAATATATTATAATTTTTACTTACCAACAAATATCAGAAAATAAGTTAAAATCCACTTATTTTTAGAAATAAATGGTGGCCAATGATGTTAAGTTTATTACCACATATAATTTTACACTAAATAAAGGTATTTTTTACCATAAAATCTCTTAATGAATGTACTAGATAAATCACAACAATAATATTCACCACAAAATGCTGAATGATTGAACTTAATAGATCACGAGAATTATACAATTAATGTGTAAATATTTAGTTTTAGTTCTTTCACATAATCAATACTATTAGCTACATTAATTTACTTTTTAATACTAAATCTTCACATAATTTGCACGTGAAAATGACAAAGAAGGAGTATGCATTACTACAAACTTTTTCCTACGCGAAGTCGCTCCTTCAATGAAAATAAATAGTGCAAAAGAGGGAGACAAGACTACACTTGAGGATTCACATGGAAAAGAGGATAATCTAATCTCTCATGATAATATTTTTACAAATATGGATAATTTTGCTCTTTTCTCACCTAAACAAGGTAGTTTCACATTGTATAAGTCTTTTAGAAAATGAACAACTTAATGAGTCACAAGAACTTGAAATATCATATTTTATTTTCACATAACTAAAGTCATTTACCATATTACATTGATGAATATTTTTTTTCTAAATGCACAGGATTAGACGATCCCTTTCTACTATATGGGATAGAAAATGATGACTTTGAAGATGCTTATACTCCCAATATCAAGGACCTGTGATCATCTTATGCAAAGTGTTGGCATCATTGTGCTAATGAGACACTATTATATATTTGTCCTAGTAGTTGTTTGTGTTGAGATATACTATTAATCATGTGTTGAGTTATAATATTTTATTTTAATTAATCTAAGTAAAGACTATTTTTTATTTATTATAATAAAGTATTTATTTGAATAAATTATTGTGTTAATATGTGTTCATTACTTATATAGTAGATAATTTTTGTGTACAGAGTTATCTAACTCATGCACGAAAGATTCAAATTGTCGGTTTTGATAAGTTATATATTAATATTCACAATTAAATATGAAGTAGGAAAATCATCTTGATGATTGTAGAACAAGATTAAATATAATTTGATCAAAATAATGTTAGTGGTCGTATTCCAACTTCATGTGCTAGTACATTCCATATATATTAAACGAAACAAGAGATGTTTGATTATGTTCTAAATATTACTAAACAACTTCTCTACTCCATTACAAGTATTTATACTCTTAATCTTGATATAATTATTATGATCTTTGTAGTTTGATCTACTATTTTAATCCATTAAAAGGTGAGACTCAATTATGAGTTAATATATTTCTAAGAGATTGGATGATGATAAATCAAATTAGTGAAATAGTAATTAGTGATAGAACCATGTCTCGGACTTGAGATAGAAGACACCCATCTTTGATTACTTATAAGTTTTCACGTGAAACCCTACATATGGATTTTATATTTGTCATGTGGAATAAGTGAAGTATAATAATAAATGATTAAGTTAGTCAATAAATTAACTTTCAAAAAATTTGATTTAATTAATTGGTGTTGATAATTCTAACATGGAGAGTTAGTGTAATTACCCTCTAGGTCATTTTTCCTTTATTGTTTTATTTTTGCCTTTTAGAGATTTCCTATAATGACCCCAAATCATTTATGACTTGTTGGGAGTGGCAATTTGGTCATCTTGAAACACCTCAGCTTTCAAAAGGGAAAAAGGTTGCAAGAATTTTTCGTACTAGTCTAGGTCTACGAGACTAGTATACGGTTCATAGAACTTTCTACGGGTCATAGACCAATTGTGTAGAAAGGAATTTTTTTTTATAAAAAAACAAGTTGAACTTAAATGGCGGGATTGAATGGGCTAAATGCCGCTAGGGTAGTGGCGCTCCAGTGGGATAGTTCGCGCCAGAGTGGGATGGACGGGACATAACTTAAATGACGCGAAATCTTATTTTCTCCTTTTTCCCAAAACCACAAAAAATAGGCGAGGATTACCCAACAAACCCTCAAAAGACTGCTCTAGGCTTAAGAAAGAAGGAGGAAGAGATTTCTAGCGTAAGGATGTCGATAGCTTGCGGATTCCTAGTCAAATCCACCGTCTCAAGATATGGAAACTAGGATTGGAGTCATAATCCCGTGGAGCTGCTTGGCGCCCAAGTAGGCTAGGTTTATTTAATTAAAGAGTCTTAAATCCATGTTCACTGCATAGTATGTTGATAATTGATGGTAGAGTTCATGTGTATGCCATGATTCAACACTTGATTGTATGATTATGAGTGTGTAAATGTGATTGTGGTTGTGTTGATTGGATCGAGTGTCATGTTACAACACATACATTGGACCGGGTGTCATGTTCCGACATATATATTGGATCAGGTGTCACGTTTTGGCATATTAATTGGGATCGAGTGTCACATTATGGCACACTAACAATTTGGGTATTGGTTCCATGAGAGAACCATTGAATTGTCATATCTACTTGTTATTGAGAATGTGGAATTGTTCATTGCTCTGAAATGATGATTGAACTGTATTTTTATATATCTATATTAATGTTTTGTACTTATTTTGTTATATATCTCGCTATTGAATGAACGGTGAATAGGAAGGCTCAAACCGGTATAAGATATGGTAAGCAGAGACTGAGGGTTCCAAGTGTTACTATGTATTACTTTAGATGGGTAGTATGTGCTCTTAAAAGTGGAGAAGTGGGGAGGTGGTTGTGTCGCAAATGATAGGTAGCTGGGTCATATCTAGAAAGGGGATTCGTATTGAAAGGTCAGCGAACCTTGATAGCATGTACTATGGGGTCAAGGGTTGAGTGGTTATTTAGAATAAATAAGGGTATGTTGTGAGTGGTTGGCTGGGTGGGTAGTGGTTACATACGAAACCTCTCTAAGAGGTAGAATGGTTAAGCTATGATCAAGAATGGAGTGAGTAAGGGGTTAGAGACAAGAGTAGTAGTATATTTTAAAGCATTCGGAAATGGTAAGGGTACAAGGATATGAAAGTGGAAGAATGAACAATCGTATTGCATGTTTCCTACTAGTTGATTTCTTATATTATGCGGTGGGCATGGGGTTGACCGATGAGGCCTACCGGTATGTGTGGTTTGTACTAATACTATTCTTGTTGTGCCTTTTTGGCATAGTATGGTTGCAGGGTCAGTGATGTTTCATAGGTGAAGACGAAGACAATCTCCAACAGCTTCTATTTTTCATTTCATGTGGTGGGAGCTGCGTCATTTGTTACTATATTTTATACCTTGTATTCTTAGAAGCTCTTGTACCTTAAAAATCTTAACTCGAATCGTTGAAAAACTCTTTATTTTATAAAAATCTCATGAGTGTTATTTTATTTCCAGTTTTCTTAATATTCGGCATATCTTTAACTGTTTGGGAATCGAGGGTTCTCCTACTTAGGCGTTAGAGTAGGTGTCAGCACGGCTCGGTGGGTTGGGTCATGATAAATTGGTATCAGAGCCCAGGTTACCGGTCTCCAGTACAAGAGAAAATATGGAATAGGTTCATGCGGATTGGTGTGTTGACGTCCACATCTAATCTTCAAGAAACTATGAAGTATTCTAGGAGGTCGTTCCATTTCTTCTCTCCTTTCATGCGAGTTGTCGCTTGTGGTATGAGTTGAGTCCAATTGGTATCTCCCGGTTACAATTGGTATCTCAACAAAGTGAACTGAACACTGTGGTCACGACTGAAGGGACACAAGCAAGGTAAGTTGGAACTGAGAAGGTTCTAATTGGTATCTGGTCGTAGAGGCTGCATAAATGCATGGGTGATCAATTAGGATAATCCGTGGAGTGAATTAGTTAATAATTTTGAATTGTCTATGAGTTGTAGCTTGAAACTGTGAATATATGCATTTTGTTGTCTGAAATAAATCTTGTGTGAAGGGTACATTTACATGGATGTTATGATATGATGATTATGTGCACAGTATTTCTTGTCTGGATTTTGAAGTGTTCAATATTCTAGCTTAAATGTTTGAAATTATGCGAGTTGTAATTGCCTGAGTTTCGTGAACTTGTTGTCGAAAATAAAGTCATCATCGGGTTAGGTGCAAGGGTCTTGATAAACTACGATGTGATTCATGAGAAAATTTTGGACGTGTGTTGCGGCCGACTATAACTGTGTGAGCGTAAGGGCATATTCTGGGAAGGTGCGTGATGTGGTACTGGATCAATGGGAAAGGGATTCTGGGGTATGTACCATGGGGTTGACTCGGGGTAGCCAATGACTATCCTAGTTAAGAGGATTATCCTAAATGCTTAATTTAGCTTGGGAATCAATGAAAAACTTTAGAAAACAAGAAGAACCCCAGGAAATTATTGACCTAGGTACTATTCTGTAGGACCCACTGGGGCGGGATTTTTCCCGCCAGAGCGGGATAGGGCAAGAAAGAATCTCAGCCCTGTCTCCCCTATTTTTCCCTAGTCACACATATGGACCCAGAATCGTACATAGGTTAATTCCTGCAGTGCAATCATTACTCAACAACAAATAGTAAATTATAAACACCCAGCATCTAATTATTGGCTATGAAAATAGCAAAAACCAACATCAATGTGCTTACAAAAAGGTAAGGAAAAACAAAAGAAAAATAGAATTTTGTTCATTACATGCCCAAGATAGGGGTAAACACCAAATCAGGATCCCTGGGAATAGGAAGTGTCGCTACCGGACTCTAGGTCCTCTAGGGCAGTCTCGCTAGTCCACGCCTCTCTCAACAAGGGAAACTCTCGAAAGTCCTCCGGCTCGAGCCTGGGAAGCTCCCTCTGGCCTTCCACATCAGGTGTCATGTTATGGCACACTAATTGGGATCGGGTGTCACGTTCCATCACACTAATAGTTTGGGTATGGGTTCCATGAGAGAACCATTGAATTGTCATATCTACTTGTTATTGAGAATGTGGAATTGTTCATTTCTCTAAAACGATGACTGAACCGTATTTCTATAAAACTTATATTAATGTGTTGTGCTTATTTTGTTATATATCTCGTTATTGAATGAACTGTGAATGGTTAGGCTCAAACCAGAATAAGATATGGTAAGCAGAGATCAAAGGTTCCAAGTGTTACTGTGTATTACTTTAGATGGGTTGTCTGTTCTCTTAAAAGTGGAAACGTGGAAAGGTGGTTGTGTTGCAAATGTTAGGTAGCTGGTCATAGAAAGGTGATTTGTATTGAAAGGTTAACCATGATAGCATATACTATGGGGTCAAGGGTTGAGTGGTGATGTGGAAGAAATAAGGGTATGTTGTGAGTGGTTGGTCGGGTAGGTAGTGGTTACATCCAGAACCTCTCTAAGAGGTATATTTTAAAGCATTCAGAAATGGTAAGGGCATAAGGATATGAAGGTGGAAGAATGAACAATCTTATTGCATGTTTCCTACTAGTCGATTTCTTATATTATGCAGTGGGTATCGGGTGGACCGATGATGCCTACCGATACGTGTGATTTGTCCTGATACTACTCTTGCTGTGCCTTTTTGGCATAGTTTGGTTGCAGGGTTAGTGATGTTTCATAGGTTAAGACAAACACAATCTCCAACAGCTTCTAGTTTTCCTTCCATGTGGTGTTTTCCTTCCAGTTGGTGGGAGCTGCGTCATTTGTTACTGTATTTTCTACCTTGTTATCTTAGAAGCTCTTGTACATGTTTAGACTAGATCCCTGGGGTGTTAACTACTTTACAAGTCTTAACTCGAATCGTTGAAAAATCCTTTAGTTTATAAAAATCTCACGAGTGCTATTTTATTTCTAGTTTTCTTAATCTTCTGCATGTCTTGAACTGTTTGGGAATCGAGGATTAGTAGGTACCCGTATGTCCCGGTGGGTTATGTCGTGATATTCATTCAGGGGTATCAATTCATGATTCATCTTGGGCTTTGAGTAAAAAGGTATGTGGGTATTCCCCCGTGAATTCTATTCTTCCATGGGGTCCTCAAGGTTCTCAATTTTTCAGTTCAGTTTTCAATTGATCAAATTAGGGTTCATCCAAGTTCTATATAGGTTTTATTCAATTATGATTTCTACTATTGATCAAGTCTTCTAATGCATAATTTAATGATTATTACGTAAAATTTAGTTAAAATTATAAGGACTCATACATGATACATGATTTTAAATTATGAACCTATGATGCACCCATAAACTTATGAACTATGTATTATGAATTTATGAAGATATGCAAGCTTTTATGAAAATTGACGTAAATGATTTTGATAATGTTTTGATAGGAAAGAATCAACGTTATTGTGAAAGGTTTTCTCACAACGAATATGATCATGATTGTGGAAGGCATTTCTCATAGAAGGATTCACATTGATAAAAGGTTTTCTCATCTATATTGAATTATGTTTAAGGAGCTATTCTATGCTTTGATTTCAAAGATGTGGATTGGTATTGATCAGTGTCTTTCCTATGTTATAATGATATTTGATTTCTTATCTATTCCGTTGGGATTTGAACTTAGCATCGACAAGGCTTTGAGGTAGGGGCTCAAATAGGGTAGTCTCTAGTAGAAACCTCTAGTCCCTAACTACGTGCCCCCTATAGGATTGCTATAAATGACCTAGCTAGTGGATAAACTTTAGAAAAAGATGATGTGTACGGACTCTACCTTGGCAGGTAGAGTCCTCTTCTTTCGGTATGAGGGATAGACATGATTCAATGACAAAGGTCTCATGGTTTTATTGTCGATTAAAGCTAATATCCCACAAAGCAAATATGTGTCTTCAAAATCTTTTCTTATGTATCTTAATTTAAATATGTTGACTATATCTTATGATTTACATGCAATTGCTTTTTTAAGCCTTTAAATGCTCAAATGTTGGTTATATCTCATATGTTTAAGCTCTTCATGCTATCATATCTATTTATACATATTGCCCCATTCCTAGTACAATTCATGTACTAATGCATACTTGTGCCTTCATTATCTCATTAAAATAGGGTCTGACGCTTCTACCTCTCATACTCATCCTAGTTGATCCTTTTATTGGATTCGAGAGTTGATTAGTCCTCATGTTCTGGGGACCGATTCTAGGGCAAGGATGAATAAGTTTGTTTCGGGTGTGTCTGAAATGGTGGTTAAGGAATGTTGTACGACTAGGCTTATTAAGGAAATGGAGATTTCTCATTTAATCATTCATGCTCAACAAATTGAATTATATAAGCTTAAGGAAAGGTCTAGGGAGGCAAAGAGAGCAAAGTCCGATGATGGTGATTTTTCACATTCAAGGTCTGGTGGACATTATTTCTCTAAATTATGACAAAGATTTTCTAGTCAAGGTTCCTCCCATACTCCAGATCTTAAGTTCAATAATAAAAAAAGGTGTCTAACCCTAAACCTCAAGGAGGGAATGATGATGGAAATGGATTTTTGTTTCCTACATGCCAAAATTGTGGCAAGAGTCATTCGGAAAAATGCTTGAAGGGTACATATAATTGTTTTGGTTGTGGTAAGAGTGTACATCGCTTGAGGGATTGCCCATATTGAATTGACAAGGGAAAAAATGGTAGGCAAGCTCTAGCTAGTGGTTTGGGTTCAACTGCTCCAAAGCAAAACTGATTGTCAAGACCCGAGCCCACACCCTGGACGTGACTGGCACTCGAGAACCATTGTTGGTCCCCAAGCGAACTCTCGTCCTAGCTGACTACAAGCGGAGGACTAACTCAAGCATACAGAGCTTAAAACTGAATAAAATTCATAAATTCAAATACAAAGCTCTTACTCAAATGAGTAATTCTGAATGTAACAAAATATTCAACTAGCCAGAAATAGGCAACTCAAGTCTTTAAAACAATTAACAAAATAAATGAACACACTCCGCAAACTCTACTGTCTATCTATGAAGCCTCTAACTGACAAAGATGGAAGTCGGGACAAGACCCACGACATGTTTACAACTAATATAACTGAAAGTACAAGTGGAACCCTCCGAAAGCAAGGGGGCTCACCATAGTGAACTAGAACAACAAGTGGCCTCAACGAAGCTTCTGTTGATTACCAGAAATACCTGTATCTGTATCATAAAATGATGCAGGTCAAATGACATCAGTACATGGAATGTACGAGCATGTAAGGGGAAATCTAAAGCATAAACATAAGCTTGAACTAGTAGAAAAGAAACATACTTACCTCTTCTCAAACTTACTCAACTCAAGGAATACTCAATGATACTCAAAATTACTCAATCTTACTCAACTCAAAATTACTCAACTCAAAATTACTCAAGGATAAGATACTGAACTCAGTAATGAGGTTCTCAACTCAGTGAAATGGGGCTCAACTCAATAAGAAGGTACTCAATTCAATGAAACATAGTTCAACTCAAGATACTCAACTCAAGATACAAAAGAATAAAACCACAATAAAATATGCAATTTATGGAAAGCTTTTAAAACAAAATAAAGCAACTCAATTTACTGAAGAATACAATAATAACTCAGTTTGTATATGAAAATACAAAATTATTACTTTGTGGGAGATTCTCTAACTAACAAAAATCACGATGAGCTATGTGATGATACAGAGTCTCACCTACGCTGCCAAAACCATCCTATACTTTGCCAGGGTATAAGACCTACTCCCTAAGTGGATCCACTAGTCTATGCTAAAAAGCATTAAGGAATCATCTAAAAAGTATGACCTTTTCTACCACGTTGGCTACATGGTTTATGGGGGCTATGAGTTATCTGAACTCTCCCCCATATCGTTGCTTAATACTACTCCCAAAATATACGTAGCTCATATGTTTAAAAACATAACTCTTCCTCTGATTTGAGATTATTACTCAAAAATATTTCTCTGAAAAGAGATAGTACTCAAAAACTCCTCTTAAACTCTTTTGGGAGATCTCAGTTTCCTCCTCTTTTAAATGTGAAAACATTTACTCTTAGGAATACTTAGTTCCCATAGATTGATTTTGAAAAATGAAGCTGACTGTTATCATACTCAAGAACTCAAGTCTTAAAACAAGTTTAGAAAAATTTGTAAACGACTTCTCAAAATATGGTCCATGCCGAATTATGGACGTGAACGACTCAATTCAAGGTTTTTAATAACCATACGTAGAACTCAATACTCGAGACTCAACAACTTAGAACTCAAGAACTTCAATGGTAATACTCGTTTCATGAATGCTCAACTCAGAGGGTTCATGCGAATTATGGGCATGAACTACTCAACTCAAGGACTCAAAGATACTTCTCATCTCCAGACTGCTCGACTTATAGGACTCATGCAGAATTATGGGCATGAACAACTCAACTCAAGAACTCCATGGGTAATATGTAATAGTCCCATGATTAGGAATAAAATCTCAAAGGGATTAGAAACTTAATACTCAAGACTTAGAACTTGAACATACTACTCCTCTCAAAGATACTCAACTTATAGAGTTCATGCGGAATATTTAGGCATGAATGACTTAACTTAAGGGTATGAATAACAATATGGAACTCATGGATACGACTCTTCTCATTCTCGTACTTACTTTCTCAAAACTNAATACTCAAGACTTAGAACTTGAACATACTACTCCTCTCAAAGATACTCAACTTATAGAGTTCATGCGGAATATTTAGGCATGAATGACTTAACTTAAGGGTATGAATAACAATATGGAACTCATGTATACGACTCTTCTCATTCTCGTACTTACTTCCTCAAAACTTAACTCAAAATCGATATTTGATCTCAAAGGATTCATAATTGAACTCAAAGGCTTTCTTGAACTCTACTCTTAATTCTCTCTTGAATTTGAATTATGAATTCAAGAGTTATGGTTCATTATATGAAGGATATCATGATGATAAAGTAGACTCGTGAATGCATTCTCCTCATTCTTATACACATTTGCTCAAGTCTTGAAACAAGTTATTTGAATTTGTAGAAGACTCCCTCAATTAACTCAAAGAGACTTTCTCAAAATGTTCGGAAGAGCTCTCAAGGATTAACTCTTAACTCTACCTTGAATTTGAATTATGAATTCAAGGTGATGATTCAAGTTATGAATGATTTCTAGGTGTTTAGAAGTATTTTAGAGTGTTTAGAATCGATAGGGCTTGAAGGTACCCTTTTAAAGGACTCAGATGGGTGAAACGACGGAGAAGGGGTGGGGGCAGGTAACCCTGGCACACTGAGTGGTGCAGGGCACAAGAACTCTACCTACAGAGGTGTGGTTGGGGCACAGTGGTTGGCGTAGGGTGCCAGGCCCCAACCCAGAAAACCCTAACGACTTTCTTTTCTTGTTTTCTAACCCTAGTTCGCCTAGATTCGAATGGTTTCTTCTCCAATCACTTGGATTCGATTAATAAACATAAGTAATCTACTCAATACAGCCCTCAAAATACTCACTTTCATCTCAAGAAGCCATCAAAACCCCAACAAAATAAGATTTAGAATGAAACTTCAAGAACACTTAAAAAGAACTTAAATCTTTCAATCTTTATGAAGAGAAATCGAATATGAAAATCATGTTTGGTGTGTGGGTGAACTAACCCACTATGAAAACTTACATACCTCTTAGGGATCAAACCCATGGCGAAAATCCGCAACATAACTAAAGAACCTCGACAAACGCCTTGATCATTTCCTCTAGTCTCTTCTTTTCTCTTCTTGAACTCTCAACTAAAACTCTAGGTGTATATTAGGATTATGAAACTGAAACTAATTGTATTAGACCCTTAAAACCTTACTAAAAATGAATTAAATCTGATTGGGTAAGGAAAAGACCAAAATACACCTTACTATTTTTCGGGTAACTTTTCTTAACTGGATAGCCTGACTTCAAAAAGGAATATCTCACTCATCCGACCTTGAAAATTAGCAAACTCGGTGGATTTATAAAGATAATTCAAATACCTTTCATTTGATATCTTATGGGCCACCTAAATAATCTTGCACTAAAAGTTATGGTCGTTTGAAGTTGACCCAAAACTTAAAGGAACTTAGGAATGACTTGAATGAACTCTCTTTCGTTCTTCTTAGAACTCAAGGTGCTACATCTAGTGACCTTAACACTCAAGAAATTTTAAATTCCTCGGTAAAATCCTACTTAAAATGAAGGATGGTTCAAGTCTTAGCTTAAAAATTTTCTGGGTGTTAAACTGATTTTATGCAATTCAAACTCGGCATGATCAAGAGGGTTCTCCCGATGTTGTTACCTATATGTTGAGACTCTTTCATCATGATGTTTATGCTTTGATTGATCAAGGTGCTACTTTGTCTTTGTGACGCCATATATGGCTATGAGTTTTGATATTTCTCCAGAAGTGTTATTAGACCTTTTTTTCTCTACTCCTACTAGTGAATCTATTATGGCTAAGAGAGTATAGAAATTGTCTCGTCTCCTTATCCAATTGAGTCACACATGTTCATCTTTTAGATCTTGATAAATTGGATTTTGATGTCGTTCTTGATATGGATTGGGTCCATTCTTGTTATGCTTCTATTGATTGTAGAACCAAGTGGTTAGGTTTCAATTTCCAAATGAGCCCATCCAAAGGAGGAAATTCTTTGCCTAACGTTCATTTTTTTTTTGTGTTAAATCTAGGAAGATGATTTCTATGGGCTGGATATATCGTCTTATTTGGGTTAAAGATACGGATTCTGAAACCCCTACTTTTGAGTCGGTCCTTGTGGTATATGAGTTCCAAGAGTGTTTCCTGGTGATCTACCCGATGTCCCTTTCAAAAGGGAAATAGACTTCAGTATAGAGCTTCTCTTAGATACGCAACCTATCTCTATCCCTCTTTACCGTATAGCCCTAACAGAACTTAAAGAATTGAAGGAGTAACCAAAATACTTGTTGGGTAAGAGTTTCACCTGGCCGAGTATCTCTCCATAGGGTGCTCCAGTTTTGTTTGTTCATAAGAATGAAGATTCACTTCGCATGTGTATTGACTACCATCAATTGTACAAGGTTACTATTAAGAATACGTATTCTATCCTAATGATCAATGATATGTCTGATTAACTCCAAAGAGCAAGTTACTTTTCTCGAATCAACCTCTGGTCGGGTTATCACCAATTGAGGGTGCAAGAAAGTGACATTCCGAACACGACTTTTTGAACTTGGTATGGTTATTATGAGTTTTTGGTAATGCTGTTTGGGTTGACTAATGATCCGGCTAAATTTATGGACTTAATGAATAAATTATTTAGATAATACCTTGATATATTTGTAGTTTATTGATGACATCTTGATTTACTCGCAGAATAAGGATGAGCATGTCAATCATTTGATGATTGTTTTGAAAGTCCTCAAGAACCAACCACTATTTTCAAAGTTTAGTAAATGTGAGTTTTGGTTGAGATTCGTTGCTTTTCTTAGTCACATTATTTCTGATAAGGATATTGAGGTAGATCCTAAGAAAATGAAAGCAGTTAAGAATTGGTCTAGACCTTTATCTCCTTCAGTTATTCAAAGTTTCATGGGTTTGAGAAGTTATTATAGAAGGTTTATGGAATGATTTTCTTCGATTGCCTCTCTATTGACTACGTTTGTCATGCCCCAAGTCTACACCCTTGTAACGACCCAGGGTACACCCTAGATGTAATAAGGAGTATAAGATCACGAGAGGCCTCATACAAGCCACTTAGCATATCATATCATAAAGTAATAGAATTGAGCGGGAATCTAAAACTTTTCAATAAATCAAACTCTTTCATAAAACGAGTGGAAGTATAACATAATTGTCTCAAACCATCTAAACAACATAAATAAAGTCTTGGGTCACATCCCATACAATAGTCCAAGACATAAAAGGAACGTATAAAATAAAGTGGTGATCACATCCCCGAACACAATGAGGACTCACCAAAACTTCACTTCCTTGATCAACAACGAAGCTAGCCACGAGTGTGAGAATCAATGTCGCCGGACCCTACATTTGATAAGAATATAGGCAAAAGTATGCATTAGTACAATCAACTACTAAATATGAAGGCTAGCATAAACAAAACAATCATAAGCATTAGTCAACATAAAACATAAGGCATAAGCATAATCAAGACATAATAAGCATCATAGCTTAAAGAGGAATACTCCCTTAAGGTAACCTCACTTAACCTTAGCAAAGACTTAGATCATCCGCCTCTAGTCAAACTTACATCATGGAAGGCATATCTAGAAACACTCCAAGTAAATCAACTTCATAATATAATCACATTAGTCATACTTACTTTTAGAGACATGGGGATTTGCCTCAATGCCTAGCTTATAATGGCTAATGGGTATTTGCCTCTTGCCTTATTTACTTTTAGGCGGCGGGTACTCCCCTCCACAATCTCAACATATGACACGGGTACTTGCCTCCACATCATTTCATAAGGAGCATGGATACTTGATGTTTAAATAATCAAGACACAACTTTCGATGCAAGTGTCTACGATAGTACAATAGTCTACCAAGGGTTGGGATCGTTCCCAAGAGAGTGGTTTTGAGAATTAATAGAAAAATAAAAATTAGTTCTAACTAGTCGTAGCTAAAGACATTAACGATTAAAAACATTATAAATTAAAAGGGGGACACAAGAGTGTCAATTAACAATGGGGTTTTTGTCACAAGTAAGGTAAAAACAACAAAATAAACAAGGGTTTCTATGTAATGAGAGGGGATCCTTGGGATGTGACGGGAATACGTGTTAAGATAGATTATTGGGTACATGCTTTCGATAGAAGATTCATAGAGTAATTGTGACTAGGCTAGACTTTAAGGGGGATAAGCTCTCTCTCGAGCAACTTACCCCGTTTCAAATGTGTTCCTCTCGAACACCCACTTGCTGCATGAAGAACAACCTCCGCCTTAACCCACTCACTCTCTCGGGCTGAGTGTGTGGACATGGGACTAGGGTTCACTCTCTTGAGCTAAACCTCATGTCGATCCACTCACACTGGCCATCAATCTAGTGGTCTTAGTTTTATGACCTCTCTCTCGAGCAAGCCGAAAACACATAAATAAATTTGTATTTGCAACTACAAATTCATTAAATTCATCCACAACCACTAAACAAAATCACATTTAAACAACGATTAAACTATCAGTAAGCAAGACCCAACAATTATCTTAACCCATATTCACTAAGTCACACCCCAAGAATTGGGGTTTTTAGCCACACATCAAAAGATAGAAATTTATACCTAAATGAGCTTGCATACAAATGAGTATGAATATTTAAGTCTTGTTATAGGCCAAGAATGAAGAATCTAAGACACCCAAGTCTAAATCCTTGGAGATGAAACCCTCTTTTTCTTCAAGTCTTCAAAACCCCCTCAAACTCAAAGCAAAAATACCAAAAAGTACTATTCTATATAAACATTATAATAATTGTTCGACTCTTAGAGCTACAACTCTAACTAGTATTTGTAGTTTTCACAGATTTGTGCTGCAACGGATCATTCGGCGTCATTAGTCGAAATTGCCGATCAACTCAGCGATTCTCCTTTTGGTGTAGTTCATCGCCGTCTTGCACCAACCTTCAGCATCGTCGTGCTCTGGGTCATTGGGCGACATGGTACTGCTTCGCAAAACTTCTCGGCGATGCACCGACTGCTTCATTTTTTCGCCGACTTGATCATTTCCTTCAGGGCTCAGCACACTGGAACAAAAGGCAAAGTAAGACCCTTCGACGACTCGCCAAGTGGACTCGGCGATCCTCAGGCCTTCATTTCTTCGTTCTTTTCAGCCTTTTCGTTCCTTTTTGCGACGTAGTGTCTATGCTTTCCTTCAAACTTCAAATATTTGAAACTTAAGGGTTTTCATCAGATATTGAGATAAAATAAGCATTTGATGACACAATTTCTATTAAAATATATCCCTAAATGAGTCCAATTTGTAGACTTATCAACACCCCCAACTTAAACTTTTGCTTGTCCTCAAGTAAAACTCAAGTTCAGCAGTTCAACAAGGATGTCTCAAACAGTGCTACACAATACTCAATTATGAATGTACACAACTAGACTCGATTTACTTATGCAAGGATCAATTGTGTACTCAAAGATTCAAGTTGTGACACACCATTACCAAAGATTCTCAAGCTCGCAATACTTGCTTCAAATGCAAGTTCAAGCTTAACAAAAGCCTTCGAATGCCCTCACACAAATGATGATTCTATTTTCACACGCAAAGGTATAATCAATTTAAAGTTTAGGAATCAGATACAATGCTCACACTCACAAAGATGAACCCAATGCATGCTTTCACCTATAGATTTACCCGTATTTTCCAATCAACATTTGTTTCGACTTTCTCAAGATCACAAAGGTCTTAACAATTCTTGTAATAGGGCTGAGTGCAAAGGTATGGTCATTTAGGCTTAGTGACTTTTATCCTCATGAAATGTGGTACTCTGAACACTTCCTTTCTTTTTCCTTCATCATTTTCATTAGTGCATCATAGGTCATCCTATTATTCGCTTCCCATGGATTGTTCGGAACCTATTTCTTTGGTACTTTATTCCACAACTTTCTCTTTTTTTATATATTCTTTTCTTCTTCTTTTTTTTATATATGGAAGGGTTCTATTTTTCTCAACACCATGGGTTAAAGGAGACTTTTCTTGCACTTCTTGACTTTCCCTTTTCTTTTTCACGACACCCCAACTTAGGCTTTTGGCCTAAGTTGGCTATACAATTAACCACAATTCAAGAGGATTATAGGTAATAGATTAAGAAAGGTCTAGTTTTCATCAAGTTTCTGTCAAAGAAGGGTAAGGCTCAAAGAGTGTTCAAGAGAGAATCACACGCTCACAGGGTAGGTCACAAAAGAGGTATATGTCAAATTAGTTCACACTCTTCGAAGTTGCCTAAGATCATATCAAGAGAAAATCTTACTTATTCAACCGGACCAACATGGCAAATTCTAGGTGTTGTCATGCATGGTTCCAGGTAAGCTTATCACACAAGGCATTGACACTGAAGTCAAACAAGACTCTACACTTTTGCTAGTGTGCAACGGTCATCACAAGAGAATCGATTTGATAAATGGCTAATCACGATGAGATGTAAAAAGTTCACATATTGTCTATGCAACTTTATTTGGCCTCATCGTAGCCGTACATTCATGTTCATTCGATTGTAAGCACTATTCAACTCATCGGTATTGATCAAAACCGAGACTCAAATTTGCCAAGGAATAGCCACATTCAGCAGCATATAAAAGGTGGCGAAAATGTGCAAAAAATTCAAAAAAATTCGGAAGGGTCCATATCATTTTGCAATTTAAAATAAAAGGAGCCACAAGCTAAAATATCCACAGAAAAGCAGTATTAACACAATTTTAAAGCAGAACAACCCAAATATATTTAAATGACCCAAAAGGTTCTTAAAAATGTGCTTCGGAAGTTACCGGAAACTTGTTTAGCTATATCAAAAAAAATCTGTTTCATTTTTCGAAAATTCGACTTCATATTCTTGTTTAGGGGGTCAAATTGAGTGGGAAATGGGTCTAACCCAAATTTTATAGCAACCGCATCAAAATTCGAAATTTCCAAGTGAAGCCTTTTTCGAGNTGCAAGTTCAAGCTCAACAAAAGCCTTCGAATGCCCTCACACAAATGATGATTCCATTTTCACACGCAAAGGTATAATCAATTTAAAGTTTAGGAATCAGATACAATGCTCACACTCACAAAGATGAACCCAATGCATGCTTTCACCTATAGATTTACCCGTATTTTCCAATCAACATTTGTTTCGACTTTCTCAAGATCACAAAGGTCTTAACAATTCTTGTAATAGGGCTGAGTGCAAAGGTATGGTCATTTAGGCTTAGTGACTTTTATCCTCATGAAATGTGGTACTCTCAACACTTCCTTTCTTTTTTCTTCATCATTTTCATTAATGCATCGTAGGTCATCCTATTATTCGCTTCCCATGGATTGTTCGGAACCCTATTTCTTTGGTACTTTATTCCACAACTTTCTCTTTTTTATATATTCTTTTCTTCTTTTTTTTTTTTTATATATGGAAGGGTTCTATTTTTCTCAACATCATGGGTTAAAGGAGACTTTCCTTGCACTTCTTGACTTTTCCTTTTCTTTTTCACGACACCCCAACTTACGCTTTTGGCCTAAGTTGGCTATACAATTAACCACAATTCAAGAGGATTATAGGTAATAGATTAAGAAAGGTCTAGTTTTCATCAAGTTTCTTTCAAATAAGGGTAAGGCTCAAAGGGTGTTCAAGAGAGAATCACACGCTCACAAGGTAGGTCACAAAAGAGGTATATGTCAAATTAGTTCACACTCTTCGAAGTTGCCTAAGATCATATCAAGAGAAAGTCTTACTTATCCAACCGGACCAACAGGGCAAATTCTAGGTGTTGTCATGCATGGTTCCAGGTAAGCTTATCACACAAGGCATTGACACTGAAGTCAAACAAGACTCTACACTTTTACTAGTGTGCAACGGTCATCACAAGAGAATCGATTTGATAAATGGCTAATCAGGATGAGATGTAAAAAGTTCACATATTGTCTATGCAACTTCATTTGGCCTCATCGTAGCCGTACATTCATGTTCATTCGATTGTAAGCACTATTCAATTCATCGGTATTGATCGAAACCGAGACTCAAATTTACCAAGGAACAGCCACATTCAGCAGCATATAAAAGGTGGTGAAAATGTGCAAAAAATTTAAAAAAAATCGGAAGGGTCCATATCATTTTGCAATTTAAAATAAAAGGAGCCACAAGCTAAAATATCCACAGAAAAGCAGTATTAACACAATTTTAAAGCAGAACAACCAAAATATATACACAANGTCATTTTGAAATGGTTTGCCCTTAGTCCCTATTTCCCGTTAATTAATGTTGATTGCACTTCCGCGACCGATGAAGTGTGATGACAAGTTTGAGAGGCTTGTTTGGGGTTCCTCATTCGTCATGTCACGTCTAGGCCCTAGGCTTGGGTCGTGACATATATACACAAAACACAATTATCAACACAAAAGGTGTGGTCCTCACCCCACCATAATTAAAAAGTATTTGTCCTCAAATGCAACTAACACAGAATCCGAAAGGTAAAATAAAGAAAGACAGAGAGGGAGGTAAAGAGGGGATCCTGGCTAATTGGTCGCTCCATCTGTCTGGGCTTCAGTGCCCGGAGTGACCCCCAGAAGGACCAGCTCCACTAGATCCAGCAACTAGTGCTAAGGAAGCTTGCACAGCAACATCTATCGTAATTGTTTCCATCTCGATAGGGTCTTCATCTGTAGCTCCCTCAGTCTTCTCAAGCATCTCTTCATCAGTTTTTGCTTCTGACTTGGGATCGGCTATCTACTTCGCTCTATCCTCATGTCCATAGTGGTCTGAGGCATCTCAGGCACGTCTGGAATCTCCACTGTTCCAAAGACCATGGACACATCGGCGGACTTCAAGTGGTCTATATTTTTTCACAGTTCAGCAATGGCAGCTCTTAAAGCCATCACCGCCTATATGGACCCTTGGTTGTGCTCACACACTGCTATCCTGGATGCTAGGGCATCAATGGTAGTTCTCAGAGGTATCACAACATCAATTAGGGCAACCTGGATCATTCCTGGAACAAAGGCCACTACACTAGCAGCCCAACGATCAGCAGAAATGGCCAGCTGTCCCGTCTGGAGTAGGGTAGCTTGGGTGAGTGGAAGCCGAGAAACAGCAGCAACAGTAGTGGGTCTTGGAGACCGTACAGCAGCAGAAGAACCTAGAGTATTAGCGGGAGTAGCAGTGGCAATGGATATACCTGAAGGCCCAGGGGTCGGAGTAGGCAGAGGTGCCTCTGTAAACGATGATTTTGTGTTTACTAACTCTACCGATGCTGCCTTCTTCCTTTCTTCTTGATCCTTAAGGTACTCAGCTTCGATCCTTCGGATATCAATAGAGGCTGTAGGCATCACTTCCACATCCTTCTTGGCATCTCGAGGCACCCGGGTTCGTTTGCATAATTTTTTGATCAAGACTTGGAATAGAAATAAGGTTCGGCTCTGCCTTTCACACATGAGTATCTCTGAAGCAATGATTGTACCCAAGTTTGTTCGAGTCTCCTCTATGATACAACCCAGGCAAGCTGCCTTGGCAAGGCGAAGGATCGACTCATTCTAGGACGGCATAATAGTGTTGCTGATAAAACCAAACCAGAACCTTATGGCTATGTTCAGTTCTTTCTTTTCAATAGAAAACGGCTATGTTCAGTTCTTTATTTTCAATCGAAACTCCTTCCGCCAACCACTGTGGAGTCTCATCTGAAATTAGTAGGGTTTACCACTTTTTCATCTCATCCAGCTTCTTTGTTCTAATCAAGTGTTGGTAGTGATCCCCAATATTCGTGGACATGCCCAAGACTGCGTTGATTGCCTCACTATCACACTTCACCCTCTTGCCTCTGACAACCACATAGTCAACTTCTTTGAAGGCTGGTGCTAGCTGCTTTTTCTGGGGTATTAGTGCACTTGTATGCACTGTAGAACTCACTCACCTAGTTTGGAATATAAGGACCACAGGGTTTAGTGAAGATTTGGAACTTATGGTACCTCAGGCACTCCATTATCTCTAGGTGCCTGTCTATAACTCCGTCTATGGACAAACGTTTTTCCTCCAGAATTGTCCTCAGCCCCTTAGCCTTTTCTCGATTTAATGACTTAGGTTGGGGACCCTGTACTGGAGGCGCTTAAACCATTGCATGTTCTAAAACTGAAGGTGTAGTGGAAGTAGACTGGGAAGTCTTGACCCTGGATGGATCATTCAGCTTCTTAGTTTGCCATTTTACCTTGGGGTTGCCTGCTTCTTCCTGCAACTTGAGATCTAGCCATTTCTGCAAAAATAAATAAATTAGGAAGAAGTTAAAACAACTAACTCAAATTCATAGGGACATAATTGCAGAAAAACTTGCCGAATAGATCGGCGAGTCGCCAAGTTGCTTCGGCGAGCAAGCTTTTATCCACCGAAGGATACAATGCAAAAAGGATCAGGGGTGCAGACAAAGGGGGGATCAAGGAAACTTTTGGCGAGTCGCCGAATATTTTTGGCGATCAAAGATTTCTCGCCCAAAGCTACAGGACCCATATCACAAGTAGCATGAAATTAAAGGCGAGATGGGGTCATTAGGCGAACCGCCGAGTGGTTTAGCGAGCTCGACCTGGCTTGCCTAACGTCCTAACGTGCCTATTCCAAGCTAACTTCTTGACTTCAACCTCGCAACCCCCGAAAACAAAATTAAACTATGCACTACTACAATTAAGCTCAGATCCATAACACTTAATCATGATAAACATCACGCACGCACAACCCCACAAAATTTTACTCAATTCTAGCGCAAAAAAAATAGAGTTTAAAAATCAAGATAAAATGGGCAAGATTTATAAATTGAATTTGGCATTTTGACAATCTAAATCTATCAGAGAGGCCCAGTACACATCAATTCAATAAGCCCAATTGTATAAGAGAACAAATTTATCAACATAGTCTCGGGATTCGGGAAATCCAACCTTTTATGCTGATCAAAGTACTTTCAAATGCTATGAGGCAATGTAATCCCAGGTTCGAACACCAATCGGCAACTAAAATACTAGGAATGCAAAAATAATGAAAATTACTTACTAGGTGTAGATTTGCGAAAGTTGAAATCGAGTGGAAAATGAAAATTTGTCAAACTTTGCAATCATTGGCCTTTAAAAATGCCCATTTGTTGCCCATTCGGCGACATTAGTCACGACCCTCGAACTACTCGGCGTCACGCCGAGTATTCACTTTCCTCGCCGAGTTTTACAGACTCCAAAGTAAATTGGTTTGAGTCTAACGACACGCTCTAGTTTAGGATCACCGAACCCTTTGGCGATTCGTGGAATGGACCCATAGATTGCCAATCTACACCTATCGATCACTCTCAATATTTCAACCTCCAAAATCAATACACCATTATTTCTATAATAAAACAAAGAATTTAAAACCTTGGGTTGCCTTCCAAGAAGCGCCTTAGTTAACGTCGTGGCACAACACACGTTAACACTCAAACTCTATTTTTGGGTTTAGCCATAGTATCACTAGGCAACCCCCTATTTTGTTGCGATTGGAGATCGGGAAATGCATGTCCCACGAGGTTCTCGAGCAGCTGGACAACTCTGGAATGAGACCAAATCATTCACTTCATCCCTTCAATGTCCTCATTTGTTTCTTCCAGCTCTCTATCTTACTCAGTCACCTTGTGGAGAATGATTGAGAGTATTCCCTTAAGGCATTTAACCTCATTGTCCCAGGGACTTCGTCGCTCATGAGGAGGGATGTATTTATCCTTCCTCTTGCACTTGTCTTTGATCTTCATCATTTTTTTGGCAAGCTCATCCATCTAAATCATCAGTGCGGCCATCATGAAATCCTTTTCTACTTTTTGGTTCATTTGAGCCATGCTATCGAACAGTTGGATTGCCCTCGCATAAGGCTGTTTTGCAATACCACCCGGAATGAGTTGGTCGACCAACCTTTTATTTCCGGGACCAAGACCTCTGTAGAAGCAGTCAAGAAGGATTATGTTGGGAATGTCATGAATTTGGCATTGAGCAATCAGTTCTTTAAACCTTTCCCATGCCTTGTGGACCCTTTCACCCTCCATTTACTTGAAGGTTAGGATACGATCCCGAATCATCATTACCTCTAATGGAGGTAACTCCATTTGCTCCTGAGTACTGCTTGACATACTCACCTTCTCTGTTTCAAAGCTCAAACAAGCAAAATACAAAACTAAAAATTAAGTAAGTGATCTACAACTAAGAAGAACAAAAATTCTACTAATCTAAAAATTCTCAAATAACACCACTCCCCGGCAGCGACGCCATTTTGATGTTTGCGTAATCAAGACACAACTTTCGATGCAAATGTCTACGATCGTACAATAGTTTAATAACCCAACCAAGGGTTAGGATCGTTCCCAATAGAGTGGTTTTGAGAATTAATAGAAAAATAAAACTTAGTTCTAACTAGTCGTAGCTAAAGACATTAATGATTAAAAACATTGTAAATTAAAAGGGGGACGCAAGAGTGTCAATTAACAATGGGGAGGGGGGGGGTTTGTCACAAGTAAGGTAAAAATAGAAAAATAAACAAGGGTTTATAAGTAATGAGAGGGGATCCTTAGGATGTGATGGGAATACGGGTTAAGCTAGATTATTGGGTACATGCTTTCGATAGAAGATTCATAGACTAATTGTGACTAGGCTAGACTTTAAGGGGGATAAGTTCTCTCTCGAGCAACTTACCTCGTTTGAAATGTGTTCCTCTCAGACACCCACTTGCTGCATGAAGAAAAGCCTCCGCCTTAACCCACTCACTCTTTCGAGCTGAACCTCATGTTGACCCACTCACACTGGCCATCAATCTAGTGGTCTTAGTTTTACGACCTCTCTCTCGAGCAAGCTGAAAACACATAAATAAACTTGTAGTTGCAACTACAAATTCATTAAATTCATCCTTAACCACTAAACAAAATCACAATTAAACTACGATTAAACTATCCGCAAGCAAGACCCAATAATTATCTTAACCCATATTCGCTAAATCACACCCCAAGAATTGGGGGTTTTAGCCACACATCAAGAGATAGAAATTTATACCTAAATGAGCTTTCATTCAAATGGGTATGAAGATTTAAGTCTTGATACAGGCCAATAATGAAAAATCTAAGAGATCCAAGTCCAACTCCTAGGAGATGAAACCCTCTTTTTCTTCAAAGCCCTCTCAAACTCAGAGCAAAAATAACAAAAAATACTATTCTATATGAAAATTATAATAATTGTTCGACTCTTAGAACTACAACTCTAACTAGTATATATAGTTTTCACAGATTTGTGTTGATCATTCAG
>NC_064292.1:12779059-12929943 GCF_019186545.1 Solanum stenotomum | reverse complement strand
CTTTTTGCAACGTAGGGTCTATGCTTTCCTTCAAACTTCAAATACCTAAAACTTAAGGGCTTTCATCAGATATTGAGATAAAATAAGCATTTTAGGACACAATTTCTATTAAAATATAACCCTAAATGAGTCCATTTTTTGGACCCATCAACACTCGCCTCCATGTTCATTCATCTTAGTAAGAACGTGGGGACTCACCTCTTATTCAATTCTAAGGAGTATAGGAATCAACTCATATCCTTGCATATGGAGGTCAAGGGTAATCGCCTCTAACCTCATCATTCATTAAGCATTTTAGTCTAGATTAATATTAGGTGAGCAATCCTTTCAACCTAGAATCATTCATGTGAGTAGACCTTGCACAAATCATTCAATCTTGCTTATCAATTCATTGTAGGAGGTATCCATTCCATACTACAACATCAACAATCAACAATTAATAGTCTAGGCTTTACTCTCAAAGCACTACATCTCATTATCATCATTTATGCTTTACTCTCAAGCAATTAACATCATATTCATCATATATGCTTCAATCTCAAGCAATTCTAATCATAATTCATCAATCCTATAAAGATATATCTAACCAGTAGAGTTTCCCTCTCATGGCATCAAACTCAACTATATCAATTCTACCCTAGAATCATAAGATAGGAATGAGTGCATGCAATTTCATCCTAAATACATGCAATTTTATCAATTCAATCATAAACAATCATAATCTACTAAATTGGATCAACATTCATCATAACCCACAACATTGGAAGAAACCCTAACTAGAATTGGGGAAATTCTTCTTCAAATTATGGAATTCTAGGTTACTCAATGGGAGGAAGGATCCCATGGATGAAAATCCATCATACCTTAGTCACAATGTCCACAAAAAGCTTGAATATTATGAGACTTGACTTTGACATAGCTCCAATTTCTTCCTTCTTCTTCCAACTTCTAGAGAGAGAATTTTTTACAGGAGTTTTGGATTTTCTTTTGGGTTTTGAGAGAATGACTTGAATGGGGGATTTTAAAGGTTAAAAATACTTATATAGGTGTTTTAGATTTAGATAAACGACACCACTTCAATTTAATTAAAACCTGAAAAGACCCTTAAGCCCTCAACTTAACCGTCCCAATAGGCCCACTCACGAGACGCTGCCGATGGACTGTGGATGGACCTACGATCTATCTTAGTCAGGAATGGTCTTGAAAGTGAATTTAGGCCATCGACGACTCCCCCAACCACGGGCCGTGGACCCATCCGCAAGGCGTGGATCCTGGCGTGGTTCATTGTCCTAGAGAGTGTCCTTAGTGCTCATCCACGGGGCCACTCACAGAGCGTTATTGGTCCCTGGAAGGTGACATGTTGGTGTTTTCAACATGCTAAGCCTTTCACTCGAATTTAGGGTGTTACATTATCTCCCCATTGGGAACATTCATCCTAAAAGGCACTTCTTAAAGAAGACGACTTAAGACTAGCAACCCATCATGCATGCAACACGTAAAATGCACACAACTAAGGAGAAAACATCATCTTCAAGTCGAACTTACTTAATGCACCATAGGAAGTAGGAACTGTATCTAACCACCCAATATGCATGAAATTTTTCACGTTTCTCATGTTCTAGAAGGAACTATCATCTCCAACTCAAAAGCAATGCTCAACACAATCTCATGGAGCCTAAATGTAATTTGTACTCAAGCACATATTCAAGGAGAGAATCTCCACTCCAAGGCCAGTCATGTTCTACAACTCATCTCATGAAGTTTATAAGCAACTTACACTCAATACTCAACAACATCAGGAACAGAATTCACATAAGTCATTTCTTTCAAAACTTAACTTTTATCATGAACATTTAAATTTAAGAAAATCATGAAAACACATAAAACACACATGACTTCAAACATAGGCAAACCAAGAGGAACTCATTACCTTAAACTAGAATAGGAGGAAAAAGATGAGGATATTGGGACATCATATTGGCCTCGGACACCCAAGTCGCGCCCTCAACTAGGTGGTTCCTCCATAACAGCTTAACAGAAGCAACCTCTTTGTTCCTCAATCTCTTAACTTGCCGGTCTAAGATCTCAACCGGAACTTATTCATAAAAAAGGTTCTTTTTCACTTCTAACCCTTCTAGGGGAATTATGGATGTCGGATCTCCAACATAATTTTTCAACATAGAGACATGAAAAACTGGATGCATCGAAGCCAACTCATTTGGCAAAT
Organism: Solanum stenotomum; assembly: GCF_019186545.1. Classification (NCBI taxonomy): domain Eukaryota; kingdom Viridiplantae; phylum Streptophyta; class Magnoliopsida; order Solanales; family Solanaceae; genus Solanum; species Solanum stenotomum. Next base: position 12,927,716 of record NC_064292.1, on the reverse strand, counting down.
CAAGCTCATATGCAACCTTACCAACATGCCTCAAAATTTGATATGTGCCTACAAAATGGGGACTAAGCTTCTTTTCTTACCAAACCTCATTACACCTTTCTTGGGTGAGATTTTCAAGTAAACCCAATCATGCACATCAAATTCAAGGTCTCTCCTTCTAACATCTACATAAGAATTTTTTTGACTTTGAGCCATTCTCAACCTTTCTCAAATGAGCCGAACCTTCTCAATAGCCTCATGAACTAACTTGGGTCCTATCAAAGCAACCTCACCCACCTCAAACCATCCTATAGGGGATCTACACCTCCTACCATAAAGAGCCTCAAATGGTGCCATACCAATACTCGAATGATAGCTATTATTATAGGCAAATTCTATCAAAGTCAAATGGCCATCCCAATTTCCCTTGAAATCTATCACGCATGCCCTCAACATTTCTTCCAATGTTTGGATTGTTCTTTCCGCTTGCCCATCGGTTTGGGGCTGAAAAGTCGTACTAAGCTTAACTTTCATGCCAAGACCCTTCTAGAAAGACTTTTGAAACTATGAAGTAAACTGAGTACCTCTATCGGAGATAATGGACAAGGGCACTCCATGCAACCTTACCATCTCTCTCAAGTACAACTTAGCATAATATTCCGCCGTATAGGAAACCTTGACGGGAATGAAATGGGCTGACTTCGTCATTTGGTCTACTATAACCCAAATCGGATCATATTTATACCGAGTATGAGGCAATCCCACTTTGAAGTCCATATTCAAATCTTCCCACTTTCAAGTAGGAATGTTAATATCTTGGGATAAATCTCCTAGCTTTTTATGTTCAACCTGAACTTGTTGGAAATTAGGGCACTTAGCCATAAATCCCGCAATATCCTTTTTCATCCCATTCCACTAATAGATCTCCCATAAATAACGGTACACCATGGTGGCTCCCGGGTGAATGAAATACCGAGAACTTTGGACTTCTGACAAGATCTGTTTCGTCAAGTCATCAACATTCGAAACACACAAATGACCTTGGTACCTTACGACACCATCTCCCCGGGGAGAAATCCTCTACGAACTTCTTTAACACCGCTTCTTTCAATTCTACTAAGGTCGGATCAAGACATTGTTTTTCTTTAACATCGGCTACAAAAGACGATTCGGACCCATTATGGACCACAACGCAACTGTTGGTGGAATCTACTAGTTGAACTCCCAATTGGGCCAACCTATGAACATCTCGAACAAACTCTTTTCTCTCAGCATCGACATGTACAACACAACCCATGGATAATTGACTAAGGCCATCCGTCACCACTTTTGTTTTACCGGGGTGATAGAGAACACTCATATCATAATGTTTCAATAACTCAAGCCACCTCCTTTGGCGAAGATTTAGATCTCTTTGGGTAAACACATATTGTAAACTTTTGTGATCGGTAAACACATCAACATGGACCCCATAAAAATAATGCCTCCAAATCTTTAAGACAAATACCACCGCCGTTAATTCAAGGTCGTGGGTAGGATAGTTCTTCTCATAAACATTTAGTTTCTTTGAAGCATAGGCAATCACCTTACCATTTTCCATTAGCACACACCCCAATCCAACTCTAGAGGCATCACAATATACCACAAAGCCATCCGTACCTTTCGATAAGGTCAATATCGAAGCGAAAGTAAGTCTATCCTTCAACTCTTGGAAACTTTTTTCACAAGCTTTGGACCATATAAATTGGCCTTCTTTTGAGTTAAAGTCGTCAACGGAGAAGCAATGGAGAAAACTCCCTCAACAAATCTCCTATAATAATCGGCCAAACCTGAGAAACTTCTAATATATGTTGGTGGTAGAGGTGTAGGCCAACTGTTGACCGCATCCATCTTCTTTGGATTTACCTCAATACCCTTATTTGAAACTATATGGCCAAGAAAATATACGAAACTTAACCAAAACTAATATTTACTAAACATTGCGTAAAGTTGTTGGTCCTTGAGAATTTGTAATACAATTCTCAAATGATCAATATGCTCATTTTCACTTCTTGAATAAATAAAAATATCACATATGAACACAATTACGAGCATATCAAGGTATTGTCTAAACATCCATAAATGTCGTCAGGGCATTAGTCAAACCAAATGACATAACCAAAAACTCATAATGACCATATCGGATTCTGAAAGCCGTTTTCAGAACATCGTCCTCTTTAACCCTCAATTGGTGATAACCCGATCAGAGATCAATTTTGGAGAAATAGCTTGCCCCTTGGAGTTGATCAAATAAGTCATCTATTCTTGGAAGAGGATACTTATTCTTGATGATGGTTACTTTGTTCAATTGGAAATAATCAATACAAATACAGAGTAAACCATCTTTGTTCCTAACAAACAAAATCGGAGCACCCCATGGAGATATAATCGGTCGAATGAAACCCTTATCCAATAAGTCCTTTAATTGATCCTTCAATTCCTTAAGTTCTGTCGGAGTCATTCTATAAGGAGGAATAAAGATAGGTTAAGTATCAGGGAGAAGGTCAATCCCAAAGTCTAATTCCCTTTCGGGAGAAACACCAGGTAAATCATCGGGGGATACTTCTGAAAACTCTTTTACAACAGGGACCGACTCAAGAAAAGGAGTGTTGGACTCCACATCCCTCACCCTCACTATATGGTAAATACAACCCTTAGAAATAATTGACCTCTAGGCATAGAGTTTCCCCCCTTCCACTCAAGGATAGGCTCATTTGGAAACTGAAACTTGAATACTTTAGTCTTACAATCAATAGAGGCATAACAAGAATACAACCAATCCATACCCAAGATAACATTGAAATCTATCATGTCAAGATCTATCAAATCAACCAAGGTAACTCTATGGTACAAAGAAATGGGACATCTTCTATAAACCCTCTTAGACACCACAAAATCACCAACAGGGGTAGAGACGGAAAAAGGTTCAAATAATACATCGGGAGGCATATCAAATCTCATAGCTACATAGGGAGTCACAACTGACAAAGTAGCACTCGAATCTAGTAAAGCATACACATCTATATGAAAAATTTTTAACATACAAGTCACCACATCCGAGGAACTCTTTTGATCACCTTTAGTTTGGAGAGCATAAAAATAGTTTTTCTTAGAAGCATTCCCGCCCGAACCAATCAAACCAAATGAAGGGTAGGGTTGAGCCCTACGACGACCAACTCCATCATTCTTAGAAACCAAAGGACAATTCCTTATTTTGTGATCTGTCTTTCAACAACCAAAGCAAGCATTAGAACCCGCTAAACACATCCATTTATGATTTCTCCCACATTTATCACAAGTAAGCATCAAAGACCTATTACCATCTTCTTGAGGTTTTGGGTTAGACACTTTTCATTATTAGGCCTTGGAGGAACACTAGAAGAACCTTGACTAGAGAACTTTTGTCTAAACCTTGAATGTCCCCGTCCACTAGACTTAGAATGTGAATAGTTACCATCATCCACTCTTGCTCTTTTTGCCTCTCTAGATCTTTCCTTGAGATTTTCTTCCTCAATTTGTTGGGCATGCACCATAAGGCGAGAAATGTCCATGTATTGGACAAGCATAGCAGTGCGGCACTCTTTGACTTCTATGTCGGACACTCCCGACACAAGCTTACTCATCTTGGCCCTACGATCCGCCACAATAGAAGGAGCATACTTGGATAGTTGAGTGAACCTCAAAGTGTATTCCCTTACACTCATATTTTCGTGCCTAAGGTTGATGAACTGAAGTACCTTGGCCTCTCTTATCTCTAGAGTGAAGAATTTGTCAAGAAAAAATCCTTTAAACCTTTCTCATTCTATGGGACCCCCTTCCACCAGTGTCACACCCCGAGACTACACCCTGGGCGGGACTGGCACTCAAGAACCATTGTTGGCCCCAAGCGAACCCTTGGTCTGGCTTACTAACTCAGCGGAAGACTCTAAGCATTATTGCAATGATCATATGCATTTAAACTCAAATGTTTTATAAAATAACTTAGAACGTTTAAAGGTCAAACATTCAACTTGGCAAAAGTGGAAACTCAAGTCTTAACAAAGAAATAACAATGTAAAGACAGTTGCACTACTGACTTTCTATGAAGCCTCTAAAACAAGGAGGGAAGTCAGGACAAGACCCATGATCATCCTAACAATGAAATACTAAAAGCAAATGATAAAAGGAGCCCTCCGGGAAGCTAAGAGGCTCACCAACAGACTCTGAGTGCTCAACTAGATCAACGAGGCTTGGATGATGATGCAGGCCAAATGGCATCAATACATTGAATGTACAAGTATGCGAAGGGAAAACTAAACATAATATAAGCTTAAAAGGAATCTGAAAGAAACACTTACCTTGGCTTTACTCAAATCATAAATGACTTAACTCAATATAAAGCAATAAAACAGATGCAATATATGGAAAGTTTGTAAAACAGTAGAAAAGAACTTAGTTCGTTAAAGAAAATGCAATAACAAACTCAACTTTTCTCATATAATAAAGTAATATAGTTTTTGTGGGAGTTTCTCTAACCGACAATGTAACACCCTGTATCCGAAACGGACCAAAAATGCAGATTTTGAGAAGTTGCAGGTGCAACTTACGATCACCATCCACGGACCATAGATCAGACCACGGCCCGTTCTGGTGGTCCGTGGTTCACCACTATAATCCCTCCCCAAACCAGCTCAGAAAATTGGCTAAGTCCCGACTCACGGACAGACCCACGGTCCGTGGTCTGTGTCCATGGATCGAGACTTCCCTTACCAGCCTCTGACACAAACTACGGTCTACCAGAATGGACCGTCATTCGATCCACGGTCTGTAGGTCTGACCATAGATGAGGTTAGCAGCTAGTTAGATGAAAAATATTGATGGGTCAACTTCAGATGGTCATAACTTTTAGCAAAAAATGAATTATGTGTCCTATTACCTATGGTTAGATAGATAATTGAATTATCTTTCCAACGCCACCAAGTTTGCTAAATTCTGATCTCAGAGTAAAAAGTTATGCTCATTTTAGTGAAGCCCTGTCGGGCAGACTCGACCTACGGACCCAATCGACGGACCGTCGATTGATTGACGGACCGTCAGTCCAGTCCGTCAATCACTCCGACAGCAGCTAATTCAAGGGTCTTTTGGTCTTTTCCTATTTCGTTTAACCCCTAAGATACGTCGCTTAGACTCTAAATCATGAGATTTTAATCAGTTTAAGCCTAGAAACATAACTAGAACTTACCTAAGTCAAATCATTAATCAAACTTAGAAAATTAGAAGCAAGAGAGAAGAAAAAGATCAAGAACCCTAGTTCAAGAACGCAGCGAGGTTTCTTCAGTTCCAGCCCCGAAATCGAAAGATTTCTCTGTGGAATTCGTCACCAGGTATGTGGGATTTCACTAGTGGGTTCCTTTCGCCTATTAGGTCCCTATAATTCAGTCAGATTCTTGATTCCATGATTATGAACAAACCTAGGGTTTCTAGAATTTCAACAGATCATCATGAATTAGTTATTTAAATATTCCAAATCAGAATATCATGTTATTGCTTAGTTTATCGCATAAACTTTCAGAACCCTAGCTATGTATTTCTTTAGTTCTTGAATTACACATGCTAGGTCAGATATTTCAGTATTCAGTTATACATGCCTCAGTTTATGAATGCATCATTATCAGATTAATTGTTGCATTCTCAGTTTGCATGTTCAGTTCGAGCTATCCAGTAATTTACAGAAATTCAGATATAATGTATTAATTACTTAATTCATTAGGAGTAGCATAATACCGAGTTGGACTAGGGTTCAGCGTACCCATATAGTCCCAGAACTACGAGCCACGTAGGTGTAAGTCCCCTCTGTGGGCAACATCAGTTTAGTGATCATGCCAGCATGCCTCTATACTTCTGGCANTATAAATTTGGTCATTGCATCAGTTAGCTCAGTATTCAGAATTTTCAGTATCTATATCATGTTCAGATTATTTCATTGCTTTATTGCTTTGTTCAGTTATATGTTATTTCAGCTTTACTCTATCCTGCATGCTCAGTACCTTTCAAGTACTGACGCATACATGCGCTACATCTTCTCGTGATGTAGGTTCAGGTTCTCAGCATCCAGATCACGTTTAGATCGGTTCTCGATCTCCAGTTCAGCAGTATCAGTGGTGAGTCCTCATTCTTCGAGGACTAGTGACATGTTTATCTTTATTGCTTTTAGTCTTTAGTTTCAGTTTTGCTAGATCTAGTTGGGGCATGTCCCAACATTTCTAGTCAGTTTAGAGGCTTATTTTAGACATAGTCAGATTCAGCTTAGTATTGAGTTAATAACTTCTTTGTATTAAACTCATCAGTTTTCATATATCTCAATTATAATACATGGGTATTCCCCATCTCTTCAGTTTATTTATGATTTAGCTTCCGTATCCGTTTATTATCTTTAGTATGTTCATGATCATGCCAGCAGGGTTAGCTTGGGATCACTTGTGGTCCTAGGTCCCGTGTCCGCATCTCGGGGGTAGCTCGGGGCGTGACAGACAACCATCACTATGAGCCTAAGTGGTGATATAATGTCTTGTCCACGCTGCCAGAATTGTCCTATAATTTATCGTCATATAAGACGCCTTAACTAAGTGGATCCACTAGTTTATGCTAAAAAGCACTTAAGGAATCAACTAAAAAGTATGATCCTTTACTACTCATGATGGCTACATGGTTTATGGAGACTTGAGTTATTATGAACTCACATCCCCATATCGGTGCTCAATACTATTCCCAAAAGTATACTTAGCTCATACGTTTTTAAAACAAGACTTCTTTCTTTGGTTTGATATAATTACACAAAACTTGGCTTACAAGCACTCTTGGAATCGATGTTCCCTTTCTTTCTCAAATGTGAAAACATTTCTAACTTTTGGGAATACTTAGTTCCCGTATAATCTTTGAAGAAATGAACTTTACTCTTAACTATTTAGTCAACTCGAAACTTAAGTCTTAAGACAAAGTTAAAACATTTGTGAAAGACTTTTGAAAACTTTATAAACTTCACTTAACTTGACTTTTAACTTTCCTTGACTTGACTCCTAAGTTTCCTTGAATTGAATTATGGATTCAAGGATTGTGATTTGCGATAGGAACGATCTCATGATGTTTAGGAGTGTTTTTGGATAGTTAAACATGAGAAAAGATCAACAAATCACTGTCTGGAAACTACTCCGCGATGCAGAGATGTATTTAAATTTTTGGTCGCGAAAACAATTTTGTGGCAGAACGGTTTGTGACCACTCCGCGACGTAAGAATGAATTTTCATAATCTGAGAAACATGTCTGTGATGCGGACCTGGTACCCAGATTCGCTCGACTTTTTCCTTCTTCGTTTTCCAGCCCCAATTCGCCTAAACTCATTTATTTTTCCCAAATCTTTTGAGATTCAGCAAATGTACCTAAGAACTTAACTCAAAACAACTGTATAATTCGACATAATGATCTCAGAAACTTCTCAATCTCAACCCAATTCAAGAATGACATCAAATTCAAGAATACATATCAAGAACATCAAACTTTCAACCCTTTTAGGATGAATTCACGCTGAAATAAACATGTTTGGCACATCGGTGAATGAACCCAACATTATGAAAGCTTCACATACCTTGTAGGGATCACCCCTTGATGAAATCCACAATCTTAGCTTCGAGAATTGACGATTCTTGCTTCTTCTCCTCTTTTCTCCTCTTCTTTTCTCTTCTCTAAAACCCTAACTCAATTTTTCAACAGCATAAACTGACCAAGTTCAGTTTAGACCCCTAAGTAATTACCAAAAATAAATTAATTTAATTGGGTATGGTAAATACCAAAATACCCTTCCAAAATCCAATTTAGACTTTCCTTGTTTGAACAGCCCAATTTCAAATGGGAACATCTCACTCATACGAACTCAAAATCTCGTAAACTCAGCGGCGTTGGAAAGATTATTCCAAGATAAGTCCTACGATATCTGGAAACAAACCTAAATCATCATGATCAAGGAGTTATGATCGTTTGAAATTGACCAAAAACTCAAACTTAACATAACAAACTTCTAGATTTTTCATTCTTTCCTAGAATGACTATTCCCAATTCTAACTCTTTCTAGTTCTTTCAATTAGTGAGATTTTATAATATCTCCCCCTTGGGAACATTCTCCCTCGAATGAGATTATTGATGAGTCGACAAATTGGACTCATTTAGGGCTTTATTTTAATGGAAATAGTGTCTTTTACCTCAATACCTGATTAAAATGCTAATTTTTTAGGTATTTAAAGTTTTAGTGGAAGCATGGACACTTAGGCGCAAAACGGAGCAAATAGGGCTGAAAAGAACAAGATATGAAATCATGCGGATCACCAAGTTCAACTTGGTGAGTCACCAAAATGACATGAGCCGCCTTTCATTCCAGTACGCGAAGCCTTGAAGGAAGTGGATCAAAAGGCGAGGAAAAGAGCAGTTGGCGGGTCGCCGATCAGTTTCGCGAAGCAGTACTGTACCACCCAATGATCCAAAATGCAAAGATGCTAAAGGCAAGACACTGAAGGTGACGAGCTGACCAAAGGGCGGATCGCCGAGTTCATCGATGATCTCGACTCATGTCGCCAAACAATCCTCCGCAGCACAATCTGTGAAAACTATAATTACTATTTAGAATTATAGACTTAAGGGGGATTGGAGTGTGGAACAATTATTATTATTATTTTCACATTAGAACATACACTAGCTAATATTTTTCTCTCAAGTTTGGAGAGGGTTTTGTGGAGACTTGAGAAAAGGAGTTCTTCTTCCCCAAGTTGGAAGTGGGTCTTCTTTATTCACTTTCCTTTGCTTAATTCAAGGTTTAATTTCTTATACCTAGTTTATTTCATTATCATGTTAGGTATAATTTATTATTTCTTGATGTGTGGATAAAACCCACCATTCTTGGGATGTGATTTAGCAAATATGGGTTGATATTCTTGTTTGGTCTTGCTTGCTGATAGGTTAGATGTATGTTAATGGTGATTTCACCTAGTGGTTGAGGTTTAATCTAAAGGGTTTGTAGTTGCGAATACAAAGCCACCCATGTGTTTTTGGCTTGCCCGAGAGGGAGGTCGCGAAACTAAAACCACTAGACTGATGGCCTAAGGAGTGGGTCGACATGAGGTTCAGCCTGAGAGGGTGAGCCCTAGTCCCATATCCTAACACTCAGCTCAAGAGAGTGAGTGGGGTAAGGCATAGGCTGGTCTTTATGCGGCAGATGGGTGTTCGAGAGGAACGCATTTGAAACGGGGTAAGTTTCCCGAGAGGGAACTTATTTCCATTTAAAGCTTAGCCTAGTCATTATTGTCTTGAAAAATTCCTATTGAAAGCATGTACCCAACGATTTATCTCAACTTGTATTGCGGTCACATCCCAAGAACCTTTTCCCATACTTGACTTTCTTGTTTATTTTGCTGTTTTGGTACTTGTTACAAAACCCCCATTTGATATTTGACACTTTTGTGTCACCTCTTTTGCATTTACAATGTCTTTTATCGCAAACGTCTTTAACTACGACTAACTTGAGTGAAATTTTAATTGGCTATTAATTCTAAAAAAACCCGCTCCCTTTGGAAACGACCCCAACCCTTGGTTGGATTACTATATTATCGACGATGGTAGACACTCATTTCGTAGGATAGTGTCGTTGATCACGATAAGCATCAAAATAGCTCCGCTACCGGGGAGTGGTGTTATTTGAGAGTTTGTAGTTAATCATATTTTTTGTTATTCTTATTGGTAGTTTACTAACTTAAATTTTAGTTGTGTTTTAGTTATTGTGCAAACATTGCAGAAAGCATGAGTGTCAACGGTAGTAACAGGAGGCAGGTGGGCCATCAGGATGACATCAGAAATCTCCATGATGTCCAAGAACCCAATCTCAACGATCCACATCTCATGGGAGGTGTTGGAGCTATTCGCCTTCCCCCAGCAGAGGGAAACACAATATTTCACATTACACGCACCATATTGCGACTTCTACAACTAAAGGGGCATTTCAGCGGACTAGTTCATAAGGACCCACACGAGCATCTTTGAAACTTCGTAGACGTGTGTGGACAATCTCATTCAAAAACATTTATCAGGAATTAGTACGATTGAGGTTATTTTCTTTTTCATTAATGGGTGAAGCATGCAAGTGGTTAGTCGAGTTGCCATGTAACTCATTCACCTCATGGGAGGAGTTGGTGAATGCATTCAATGTGCGATTTTTCCCTCCTTCGAAGATGATGACTATCTGGGATAGCATCCACAGCTTTAAGCGTCTGAATGGTGAACCTATGCACGAAACCTAGCTCAGATTTAAAAAACTGGTGCAACAATGTCCAACACATGGTCTTCCTAACAATGTGCTCGTTCAATACTTCTACCGGAGTCTAGACTCGGTAAACAAGGGTGTAGCGGATCAACTCTCAACCGGTGGCTTAATGCAGCAACCATACGCAGTGGCAGCTCAACTCCTTGATGGTATGACAATCATCAACAGGGCATGGTACACCCGCGAAGATCAAGTCTCACCGGTCACATTTCAGCTATCTAAAGAGCAGGTTGAAAAAGACAATGAGAGAGATCAACATATGGCCAAGATCATGACACAGCTTGATATTCTATCCAAAAATGTCATAGGAGGTGGTGCCTGTGGTATCAATGTTATGGGAGTCGGGTGTGCAAATCCTGAGGAGGCAAGTTTCGACGCCTTGTATAATGAAGAGGTAAACTTCTTAGCCAACCAAGGTGGTGGTTATCGATCAAATTACCGAAGGCAAGGTGAAAATCAAGTTTGGGCTAAAGATGAAAGATGGAAGGATCGAGAATAGAGAGACCAAAATTCTAATTGGAAAGATGGGGAGAAAGACAGATATGTGCCTCCCCACGAACACCAAAAGCCAAAGGACTCGAAGGGTAGTAGGTCTGAGGATATGCTTTTGCGCATCCTCAACAGAGTTGAAGGGTCAGACAAACTGCTGAAAGGCATGAAAGAGGATGTTTCCACCCTCAGCCAGACCGTTACTTCTCATTCTATTTTAATCAAGCAGTTGGAGACCCAAATGGTTCACATCTCGTCGCACCTAAATCCGAGACAGCAAGGGGGCTTGCCTAGTAACACCATGATGTTAACAAAGGCGTTGTTTGGAAGAAAACCCAAAACCCTTTATTACTTTATTTCACTTTGAGAAAATACTGGTGTGTAGTTTGGACAGGTTGAAGCAAGGAGAGGAAAGTGAAATAATGTATCGAGGCAAGCAACAAGTCCAGTTGGCGGATCGCCGATGATATCGGTGACGACTCTTTCCGTCGGGTGATTCAAGGCAATGTCAGCTAGGATTCTGTGAAACTTGGCGTTCAGTAGATAATTAATGGCGAATCGCCAACCATGTCGGTGATTGCAACATAAACCGCCGTTGAGATCCTCACATGAGCTGTGAATCTTGTTACATTTGGCGAAGAGACTAGACACTTGGCATTTCGCCGAGTGAATGAGTGTACCTAACGTACATCGCCGAATGGGCAGATACTGGATGGTTCGTGCAGGCCATAGGTTTAAATATTCTGATTCATTCATTCTCTCTTATTTCTTCAGCCTACCAACCTCACATCTGCACTTTAGGTTTATATTTCTTGCAAGTCTAAATTATTGTAAGTGTCAAATTGTGTGCGGATTTGGATCTCATTGCTACCTAGCAATCATTAGTATCGAGTCGGCACTAAAGGTTGGTGATTCAAACCCCATTTTAATTTAGTAAAATTGTACTCATTTGCATAGTGTTGATATTGTCAAGTCCTGGCTAAATCTCAGCATTGATGGTACTTTATACATCATTGATCAACATCTTTGCGTAATTGGTAGAATCCAAATCAACTGTGCTCTAATTTGAATTCATTGACTGCGGGTGTGTGATACTATTATGGGTTTTATTGTGAGTTCGTGCTATAGGGGTTTGAGTTTCTTTGACCTGGGTTGCGGGGGTTGAGCCTGGAAATTGCATAGAACATAGGCGTGTTGAGTCAGTTAGAAAGTTGGGCTTAGCTCGCCAAATCACTCGGCTATTCGTCGAACTTCCCTTGTCACCTTTCATTAAAAGAAAATTTGGGTTATTTAATCTGTTAAAATCGGCGAGAAACCTGCTATCGCTGAATATTTTTGGTGACTCGCCAAGAGATCTTTTAAATCGCCCTTCTTGCTTGCACCCTTAGTTCCGTTATGCACAAATTTCAATGACTAACCTAAATGAGTAAGCATATCACCAACTAGTGCGCAAGGTGATTTTATGCACACCAGACTCCTGCTCTGTCTAAATACTTTCTAATTTGTCCCAAAGCCTTTGCAGAAATGGGAAGACCAAATGTTGCAGGAAGAGACAGGCCACCCTGACAAGTAAAAGCAAGGGATTTCAAAAGAGACAAAAAGATAGCAGAACTAGCCAAAGAAAGAAGGGAGAGTAAGAAAGCAAGTGCCAGTAAGAAAATTCCCATTGATCCCGCCATTACTTCATGGAGGTGCGGATGATACACAGCCGCAAATTCCTTCTTGGCGGCCCATGATGTGGATAGAATGGTCGAAGCTAACATCGCTGAAGAAGATAGAACAAAGGAACATAATGAAATCCAGAATGACAACTCAAGGGCCATTGTCAAGTTTCAGACTAATGAACCAAGCAACAATGCTCTGACAGATGAAGTAAGCGTGTAGACAGGATTCCCCTTCACCTCTCTCTATTTTTTATTTATCGGCCCTTTTGGATACTTATTACCTGCATTTGAGGACAAATGATTTTTATTTGTGGTGGGGTGAGGCCCACACCTTTTGTGTTGACAGTCATGTTTTGTTTTGTATATATTTGGGTTGTCTGTTTTTAATTATTATATTTTAAATTACTACTTTTCTTTGGATGTTTGAGCTCATGGCTCCTATCGTTTTAATTGCAAAATAATTTTGATCCTTTCAAAAAAATTTCACCAACCACCTCTTGTGTTGAAAGTGATTGTTCTTTTGCAAAAACAATTTGAGTCTCGGTTTCGATCAATACTGATGACTTGGCTACGATGAGGCCAAATGAAGTTGCATAGACAAGATGTGAACTCTTTGCATCTCGTTGTGATTAGCCATTTATCAAATTGATTCTCTTATGATGACTGTTGCACACTAGCGAGCTTGTCTAGTCGTGTTTGATTGAAGTATCGATGCCTTGTATGATTAGCTTACTTTGAACCATGCATGAATAAACCTAGAATTTTCCATGTTAGTCTGATTGATTTAGAAAGGTGTCCTCTTGAGATGATCTTAGGCAATTTTAAAGAGTGTGAGCCAATTTGACATATACCTATTTTTGTGACCAACCTGTGAGCGTGTGAAACTCTTTTGAACACCTTTGAGCCTTACCTTTCTTTGGAAGAACCTTGATAAACCCTAAATTTTTTTCATCCACTACCTATAATCCTCCTGAGATGTGCTTAGTAAATAGCCAGCTTAGGCCAAAATTCTAAGTTGGGGGTGTAAGGAAAAGGAAAAGTCAAGAAGTGCAAAAAAGCCTCCTGAACCAATTGTATTGCAAAACAAAATGATAACCCTCTATAATTATTAAAAAAATAAATAAAGAGAAGATAAAAGAAAGAAAAAGAAAAGTTGTGGAATAAAAGTGCAAAAGAAACTGGGTTTCCAAGCAATACATGGAGAACGAATAATAGGATGACTTATGAGCACTAGAAGAAGAATTGAGGAAGGAAGGGAAGAGGTTGTTTTGAGAACATCACATCTCACTAGAAAAAAGTCATTGAGCCTAAATGACCATACCTTTGCACTCAGCCCCATTACAAGCCTTAAAAAGACCTTTTTTATCTTGAGTAAGCTGGATCGAAAGTCAATTGGAAAATAAGGGCAAACCTATGGGTGAAAACATGCATTGTGTTCCTCGTTTTGAGTGTGAGCGTTGTATCTGATTCCTGATTTTAAATTGACTCATATATGTGTGTGACTATGGAATCATTCTTTGTGCGAGGGCATTTAGATATTTTGTTGAGCTTAAACTTGCACAAGTAGCAAGTATTGCGAGCACAAGAATCTTTGGTGATGGTGTGTCACAATTTGAATCTTTGAGTACACAATTGATCCTTGCATAAGTAAATTGAGTCTTGTTCTGTGCATTCATGATTTAGTCTTGTGTAGCACTGTTTGAGGCACCCTTTTTGAACGGCTGAACTTGAGTTTGCTTGAGGACAAGCAAAAGCTTAAGTTGGGGTGTTGATGAGTCCACAAATTGGACTCATTAAGGGCTTTGTTTTAATGGAAATAGTGTCCTTGAATGCTTGCTTTACCTCAATACCTGATTAAAATGCTGAACTTTAAGGTATTTGAAGTTTTAGTGGAAGCATGGACACTTAGGCGCAAAATGGAGCAAATAGGGCTGAAAAGAACAAGAAATGGAATCTTACGGATCGCCGAGTTTAACTTGGTGAGTCGCCGAAACGACATGATCCGCCTTTCGTTCCAGTACGCGAAGCCTTGAAGGAAATGGATGAAAAGGCGAGGAAATGAGCAGTCGGCAGGTCTCCAATCAGTTACACGAAGCAGTACTATACCGCCCAATGATCCAGAATGCAAGGATGCTAAAGGCAAGACACTGAAGGCGATGAGCTGACCAAAGGGAGGATCGCCGAGTTCATCGGCGATCTCAACTAATGTCGCCGAACAATCCTCCAGAGCACAATCTGCGAAAACATATAAATACTATTTAGAATTGTAGTCTTAAGGGGGATTGGAGTGTGGAACATTTATTATTATTATTATTTTCACTTTAGAACATACTCTAGCTAATATTTTTCTCTCAAGTCTGGAGAGGGTTTTGTGGAGACTTGAAGAAAGGAGTTCTTCTTCCCCAAGTTGGAGTGGGTCTTCTCTATTAACTTCCCTTTGCTTAATTCAATGTTTAATTTCTTATAACGAGTTGATTTCATTATCATGTTAGGTATAATTATTATTTCTTGATGTGTGGATAAAAAACCCCATTCTTAGGGTGTGATTTAGCAAATATGGGTTGATATTCTTATTGGGTTTTGCTTGGTCATAGGTTAGATGTATGTTAATGGTGATTTAACCTAGTGGTTGTGGTTTAATCTAANNTTATTATTATTATTTTCACTTTAGAACATACTCTAGCTAATATTTTTCTCTCAAGTCTGGAGAGGGTTTTGTGGAGACTTGAAGAAAGGAGTTCTTCTTCCCCAAGTTGGAGTGGGTCTTCTCTATTAACTTCCCTTTGCTTAATTCAAGGTTTAACTTCTTATAACGAGTTGATTTCATTATCATGTTAGGTATAATTTCTTATTTCTTGATGTGTGTCTAAAAAACCCCATTCTTAGGGTGTGATTTAGCAAATATGGGTTGATATTCTTATTGGGTCTTGCTTGCTGATAGGTTAGATGTATGTTAATGGTGATTTCACCTAGTGGTTGTGGTTTAATCTAAAGGGTTTGTAGTTGCAAATAAAAAGCCACCCATGTGCTTTCGGCTTGCCCGAGAGGAAGGTCGCAAAACCAAAACCACTAGACTGATGGCCTAAGGAGTGGGTCGACATGAGGTTCAGCCCGAAAGGGTGTGCCCTAGTCTCATATCCTAACACTCAACTCGAGAGAGTGAGTGGGGTAAGGTGTAGGTTGGTCTTCATACGACAGATGGGTGTCTGAGAGGAACGCATTTGAAACGGGGTAAGTTGCCCGAGAGGGAACTTATTTCCATTTAAAGCTTAGCCTAGTCACTATTGTCTTGCAAATTTCCTATTGAAAGCATGTACCCAACGATTTATCTCAACTTGTATTGCGGTCACATCCCAAGAACCTTTCCCCATACTTGACTTTCTTGTTTATTTTGTTGTTTTAGTACTTGTTACAAAACCCCCATTTGATATTTGACACTTTTGTGTCACCTCTTTTGCATTTACAATGTCTTTTATCGCAAACATCTTTAACTACGACTAACTTGAATGAAATTCTAATTGGTTATTAATTCTAAAACAAAAACCGCTCCCTTGGGACACGACCCCAACACTTGGTTGGGTTACTATATTAACGACAATCGTAGACACTCATATCGTAGGATAGTGTCATTGGTCACGATAATCATCAATTACTCTTACTAGGTGTAACAACCCGGAAAACTAGTAAGACCAAGCTAGAGTCTAATGGAAACTAGTAGGTGAGACTAGAGCCTTACGTGTGAGTTTTTGAGTTTGATGTTTGGTTTTAGGTTGTATATAGATTTCCCGAGCTTAGGTTGAGGTGTCTAGGGTCAAACTTCAAGGTACGACCCCCCAAGGACCAACCAAGGGTCCTTGAGGGGGACCCTAAAGTCTAGACCCCAAGGCTGCCTAGGTTCACAAAAAAGCTGTCAAATTGGTGACCTACAGATGGTCATCTACGGCCAGTAGATTTGTTGACGCCCCATAGGTAATGGGGTGTAGTTCAAGGTCTAGTTGAGGAGCTTCAGGTCATATCCACGAACCTGCAGCATTCCCCATAGATAAATTGACGGATCGTAGGTCATGGGGCGTCGATTGCACCTGTAATCTACACTATGTCGGCCAACAAGTGGGTTAGTTTAGGTAATTCGTTTTTAAGTTGTTTTCATTAGGGTTCGTTTAATATGAGTTTATTTCATCTATATAAAGTATTATAAGTCATTAAAAAATTCATTAATTCATTATAACCCAAGACCCCAAATCAAAACCCAACTTCCCTTCCCTCCAAAAGTCTTCCCTCTAGAATCTCTATTGAAGAACAAAGAAAGAGATCAAGAAAACTTGAGGGAAGGAGCTTTTCAATACGATTTTGGACGAATTCTACACCTAAGGTATGGGAGTTCTTCATCCTTTGGAAGCTATCACCCAAGGGACCCTTTCAAAAGTTTTTAACTCAAATCTAGAAAACCCAATTAGCTAGGGTTTCAACTCAAATCCATGGATTCCTTTTAAAGTTACTTTTAAAGGTTCAATGAAGTTTGTTTATGAATGTATGATTGATTTTATATGATTTTAACTCAAAATTCTTCAAGAATCCATGAGACCCCCAACCCTAGCTATGGTTCTTCTTCACATTTTGTGATGGTTTTGCATGTTGGTCCAATTAATTGGATGTGAGTTAATTATGATGTAATTGCATGATCTAAGTGTGATTTTTCATGTATACTTGATTAACCTGAGATTTCTAAGGTGAATTGATATAGTCTAGGGTTGTGCCATGAAAGAGGCTAGTTGAGGGTTTAAATGTGATCCTCCAAGACTGGTGAATTTCATCATGAAAGACCTTAGTTTAGATCAGCTAGACTTAAATTGGTTTAGGGTAATGCTTCTAAACATGAATTTACTTGATCATGATACTATATACATGTTTATGAATACTTGGAGTATAATGTGTCAATCATGATGTGATTAAGGTATTGATGAGTTGTTGGATCATGGTATTCCCTTATCTAATGTGCTATTGCTATATATTTGGGATGAGTTGGTCCATAGCCCTTGAAGGGCATATCATGAAGTGATGTAATTCTCACAAGGGGAATCACAATCGATGCGGAAACAAAAGAAAAGATACAAGAAGAGACACAAGAAGAGGAATAATTGGCAACTAAAGGATGTATTAAATCCTAAAACCTCCAATTACAATCCCTAAACAAGCACCTAATCAAGATAAATAGATAGACACACAAAGAGGAAACAAAAAGCAATCAAAGGGTATATTAAACCCAATGACCTCAATCTGTTAATCCTACAATAGCACATACGTCTTATGAAGACCTCAAGGGAATCGAGATCCCAAGCAACACTCGTTTCTAAAGAATGTTCAACAAAAGCTTACCAAGCTTTCAACACTCACACAAATCAATATTCAAAATAGTCTTCCTAAAATGAACCCTAAGATGCCTATTTATAGTGCTAGGGCTTATTACATAAATGGGCCCAAAAGTGACCCGAAATGGGCCAATGGGCGAGCCAAGTCGGGCTCGCCTAATGGCTCGGTGAGGCGCCTACTGGTCGGAGATGTGCATGCTCCCTTGGCTNCACACAAATCAATATTCAAAATAGTCTTCCTAAAATGAACCCTAAGATGCCTATTTATAGTGCTAGGGCTTATTACATAAATGGGCCCAAAAGTGACCCGAAATGGGCCAATGGGTGAGCCAAGTCGGGCTCGCCTAATGGCTCGGTGAGGCGCCTACTGGTTGGAGATTTGCACGCTCCCTTGGCTTCTTCCTTGAAGGCTTGTTGTATCTTTTGGCGGTCTTGGGGTCCATTGGGCGATGAGCTGATGGGCCTCCTGTCCACTTGGCAATGGACCCTGCTCCTGACTCCTGTTTGGACATTAGGCGATCTGGTGGTCATAGCCCAAGCCATTGGGCGATGCGCCGATTGCTCTTCAACTTGCCGAGTGGGGAACTTCCAGTTGCAGCTTCTTGGGACCTTAGGCGATGGTAGAACCCTAGCCAAGGTAGTTTGGTGAGTCACCGAAGTGGAGGTCAGCTCGCCGAATGGAGCAACATATTCATTTTCTCCTCCTTGCTTCGTTAGGCTTCTCATGCTCCAAGCTATCATCCACACATAGTTTTTCTCAGCTGGGAGCTCCTTCAAAGTGCATATGATACGAAGCAAGGCTTGGAACCCCTTCCTTGGCACCATCTTAAGCACAACAGCCTCCATTCTTGTGAACAATCCATCAAAGCATTGAAGTTCGTGAATGGATAGACTTGATGTAATCCATTTTACATCATTCTCCCATTCTTGAAAAGGATTCGTCCTCGAATCCATACCTTGCAATACTAAGGAGAGTAAACAAGAACAAGATCCTCGTGGCATGAGGGTTAGCGTTAGTAATAATAATTTCATCACCATGCCGAGGATGCAGAAACTTAACATATAACCAAGCATCAAGAATATCAACAAAGGGTTTGTAACCCATCAAATCAAAAGATATTTGGCTAAGTAAGAAATATTGACAAAGGGTTAGAGCGAAGGAGCCAATACACTTAAACAACTTCATATGTAAGCCCTCATTGGTTCCACATCCAAATAAGCACAAGGCCTCCCTTATGTCAAGTAGCAAAAGAACACTCTCATACCTAAGTGCGAAGGCATAATTAGTGTTGACCCAAGTTAAGACCAAAAGTACACCATTGAAGCACAAAATATCCAGTAATAACACCAAAGAAGAATCTTCAAAATACCAGACGGTGTTACTACTACACTCAACACACTTAGATACAACAACGGGGTCAAAGGGAAAAGGATTGCATAGCATCGAGTCAAGGAGACTCTCATTTTCCCTATTGATACCACTACTAACATAAGATATACAACACACACAAATATGAGTGGCATTATATGTAAGTGGATAAAAGTGAGTCCTAGAATCCAAATCTTGTAAAACCATATAGGTCATAAGCAAGAAGCTTATCCTCTTAACATGATGGGTAGTACAATGGTTAACATTTAAAGCAATTAACTGAGGAGACTCAAACTCAAGGAACAACCAAACATCCTCTATTGTCATGGCTATCTAGTCCACAAATGGAGAACAAGGACAATGGTTATTCTTCCCACCAACATGGTAATACCACCCAAAAGATGATACTCCCACCAGTTCAAATACCTTCATGCATCCACCGGGATCAAAATAATAGGATGTCCATAGAACTGGATCATACCAACAAGTGTAGAGCATAATGACACCCTGATCCACATGCGTGCACATTCAATCCAACTAGGGATTTCATCATATGCAAAGAGATAGTAAAGGAAGGTACAAACTTCACCTTCTCTTGGCAAATATCTCCTACCCCCATGAGATACACATTCAACAAGATCATGCTCAGGGTAGAAAATAGAAAAAGGGTCTAGGAAGCTATCATTCCCCACACACAATGTAGGCTTTTCAAGTGGATGGAAAAACCCTAAGAAGAGCTTTCCTGCATATGGAAAGGAATCAACAATGTTGACCCCCATATGCTTGCCATTTCGACCAAACATTCCAGCACAAAGGCTACAATTCAGCACACTACTGGGGTCAAATGGGAAGGCAAGCCATATACTAGGATCAAGTGCATATCCATTTACCAGGTTGACACTCTTTCCTTCAAACAACACACTCCAATCAACAACATGAGCTTCATCGTATGTAAACAAGTAATAGAGAAATGTGTCTCTCAAATCAACTTCCTGTAGGATGTCTACATGGGTATGACTAAGAGTAGGATCAAAAGTATTGGTCATACCATTAAGAAGTGAAACACACCAAGAAGAAGAGGTAATAGGAAAACAAACACCACCTTCCTCATCATCACCTTCCTTCCCCACAAGAGTACTCTCATCATCCAAGAAGATATTTCCATCTTTGGGAGGGAAAGCCTCACACCATAGTGGGTTACTATAACAAGTATAGCTATCAAGAAGTATATTGCTCTCAAGATTCACACCACTAGGTACATCACTAGGAGTGATTTCATCATCTTCAAATAAGATATTGTACTTATAGAGGGAATGATCTGCCACTAGGGAAGAATTAAAACATGCAAATTCACCCTCAAAAGGGCACATATCATTTTTTGAATCAAGCACATAATCTCTATGAGCAAAACAAGCAATCGGATCTTCCACAAAAGATATGCTCATAGAGTCACTCCTATTCAATTGATCAATAATATCATTAGTACCACTAACTTGAGGTTCCTTAATCACATTATAAGGACCCTCAACCATTGAACTACACTCACAAGCAGGTTGATCAACACGATTATCACCAAATAATGTACTATCTTTCAAGGCACAAGTGTCAACACTAGGTGGCCACAAATCGATCTTACTAGAAGAGTCAATTCGGTCATCAATAGGATCAACTAGTGTATCCACATTCTCAACAAGCATATTATCAATATAAGGTAAAGAATCAATAGGCTCACTTAAAGACAAGCTAGTATTCACACTTTGTTCATTTGCAATGGTAAAAGTGTTAAGATTAGCTATTGTACCTTGACGCCCACAAGAAGGATCTTCTTTACCTTGGATGTTGGAACATCCCACAAAGGCGTCCGTCACACTTTTAGTTGTAGGCTCTTGGTTGGGAACTCGTGTTCCTCCACTTTTTAGGTTTGTACCTATATAAGAATCCTTACAAGGAAAAGGATAAACAGCAGGGTTAGGTTGCGGTTGTGGCACCCTATTCGAAGGGATGTTCGACCTCTCCTCTGTTTCTGACAGCCTACCCTCCACGGAGGCCATTCGTTCTTTCATGCTTGCAATTCTCCAACTCACATCAACAATGGCCTCTACTATGGATTCTAAGGTAACCTTCCCCTTAAGTGGGAGGGTCCCACTTCTGGTGGCCATGGTACCTAACAATTAAGATAACTCAACAAAACAGCACACAACGTTAGCATTAGTTAAATGATCTCACAATCACTCGTGTTTGGACACCTTTGATTGCCTCTCAAATTGGAGTGGCTAATGTTGAAGATTACTTATACTCGGTTAATCACAAGGACTCAATTTATACTCTTGGCCGGAGTGGATTTTTATTTAAAGAAAGATGGACTACTCGATTAAAGCAAACAGACTTGAATTAAGAAGTTAGTACGAAGTAAAACGAATAAAAGCACTAACATAGAAATGAATTCAAGAGCCAATAGTCAACACGTAGAGTAGTTACAAGTTGAAAATAAGTTTAAGATTCTTGACGAAGAACGAGAATCAAAAGAAAAAGAAACTAAGAATTAGGACCTGAGAAGAAAGGGTCATAACATGAGCGTCCGAGCGCCAAATGCACTGTTTTCTTTGCCTAACGTGAAGGATTGACTGGCCAACTATACAAATGGATAAGGAGACTTGGAGATCTAGGTGGAAGTTCGGCGATGCGCCGAGTGGTTCGGTGACCAATGCTAAGTTCACCGAGTTCTAGAGTGGCACCATTAAAACCAACTCGGTAACNACACGTAGAGTAGTTACAAGTTGAAAATAAGTTTAAGATTCTTGACGAAGAACGAGAATCAAAAGAAAAAGAAACTAAGAATTAGGACCTGAGAAGAAAGGGTCATAACATGAGCGTCCGAGCGCCAAATGCACTGTTTTCTTTGCCTAACGTGAAGGACTAACTGGCCAACTATACAAACGGATAAGGAGACTTGGCGATCTAGGTGGAAGTTCGGCGATGCGCCGAGTGGTTCGGTGACCAATGCTGAGTTCGCCAAGTTTTAGAGTGGCACCATTAAAATAAGGTCCAACTCGGTGACCTAACTGGCCAAAGGGCGAGGTGCCGAGTGGAATGGGCGATCACTGTCAGGTTTCGCCCAAATTCCTCAAGCTTCACTTGCACAATTTTGAAAATTGACATGTTGTCCCCCCCCCCCTTCCTTTGTCCTTTAGTTTTACCCATTTAGGTAAATTCCTTTTGGACAAACACTTTAACACTTTCTCTTTATTCCTTTTTGGAATCAAACACCTCCTTTTGAATATTATTCCCTTTGAAGATATGAATGTTCTTCAAGAACAAGATGAAGATCCAAAAATAAAACCCCGGAGATTTTTAGCTCGGAATTTCACGAAATTCAATATCCAAGCTCTCTTAGATATAGAGAACAAACCCCAATACTTTTTAGCACTTAATTCCTTGCCGAATCTTCCAGATTTCAAAATCCACTTGTCTTCTTCAAAGCTCTTTCAACCAACAATGGTGGATTCTTTAATAGTGCACCAAACCCTTTCAATTCTCAGCCCTAGACTCAAATAAGTTTGGGGAACACAAATCTAACCTTGGAAACTTCAAACAAGACACAAATCATCAAACCCATTTCTGAAATTTTCTCAAAAATGTTTTGAACACCTTTTTTTTGTAGCATCAAACCCGAGACTAGAATCGATAGAACGATACAAAGCTTGGCTCTGATACCATATGATGTAATTGTCACAAGGGGAATCACAATTGATGTGGAAACAAAAGAAAAGATAGAAGAAGAGACACAAGAAGAGGAACAATTGGAAACTAAATGATGTATTAAATCCTAAAACCTCCAATTACAATCCCTAAACAAGCACCTAATCAAGATAAATAGATAGACACACAAAGAAAAAAAAAAGCAATCAAAGGGTATATTAAACCCAATGACCTCAATCCGTTAATCCTACAATAGCACCTAACTCTTATAAAGACCGCAAGGGAATCGAGATCCCAAGCAACCCTCGTTTCTAAACAATGTTCAACAAAAGTATACCAAGCTTTCAACACTTACACAAGGATTTAAAATTATCATTCATCAATATTCAAAATAGTCTTCCTAAAATGATCCCTAAGATGCCTATTTATAGTGCTAGGGCTTACTACATAAATGGGCCCAAAAGTGACCCGAAATGGGTTAATGGCTGAGCCAAGTCGGGCTCGCCTAATGGTTCGATGATACGCCGACTGGTCAGCAAAGTGCATGCTCCCTTGGCTTCTCCCTTGAAGGCTTGCTGTAAGTTTCCGCGATCTAGGGGTCAATTGGGCAATGCACCAATGGGCCTCCTGTCCACTTGGCGATGGACCCTGCTCCTTACTCCTGTTTGGACATTAGGAGATCTGGTGATCATCACCCAATCCATTGGGCAATGCGCCGATTGCTCTTAAACTCGCCGAGTGAGAAACTTCCAGTTGCAGCTCCTTGGGACCTTAGGCGATGTTAGAACCCTCGCCAAGGTAGTTTAGTGAGACGCCGGAGTGGAGGTCAGCTCACCGAATGGAGCAACATATTCATTTTCTCCTCTTTGCTTCGTTAGGCTTCCCATGCTCCAAATATCATCCACACATAGTTTTGCTCAGCTGGGAACTCCTTCAAAGCGCATATGATATGAAGCAAGGCTTGGAACCCCTTCCTAGGCACCATCTTAAGCCCAACAGCCTCCATCCTTATGAACAATCCATCAAAGCGTTGAAGTTCATGAATGGATAGGATTGATGTAATCCATTTTACATGATGAAGGTTTGTGCATGTTGACAAGATTGTGTGTTAACCTATGATTTACTTGAAAGGTGAAGGTCCTATGACTATTGTGTATATGGTGGTATTGTTGAAAGGCCATTCTTCCCTTACCCTTACACTTGATTATGTATGAAATTTCTAGGATGATGATAATGTTATGGTTGTGTCATTGCAAGGATAATTACACACACACTCCATGTGTAAACATGATTATGATGTATCAATGGTGTAAACTGAAAGTATAGTTCTCATATGCACTTTTACACAATATTATGAATGAAATGTACATGACTATGATTATGATGTTGTTGTGCTGATTGAAAGGATAATTCTCATAAGAACACTAGGAATGGTAATGTGAAAGGTTTACTCGCATGTTGATGATTCTCAAGTGAAAGGACATTCTCACCTAATGAATCTTTGAGCTATAATGATGAATGTTGGTTTGAGTGCCTAGTACATTCTCTATTGAACACGAACCTAAGTAAAGGCTTAATGACTTTTAAAGGGAAATAGGCTTAGCAACGAGAGGACATGAACAATGAGATAGGAAGCTTCTACGTTTAGAAAGTTCGGCTTCCATAGGTTGTCTCATGAGATGGAAACCTTTTATGCTAGAAGTCTAGGTTTCTATTACCAATCTCTTAATCCCATAACTATGTACCCACATAGGTCTTTAGCTAGTGGATCTGCCTAAAAGCTATCACGATAGTTCTACCTTAGGCAAGTAGGACACCCTCTTTTCGGTGTGGGGGAAGAACACCAGATTCCATGTAGCTCACATGGTCTATGTCGATTAATGTTATTTTCCCTATAAAGTAAAGATAATGAATGAGACATGAACTATACTATGACTTCTTAGTGAGTTTCCGTAGTAGGAGTGGCGGTATGAGACTTCACTTTCACATTGCACAAGTAGACTTAGTAGGAGGTTATGGGATGGTTCCTTTGTGTTATGATGAGATTTGAATGTATGCATGTGTGTTGAATAGATAGTTGTTATGAATGACTTTCCTTATAATTCGAGTAATGTACATGACTATTTTCTTATTTGTGGCTATTGTTTATAATGAGATCTAAGAATGAAGTGCATAACTAAGGTAGCATCAAAGGAGTACTTAGTAGGGTTGGTATTATGGGATGCCAACCATACATTGCACAAGTGTTTCTTAAGGGTTTCTTATGTGATGGTTACTTCATAATGAGATGATCTTGGTGTTTTACTTGGTATTATTATATGATTGGTGACTATGTATTGTGAAGATTGGGATTTGTGTTATGTTGATGTTGGAGACTATGCTTGTTATTATAATGATATCTCTCATGTTATAATGAAATGTGTGAGTTGCCTTATGGGTTGAATTCTTCAACTATTTCAAAGATGATGTTCAAAAATGGCATATAGCATGATTTCAAATGAAATGTCCCTTTTTATGCATGTTTTAATGATTTTGTACATGTCTTCCATACTTAGTAGTTTTTGTGCTAACCCTATCTTTCTACATTTTCTATAAGTGTAGTCTTTGGAGATATTGGATTCCATCCTCGTGGCTAAGTTCATAGGAGATCAAGAAGAATAAGATTAGTGAGTCCTCATTATATTCGAGGGCTCAACCACATGTCCTTTACTGTCTTTCTTTTATGTTTTAGACTTTTGTTGTAAAGGCTATGTCCCTAAGATTGTATTCAAGAGTTTTATTCTAAGTAAAATAGATGGTTTGAGACATAGTGTATACACTCTATTTTTTTTATAAAAGACTTCGATTGTAAAGAAAAGTTTTAAATTCTACACTATTTTCCTATGATCTTATGAGGATGATTATGCTAAGGGCTTGTGTGAGACCCCTTCGGGGTCAAGTACGCCGTGTTACGTCTAGAGGGTACTCCCGGGTCATGACAAACTTGGTATCAGAGCATAAGGTTTTGGGATAATTTTAGGATGTCTCAAACCACATCTAGTAGAGTCTTGTTCATAAATGTGAAGTGCGCCACATTTTATGAATAGGAGGCTATGGGATGTTAGGAAAACTTTACTTCTTCATTCTCTAAGTCGTGCCATAGATCTATAAGTTCTCTATCTTAACCCATATCCGATGGTCTTTAGGATGTGACTATTAGAAAGGTTTATGCTAAAGGGAGTGGAGGGAGAAAGGTTGGTTAAGATGGCAATTTTGGCTTTGTGACTTGATATATTTGAGATGATAGATTGTGCTGATATCTTTAGTGTGAATAATGCTTCATAGTTGCCTTTGTGTTATGAAGGTCAGTTAGAGGAATGTGTGTAGGCTTACTCCCAAGGTAGAGATAATGTGTCTACCTAGCAAGATGATTGTGAGGTTATGTTTAGTTGATGATAGAACCCGTTTAGTCAAATTGTTAGTTCCCGAATGAGCCTATCCAAGAGTGGGAAGGGGTAAATTTTATGCCACAAGTTTGGATTATGTTGTGTATTAAGGTTGACTTTGAGGGTGCATATACCACCTAGTTGAGGTAAGGAAGAAGAGTGTAGGTGTTGACCAACTTCAAAGAGTTAGTTGTCTTTTAAGATTGATCTTAAGTATGATCATTTTGATGGAGGGTGCTTAGGTAATACCTAGATATGATTGGTTGGTATATCCCACCAAAGGTGATGATAAGGGTTGAAATGGTCTAGAATTGTCTTGACCCAACCTTAAGTAGAATTGAAAGAGACAGAGGTTTTATGGACAAAGCTCTTCTAAGTTTCCCCTAAGGTTTAACCAAGAGAGGATGTCTACCCCTAAGTCTCAAAGAGTAAGTGATAGTAGATCTTAAGAGTTCGGTATGTGTTTTATGCTTTATTAGATTCCGAAATTCTACGGGTCAAAGATAGAGGAAGATCCTCTAGAGTTTATAGAGGAGACAACTGGGGTGTTGACCTTGTAGGAGTAATTCTGGTACTACTGGTCTTTTATGGTTTGATAAATTGGATATGACAAACTTTTGTTTTGTCCTTAGTATTCATGGGTTTAATTATGGCCATATGTGTTTGTGGGTATAACCCAACTTAGCCATAAAGAGTTTTATGATGTGTTGGATCTTCATGAATAGTGATGCTTAAGTGATGCCTAAAGGGTTAAGTGAGTAAACTCCTTTAAAAAGAGGATAGAAGTGTAATCCTCCATGGTTTATAATCATATTGTGTGATGAGTGTGAAGGTTTAGTTATGACTTGATATAACCTTAGAATTGAAGGAAGTGATGTTGTAAAGAGTTTGTATAGGCTTACCCCAAGTGGGGGATAATGGGCTTAGGTGGTAAGGTCATTGAGTGTCCTTGATGGTCATGAGTTAGGCTTGCTTGATAATCTCACCTAAAAAGGTGTAGTGAGTTGAGAAGTTTAGTCCCAAGTTTGGTAGGCTCATATGAGACTTTGAGTGGTGTTGGTAAGGTTGTTTGTGAGCAAGAGTGCTTAGATGAGAACCTCTCTAATTTAGAAGTACCAAATGGGATCTTAGAGCGGAGGGCCAAGAAATAAAAGAGTAAGAAAGTGCTTCCATGAAAATATTGAGGAGTGGTATTTAGAAAGGGTGTTAGTTAAAGGTGCTTAATTGGGAGGCTAAGGGCCAATGAGATGTCCCAATATCCTTATGTCCCCTTCTATTTCTCCTCTAGCCTAAGAGGATAAGTTCTCCTTGACCTATTTCGTGATCATGGATTCTTTGATGTTATGTGTATCCTATGATTTCTCCATCCCATAGAGTTACTTGTGTTCACCTTGGAAGGGCTTGGATGCATGATTATTAGACCTCTATTAGTTTTAGAGCCCGGTAAGGTTATAATGGGTCTTAGAAATGCTTTGATTTTGTGGAAAGGGGTAGTAATTGAGGCTTTTGTAAAAGGGGGCTTACTCCCAAGGGGGAGATCATGTGCTTGAGTAGCAACATTGATTGAGAGTCCCAATATCCTTATCTTTAGCCTCTATTCCTATTCTAGCTTGAGACCAAGAGTTCCTTGTTGGACTTGTTTTGTGTCTAGGAGTCATGAGTGTTTTAGAAATTTACATGATCTCATTATGTTATGCATGATTTTGAAAGATTCTTACTTTGTATAAAATGGATTTTTCATGATTTACATGTCCCTCGTGTTATTGTGCAATCTAGTATGGTGATGGCATATTTGACTTCATGAGATGATGTGATGAACATGCTTTGTTGTGTTTTTGATGAAACGGAACTTGGGCTCCATGTTGATTGTGTTGAGCTTGCTTTTAATGAGAAAATGTAATTCTTCCTATGACTGTGATTAATGATGTTTAGAAGTGATGGTATAGGCTTACTCCTAAGGGGGAAATGGTGTGCCTAGCTAACATTGTGTTATATGCTTATATGTTGTCGTGACTTATTTATATAATACATGTTCATGAAATCTTGTGTTTTGAAAGAAAAATGAGTTCTTGTGAATTATTTTCCCCATGTTGTGGTGGCTTGAGTAAGAGTTGCATATTACACTTCATGAGAAGAAGATATGGACATGTTTTAGTTAAGAGATGGTAGTTCCTCCTTGAACATGACAAGTGATGAGAATCTCATGCATAAATAGGTTGTTTAAATGTAGTTCATACTTCCTTGTGTTGCATTGAACATGTTGAGTTGAAGTTGATGTTTCCTCCTTGAATAAATGCACATTGTGAATAGTGTACTTTGAGTTGTCCATTATTGTGATGTTTCATGCATGATTGGGCTGCTAGTCTCGAGTCTTTAATTCCATAAAGTGTTTTAAGTGTCATTCTAGGAGAATGTTTCTAAGGGGGAGATAATGTAACAACCCGGAAACTAGTAAGACCAAGCTAGAGTCTAATGGAAACTAGTAGGTGAGACTAGAGCCTTACGTGTGAGCTTTTGAGTTTGATGTTTTGTTTTATGTTGTATATTGACTTCTTGAGCTTAGGTTGAGGTGTCTAGGGGTCAAATGTCAAGGTACGACCCCCCAAGGACCAACAAAGGGTCCTTGATGGAGACCCTAAAGTCTAGACCCCAAGGCTGCCTAGGTTCATTAAAAGCTGTCAAATAGGTGACCTACGGATGCCCATCTACGGCCAGTAGATTGGTTGACGCCCCATAGGTCATGGTACGTATTTCAAGGCCTGGTTGAGGAGCTACAGGTCATATCCACGAACCTGCAGCACGCCCTGTAGACCAATTGACGGATCGTAGGTCATAGGGCATCGATTGCACCTGCAATCTGCCCCAATTCGGCCAACAAGTGGGTTAGTTTAGGTAATTTGTTTTTAAGTTGTTTTCATTAGGGGTCGTTTAATACGGGTTTATTTCACCTATATAAAGTATTACAAGTCATTAAACACTTCATTAATTCATTATAACCCAAGACCCCAAATCAAAACCCAACTTCTCTTCCCTCCAAAAGTCTTCTCTCTAGACCCAACTTCTCTTCCCTCCAAAAGTCTTCTCTCTAGAACCTCCATTGAAGAACAAAGAAAGAGATCAAGGAGAGATTGAAGGAAGGAGATTTTCAGTACGAATTTGGAAGGATTATACACCTAAGGTATAGGAGTTCTTCATCCTTTGGAAGCTATCACCCAAGGAGCCCTTTCAAAAGCTTTTAACTCAAATCTAGAAAACCCAATTAGCTAGGGTTTCAACTCAACTCCATGGATTCCTTTTAAAGTTGCTTTTAAAGATTGAATGATGTTTGTTTATGAATGTATGATTGATTTTATATGATTTTAACTTGAAATTCTTCAAGAATCCATAAGACCTACAACCCACAACCCTAGTTATAGTTCTTCTTCACATTTTGTGATAGTTTTGCAAGTTGGTCCAATTGATTGGATGTGAGTTAATTATGATGTAATTGCATGATATAAGTGTGTTTTTTCATGTATACTTGATTAACCTGAGATTTCTAAGGTGAATTGCTATAGTCTAGGGTTGTGCCATGAAAGCGGATAGTTGAGGGTTTAAATGTGATCCTCCAAGAATGGTGAATTTCTTCATGTAATGCCTTAGTTTAGATCACCTAGACTTGAATTGGTTTAGGGTAATGCTTCTAAACATGAATTTACTTGATCATGATACTATACATGTTTATGAATACTTGGAGTATAATGTGCCAATCATGAAGTGATTAAGGTATTGATGAGTTGGATCATGGTATTCCTTTATCTAATGTGCTATTGCTATATGTTTGGGATGAGTTGGTCCATATCCCTTGAAGGGAATATCGTGAAGGTTTGTGCATGTTGACAAGATTGTGTGTTAACCTATGATTTACTTGAAAGGTGAAGGTCCTATGACTATTGTGTATATGGTGGTATTGTTCAAAGGCCATTTATCCCTTACCCTTACACTTGATTATGTATGAATTGTCTAGGATGATGATAATGTTCTGGTTGTGTCATTGCAATGATAATTACACACACACTCCATGCATAAACATGATTATGATGTATCAATGGTGTTAATTGAAAGTATAGTTCTCATATGCACCTTTACACATTATTATACATGAAATGTACATGACTATGATGATGATGATGTTGAGTTGATTGAAAGGCTAATTCTCATGAAAACACTAGGAATGGTAATGTGAAAGGTTTACTCATATGTTGATGATTCTAAAGTGAAAGGACATGCTCACCTAATGAATCTTTGAGCTATTATGATGAATGTTGGTTTGAGTGCCTAGTGCGTTCTCTATTGAACATGAACCTAAGTAAAGGCTTAATGACTTTTAAAGGGAAATAGGCTTAGCACCGAGAGGATATGAACAATGAGATAGAAAGCTTCTACGTTCAGCAAGTTTGGCTTCCCAACATAGGTTGTCTCATGAGATGAAAACCTTTTACGCTAGAAATCCGGGTTTATAGTAGCGATCTCCTTATCCCATAACTATGTGCCCACATAGGTCTTTAGCTAGTGGATCCACCTAAAAGCTATCACGATAGTTCTACATTAGGTATGTAGGACACCCTCTTTTCGGTGTGGGGGTAGAACAGCGGATTTCATATAGCTCACATGGTCTATGTCGGTTAATGATATTTTCCCTATGTAGTAAAGATAATGAATGAGACATGAAATATACTATGACTTCTTGGTGAGTTTACTTAGTAGGAGTGGGGATATGGGACTCCACTTCCACATTGCACAAGTAGACTTAGTAGGAGGTTGTGGGATGGTTCCTTTGTGTTATGATAAGATTTGAATGTATGCATGTGTGTTGAATAGATAGTTGTTATGAATGACTTTCCTTATAATTGGAGTAATGTACATGACTATTTCCTTATTTGTGGCTATTTTTTATAATGAGGTCTAAGAATGAAGTGCATAACTAAGGTAGCTTCAAAGGAGTACTTAGTAGGGTTGGTATTATGGGATGCCAACCATGCATTCTTAGGGGTTGCTTATGTGATTATTACTTCATAATGAGATTATCTTGGTATTTCACTTGGTATTATTATATGATTGGAGGCTATGTATTGTGAAGATTGGGATTTGTGTTATGTTGATGTTGGAGACTATGCTCGTTATTATAATGATATCTCTCATGTTATTATGAAATGTGTGTGAGTTGCCTTATGGGTTGCATTCTCCAACTATTTCAAAGATGATGTTCAAAAATGACATATAGCATGATTTCAAATGAAATGTCCCTTTTTATGCATGTTTTAATGATTTTGTGGATGGCTTCCATACTTGGTACTTTTTGTGCTAACCCCATCTATCTACATTTTCTGTAAGTGTAGGCTTTTGAGATATTGGATTCCATCCTCGTGTCTAGGTTCATTGGAGATCTTCAAGAAGAAGATTGGTGAGTCCTCATTGTATTCGAGGGCTCAACCACATGTCATTTAATGTCTTTCTTTTATGTTTTAGACTTTGGTTGTAAGGGCTATTTTCGTAAAATTGTATTCAAGAGTTTTATTCTAAGTAAAATAGATGGTTTGAGACATAGTGTATAGACTCTATCTTTTTTTATAAATGACTTTGATTGTAAAGAAAAGTTTTAAATTCTGCACTATTTTCCTATGATCTTATGACGATGATTATGCTAAGGGCTTGTATGAGACCCCTTCAGGGTCAAGTACGTCGTGTTACGTCTAGGGGGTACTCCCGGGTTGTGACACTAGGATAAGGGGGTAACATCTAACATTCAGCTCAAATACCCAACAAGCAATGCAAATACAACATGCTAACTTATAAATTAAAGAGTACTAAGAAGAGAATTAGTAGCTGGATCTAGAATTTCTCCGGTCTCAAAGAGATGTGAATATCTCTTCTTCATATCTTCCTCAAATTCCCAAGTAGCTTCCTTAACAAATTGGTTCCTCCAAAGAACTTTGACTGATGTTACCTCCCTAGTCCTCAACTTGTGAACTTGGCGATCTAGAATCTGAATCGGAATCTCTTTATAAGATAATCTATCCTTGATCCCAATATCTTATGTTGGTATGATTATAGAAGGATATCACATGCACTTCTTCAACATGGAAATGTGAAATACCGGATGAAACGCTGCTAAGTTGTAACACCCCAAAAATCTAATGACCTAAGCTAGAGCCTAACATGTAGTCTAGTGTCCTAAATGAGTTAAACGTAAAGATTAGAATCCTAAAATGACCTCCGTAAGTTAGTACTAATGTTTTAGGACCTACACATCAAGGTGAGACCCCTAAGGACCCCCCAAGGGTCCTTGAGAAGGACCCAAGGGAAGGCCCAAAAAGCTGTCAAAAAAACATCGACCTATAGGTAGGGCACCCACGAGCCGTGGGTCGACCCACGACCCGTAGGTGGGGGTCGTGGGTTGAGACTTAGTCTCCCAATTCTTCCCTTAATCATCCCCATCTCTGAAGCAAATGACGCTTCACCAGCATGTGGTGTCACCCC
Organism: Solanum stenotomum; assembly: GCF_019186545.1. Lineage (NCBI taxonomy): Eukaryota > Viridiplantae > Streptophyta > Magnoliopsida > Solanales > Solanaceae > Solanum > Solanum stenotomum. The sequence continues at coordinate 12,894,825 of NC_064292.1, read as the reverse complement.
ATCTAAGGTCCGTAAGTGGGGGAGTCGTAGGTCACCCCTGGACTGCTTAGTCTCGACAAACTATGGGGTAAATGGGTAAAATCCTAATTAATTAATTACAGTTAGAGGATGGTTTTTATGGTTTTATAATATATATTTAAGGCTTTTAAGACTAATAACTACCCTGTAACCCCTCATAACTCACAAGACTCAAACATACCCAACTTCCCTCTCAAAATAGTCTCTCTAAGACTCCATTGAAGAGCAAGTTCAAGATTAGGATTCAAGCTCCAATATTTTCACTCAAATTTCATGAGGAAAACATCAATCAAGGTATGGGAGTCTTGATTTATGGAAAGTTTCCTTTCATAAAGCCCTTCAACTCTAATTTCAAATTGACAGATTCTTCAATAAAACTAGGGTTTTCAATCTAGCCATGGGTTCTTCCTAAAAATTATTTCATTATGTTTATTTTCTATAATATGGATGATTTGATGTTTAATGGTGATTTTTATAGTAAAATTCCCTATGAACCCATGAATTACCCTATGACCCCAATTTTATGAATTGTGATGGGTGTATTGATGCAAGATGAATACTATGAATTGTGTCTATGATATTTTAGTTATTGAATCTTGTTTTATTCATGCCTAGTGTAGTCTTTCTAGGTGAAATTGTGAAACATGATTCATGACCATTGAAGGGGTAAGTTGCTAGGGTTTGTACATGTTCATGAAAGCTGTGTATGAACTTATGATTCACTTAGAAAGTGAAGATCCTATGACTATTGTGTAAATTGAGGTATTGTTGAAAGGCCATTCTTCCCTTACCCTTACACTTGATTATGAATGAATTGTCTAGGATGATGATAATGTTGTTGTGTTGATTGAAAGGCTATTCTCATGAAACACTATGAACAAAAATGTGAAAGGCTTACTCACATGTTAATGTTGATTCTAAGGTTGAAAGTACATTCTCACTTTATTGAATCTATGAGATATTTTATGAGTTGTATTGAATGAAGGGCAAAGTATTCCTTCACACATGTAAATGCAATTTAAGACTAATTATGTATAATTTGGGAAGCAATGCGTAGCATAGAGTGGGTATGGTCAATGAGGTAGAGGCCCTCCCATCAATACAATAGGCAAGGTCATCTAGATTATTCTCATGAAATGGAAACTCTTCCACCAATACAATAGGTCGGGTTTCTAGAAGCAATCTCCATATCCCATAACTATGTGCCCACATAGGACTTTAGCTAGTGGATCCACCTAAAAGCTAATACATGTAGTTCTACCTTAGGCAAGTAGGACACCTTCTTTCGGTGTGGGGTTAGATGACACCGGATTCCATGTAGCTCACACGGTCTATGTTGGTTATGGCTACTTTCCCCATATGATAAGATAATGAATAAGACATGAACTATACTATGACTTCTTGATGAGCTTTACTTAGTAGGAGTGGGGGTATGGAACTTCACTTTTACATTGCACAAGTAGACTTAGTAAGATGTTATGGGATGGTTTCTTTATGTTATGATGAGACATGAATGTATGAATGTATGTTGAATGGATAGTTGCTATAATAACTTTCCTTACGTTCAAGTAATGTACATGACTATTTCTTTATTTATGACAATTGATTATGATGAGGTCTAAAGATGATATGTATGACTAAGGTAGCTTCAAAGGAGTACTTAGTATGGTTGGCATCATGGAATACCAATCATACATTGCACAAGTGTTCCTTAGGGGTTGCTAAGGTAATGGTTTCACTATGTTATGAGCATAAATGTGATTATGGCTTGTGTTTTACATTGAAAATGCATGTTGATTCCCAAACTTGACAAATGCATACTTTTCAACTAAAATATCCTTTTTATCACATTTCAAGGATTTTATGCATGCTTCCATACTTAGTACTTTATATGCTAACTTGTTTCTTCTACATTTACTATGAGTGTAGGTTCTGATCGTTGAGACGTACTTCTTCTTTCAAGAAAAGCTTGGGTTGACTATTCCCTAAGCTTGGTGAGTCCTCAAGTTCGAGGACAAGACATTATTCATTTCTAGATTTTATTGTACTTTCTATTTTTGAGACTTTATTGATGTAAAGGGCTTTGAACCTATTTGTACTCTCTATTGTACAAGATGGTGATTGAGAAAAGGTCTAGACTCTTATTTTTGTTTATGAAATAGAAGTTGACTTTGATTGTAAAAGTTTTAAGCTTTCCGCATCATTTTTATTTATTTATGTGTATGATTATGCTAAGGGCTTGTATGTCACCCATTCGGGGTAAAGCACGCCGTGTTACGTCTAAGGGGTACCCCTGGGTCGTGACACAACTCTTGTGGTAGCTCTAACTCATTAGCTACTTTGCCAATCCTTTTGGATATTCTGTAAGGGCCAATATACCGAGGACTAAGCTTCCCCTTCTTACCAAATCTCATAACACCCTTCATGGGTGATACTTTTAAATAGACCCAATCATCTACTTCAAACTCTAACTCCCATCTCCTAACATCAGTGTAGGATTTCTGACGACTCTACGCTATTTTCAACCTCTCTTGAATTACTTTCACATTTTCCATAGCTTGATGAACTAAATCTATTCCTATCAACCCAGCTTCACCAACTTCAAACCATCCAATAGGAGATATGCACCTTCTCCCATAAAGAGCTTCATAAGGAGCCACTTGGATGCTAGAGTGGTAATTATTGTTGTAAGCAAATTCAATAAGAGGCAGGTGATCATCCCAATTACCTTTGAAATCAACCACACAAGCCCTCAACATATCCTCTAAGGTCTGAATAGTGCGCTCTGATTACCCATCTGTCTGAGGATAAAAGGCAATACTTAATTTCACCTTTGAACCCAAGCCTTTTTGGAATGACTTCCAAAACTGTGCAGTAAATTGTGCACCTCAGTCTGAAACAATGGAGACGAGAACCCCATGAAGTCTTACCACCACTTGAATATACAACTTAGCATAATCTTCTACTGAATGGGTAGTTTTCACCGGCAAAAAGTGGGTTGACTTTGTCATTCTATCAACAATCACCCAAATAGAATCATGCTGCCTATGAGACCTCGGCAAACCTGTGATGAAGTCCATGTTTATCATCTCCCACTACCATTTCGGAAGTTTTATATTTTGAGCCAAACCACCGGGTCTTTGATGCTCTACTTTAACTTGTTAGCAATTCGGACACTTAGTAACAAACTTTGCAATGCTATTCTTCATACTACTCCACCAATAAACCTCTCTCAAATCGCGATACATCATTGTGGAACCCGGATGAATGGAATAACTGGAGCTATGAACTTCCTCAATGATCCTCTCTTGGAGTTCATCCACCCTTGGTACACACAACCTACCTTGATACCTCAATACGCCATCTCCCCCTTGTTCAAAGCCAATACTTTTTGCTTATGAACATTTGCCTTCAATTCAAGCAAAATAGGATCTTGGTCTTGCTTTTCCTTTACTTCTGACACTAATGAAGACTCAGCCCCATTCATCAACACTACTCCTCCTTCTGTGGAATCCATTAGGCGAACTCCCAGGCGTGCAAGTCTGTGCACATCCTTTGCTAGTTCTTTCTTATCTTCCTCAAAATGGGCGATACTATCCATAGACAACCTACTCAAGGCATCAACAACAACATTAGCCTTACCTGGGTGGTAAAGAATACTCATGTCATAATCCATGAGTAATTCTAACCACCTCTTTTGTCTGAGATTAAGCTCTTTCTGAGTAAACACATATTGAAGACTCTTCTGATCAGTGAATACATCTACATGAACACCATATAAATAATGACGCCATATCTTCAAACAAAATACTACGGCTGCCAACTTTAGATCATGGGTTGGGTATTTCTTCTCGTAAACCTTCAATTGTCTGGAGGCATAAGCTATAACTTTGCCATTTTGCATTAATACACAACCCAAATCAACTCTAGGCGCATCACAATATACGTCAAAAACCATGAGTACCTTCTGGTAAGGTTAACACTGGGGTAGTAGTCAACCTTTTTTCAATTCCTGAAAGTTATTCTCACAAGCTTCAGACCATTGAAACTTTGTTGTTTTCTGAGTTAACTTGGTCAAAGGGGACGAAATATATGAGAACCCTCTACGAACCTTATATAATAGCCAACCAAACCCAAGAAACNAAATCTCATAACACCCTTCATGAGTGATACTTTTAAATAGACCCAATCATCTACTTCAAACTCTAACTCCCATCTCCTAACATCAGTGTAGGATTTCTGACGACTCTGCGCTGTTTTCAACCTCTCTTGAATTACTTTCACCTTTTCCATAGCTTGATGAACTAAATCTATTCCTATCAACCCAGCTTCACCAACTTCAAACCATCCAATAGGAGATCTGCACCTTCTCCCATAAAGAGCTTCATAAGGAGCCATTTGGATGCTAGAGTGGTAACTATTGTTGTAAGCAAATTCAATAAGAGGCAGGTGATCATCCCAATTACCTTTGAAATCAACCACACAAGCCCTCAACATATCCTCTAAGGTCTGAATAGTGCGCTCTGCTTACCCATCTGTCTGAGGATTAAAGGCAGTACTTAATTTCACCTTTGAACCCAAGCCTTTTTGGAATGACTTCCAAAACTGTGCAGTAAATTGTGCACCTCAGTCTGAAACAATGGAGACGAGAACCCCATGAAGTCTTACCACCACTTGAATATACAACTTAGCATAATCTTCTACTGAATGGGTAGTTTTCACCGGCAAAAAGTGGGTTGACTTTGTCATTCTATCAACAATCACCCAAATAGAATCATGCTGCCTACGAGACCTCGACAAACCTGTGATGAAGTCCATGTTTATCATCTCCCACTTCCATTTCGGAAGTTCTATATTTTAAGCCAAACCACCGGGTCTTTGATGCTCTACTTTAACTTGTTGGCAATTCGGACACTTAGTAACAAACTTTGCAATGCTATTCTTCATACTACTCCACCAATAAACCTCTCTCAAATCGCGATACATCATTGTGGAACCCGGATGAATAGAATATCTGGAGCTATGAACTTCCTCAATGATCCTTTCTTGGAGTTCATCTACCCTTGGTACACACAACCTACCATGATACCTCAATACGCCATCTCCCCCTTATTCAAAGCCAATACTTTTTGCTTATGAACATTTGCCTTCAATTCAAGCAAAATAGGATCTTGGTCTTGCTTTTCCTTTACTTCTGACACTAATGAAGACTCAGCCCCATTCATCAACACTACTCCTCCTTCTGTGGAATCCATTAGGTGAACTCCCAAGCGTGCAAGTCTGTGCACATCCTTTGCTAGTTCTTTCTTATCTTCCTCAAAATGGGCGATACTATCCATAGACAACCTACTCAAGGCAGCAACAACAACATTAGCCTTACCTGGGTGGTAAAGAATACTCATGTCATTATCCATGAGTAATTCTAACCACCTCTTTTGTCTGAGATTAAGCTCTTTCTGAGTAAACACATATTGAAGACTCTTCTGATCAGTGAATACATCTATATGAACATCATATAAATAATGACACCATATCTTCAAACAAATTACTACGGCTGCCAACTCTACATCATGGGCTGGGTATTTCTTCTCGTGAACCTTTAATTGTCTGGAGGCATAAGCTATAACTTTGTCATTTTGCATTAATACACAACCCAAATCAACTCTAGGCGTATCACAATATACGTCAAAAACCATGAGTACCTTCTGGTAAGGTTAACACTAGGGCAATAGTCAACTTTTTTTCAATTCCTGAAAGTTATTCTCACAAGCTTCAGACCATTGAAACTTCGCTGTTTTCTGAGTTAACTTGGTCAAAGGGGACGAAATATATGAGAACCCTCTAGGAACCTTATATAATAGCCAACCAAACCCAAGAAACTCCTAATATCAGTTGGAGATATAGGTCTAGGCCAATTCTGCACTACCTCAATTTTCTAAGTATCAACTTTAATTCCCTCTCCAGACACAATGTGGCAAAAGAATGCCACAAACTCAAGCCAAAACTTGCACTTAGAGAACTTGGCATACAACTCTCTATCTTTTAGAGTCTGGAGAACTATTCTGAGATGACTAGCATGATCTTATTCATTCATCGAATAGATTAGTATGTCATCAATGAAGACGATAACAAACATATCTAAATGAGGATTGAATACTCTATTCATAAGGTCCATGAATGTTGCAGGAGCATTGGTCAAACCAAAGGACATGACCAGGAACTCATAATAGCCAAAGCCCATAGCACTGGCGACGTCTTCGACATAAATGCAAGGAGGAGGTATAGCTGATATAGGATCTTGTGGAATAGGATTTGATTCTGCAAGCAGTTCAGTACAAACAAAGAAATTTCGAATAAAAAGGGTCGAAACTCACTGATAGGAAAGGAGAGAAAAATAAAGCAATGCCAAGAGCTCCGTCAATCTGATGTTCAACGATAGATGAAGCTCTCTCTTTACCATCTCATGCCAGATGCAACATCCTTTTTCCTTCTCTCGAACCACGGAAGCACCTAGCGCCCAGAGGAGCAAAGCTCATTTTCCTTTTATTCAATGCCTTGGAAGAAGTGGAGCGGCAAACAAAAAGAGCACTTGGCATTGGCTCATTTCATGCTATGATGTTGTCTCCCTATCTCTTGGTTGAAGCAGGGATGAGACCCTATAGTCTCTATCTAGTGCTCTTCCAGCTCGATATCAGTATAAGTATCAGTCTCTTTCATTTCCTATGTATGAGTGGAATTTTGAGTAATCGATGAGACTAGTAAGGATTCTTCAATAGGTATAACCCTTGTCTTTGTTCTTTTTTAAATGCTTGAGGGACTTCTTTCAATGCCAATGCTTCGGGTACTACTAGGCACAACATAGCGAGAAGGCATTTTGTAGACGTGGTTCGATTATTCCTATTTGTCTCTATCTATTGGTGGGGAGGTATATGAAGCAAGGAATCAGTGGATTGAGGAATGAAAGCTCGAAGACAAAGAGAACCGGGCTTTTCCAAAGAATTACTGCAGCTTTCCCACTCCCTTTGATTATCATATACAAAAAGGTCTCTTCCACTTTCCTACCAAATCTCTCTCTATTCTGGCACATAAATGAAGGGGTCGAAGAGATTATGGCAGATCATGTTCAACAAGAAATGACCCGAAATTGGATCTTGGTCTATTTGAGATTGTTCCTTTTAATCGTAATCAAAGATGTTTTCTTGTCTCTCGGTTATTTTTTGAAAAAAAAAAAGAACCTAATGGATGGAACTCATATGTTGTACCTGGTTGTTTAAATCAGATCTCTATTTCAGTACAACGAGAAGGGGTTTACTATGGTCAGTGCAGTGAGGGTACTTGACCATAACGGGTTCTGAATGTTGTCTTCGGAATGTCACATTCCCTTACTCTTAACTGAAGGTAGCCTGATCTGAGGTCTATCTTAGATAAACATGTAGCACCCTGAAGCTGATAAAAAAAATCATCAATTCTCGGAAAAGGATACTTATTCCTGATGGTAACTTTGTTTAACTGGCGGTAATATATACACATCCTAAGGAACCATCTTTCTTCCTCACAAATAAGACCGGAGCGCCCCAACGTGAGACACTTAGTCAAATAATGCCCTTATCAAGGAGATCTTTCAACTGCTCTTTAAGCTCTTTCTACTCTGTTGATGCCATTATATATGGCAGAATAGATATAGGATGAGTATCCGAAAGAATATCTATACCGAAGTCAATTTCTCTCTCAAGAGGGACTCCAGGTAGATCATCTGAAAGACTTCTGGAAACTCTTTTACTAACGAAACTGACTGAATATGAGGTATCTCAACACTAGAGTCATAACTCGGAATAAGTGATAGACACACCTCTTGGAAACTAACGTTCTTGCCTTAAGGTACGAAATAAACGACCCTTAGGCACTGCTGAACAACGTTTCCACTCTAAGACTGGCTCATTTGGAAACTGAAACTTGACAACTCGAGTTCTACAATTAATTAAGGCATAACAGGCATGAAGCCAGTCCATCCCAAGAATGACATCAAATTCTACCATGTCTAATTCGACTAAATTAGCCATGGTGTCCTTGTGATTGACGGAAATGACACAATCACGATATACTCACTCAACTAGAATAGACTCCCCAACAGGTGTAGAAACACAAAAGGGTTCAGAGAGTTTCTCAAAAAGAACATCTAAATTATTTGCAACATAAGGAGTCACAAAAGATAAACTTTCTCCTAGATTTAGCAAAGCAATAACATTAAGAGTAAAGACTTTGATCATACCAGTGACAACATCTGGAGAGTTCTCTTGCTCTTGGTGACTAGTGATCGCATAAAGGTGGTATGATCCTCCGTCAGTACGGGAAGTATCTCTTTTAGGTGAACCATGTCTGGTGGAGTGACTAATGAAGATTTGGCCCTATTGCCATGATTCCCATTACCTTACCGATTCTTAGGGAACTCTTTCATGAAGTGACACTCTTGTCCACACTTGAAACAACTTGTGGAACCATTGCAACATTTACCTGGGTGGGTTCTACCACACTTAGCACATGCAGGAGCCTAGGTACCTCATTGTACCACACTACCCTAAGATTGGGCAAGTCTAGCTTTGAAATATTGTGAATTCTGACTATTGTACTCACCTTTGTTTCTGGGTGCAGGTGCACTAGAAGATGATAGAGCAGGTCCCTTTTGCTTTGTTGGGAAGAAGACCGGTTCACATTATTTCTTTGCTGCCCGGACTCATTCTCGGACGTCTTTGCCTTTTTGTTTCTGAATTCCTCCCTATCCCTCAGCTTCTCCTCCTCAACCTGTTGAACATAGACCATTAACCTTGATATATCCATGTCTCCAATTAGCATCGCTGCCCTGCCCTCTTTGCTTGATAGACGGGACAACCCAGCAATAAACAGGCTCATCCTGTTTCTCATATCCGCAACCATCTACGGAGAATATCGGGACAATTGGGTGAACCTCAAACTATACTTATGGACACTTAGTGAATCCTGCTTAAGGGTGAGAAATTCTCGTACCTTAGCCTCTTTCAGTTTGTGCGGGAAGAAACGCCCCTAGAAGGGCTCCTCAAAACATGCCCAACTAGTAGGTAGTGTTTCCTCAGCTCTACCTTTATTCCACTGGTCAAACCAAGTCCTAGCAACATCCTNACACTTAGTGAATCCTGCTTAAGGGTGAGAAATTCTCGTACCTTAGCCTCTTTCAGTTTGTGCGGGAAGAAACGCCCGTAGAAGGGCTCCTCAAAACATGCCCAACTAGTAGGTAGTGCTTCCTCAGCTCTACCTTTATTCCATTGGTCAAACCAAGTCCTAGCAACATCCTTCAGTTGATATGCAGCTAGTTCCACTCGCTCAGCATCGACAATGTGCATAACCTCAAATATCTATTTCAGCTCCTCAATAAATTTCTCTGGATTCTCAGTAGTGCTTGAACCAGTGAAACTTGGAGGATCCATCCTCAAGAACTCGCGAATCCTCGAAGTATCATTCTATTTCTGTCGGTTCTCTCTCTACCCTACTTGGTTGGTCACAGCTTGACTCAACATTTTTATCAATTCCCTAAACTCAGCATTGGTAACTTCTTATTAGGGTTGTACTTCAGGTGCATTGGGTAACCCTTCCTCCTCAACATTACCCATAGCACGACGACCTCTGACAGCTCTTCGTGGAGGCATGATTAACTGAAAAACACGTGCAAACACGAATTGGAAGAAACTTTTTAAAGATCAAACTCTAACGCACGAAATGAGTATGAAAGAAGTGAGAACATTTCCTAAGTGTCACAGCCTCCTAATTATAAATGTGGCGCGCTTCACACCGATAACTAGGACTCTACTGATATGGCTTCATAGACTCCCTAGGACTCTTGAACTCTGGGCTCTGATACCAAGTTTGTCACTCCCCAAGCCTACACCCTTGGAGGGACTGGCACTCGAGAACCATTGTTATCCTCAAGCAAACCCTTGTCCTGGCTTACTTACTCAATGGAAGACTCTAAGCATTATTACAATGATCAAATGCATTTCTACTCAACTGTTTAATAAAATAACTTAGAACGTTTAAAGGTCAAACATTCCACTTGGCCAAAGTGGTAACTTAAGTCTTAACATAAGAAATAACAATGTAAAGACAATTGAAATACTAACTGTCTATGAAGCTTCTAAAACAATGAAGGATGTTGGGACAAGACCCCTGATCATCCTAACAATGAAATACTAAAAGCAAAGGATAAAAGGGGCCATCAGGGAAGTGAAGAGGCTCACCAACAGACTCTGAGTGCTCAACTGGATCAACGAGGCGCTGGATGATGATCATGGTTACCTGTATCTACATCAGAAGATGATGCAGGCCAAATGGCATCAATACATTGAATGTACGAGTATACAAGGGGAAAACTAAGCATAACATAATCTTGAAAGGAATCTGAAAGAAACACTTACATTGGCTTTACTAAATTCATGAATGACTTAAATCAACATAAAGCAATAAAACTCATGCAATATATGGAAAACTTGTAAAACCGTGGAAAACAACTTAGTTCGTTAAAGAAAATGCAATAACAAACTCAACTTTACACATAATAAAGTAATATAGTTTCTGTGGGAGTTTCTTGTCACGACCCAGAGGGACCCCCTAGACGTAACATGGCATACTTGACCCCGAAGGGGTCTCATTCAAACCCTTAGCATATTCATAACATAAGATACTAGAAAAGTACGGGAAATTTAAAACTTATTTAAAGCCATACAATCGAAAACCTTTTCATAAAGCAAGCGAAAGTATTTCTAAACTTTCGCCTCGAACCATCTATTAAACTCATGAATAAAAGTCTTGGGACGTAGCCCATACAAATTCTAAAAACATAAAGAAATGACATAAGGGAATAATGGTTATGTCCTTGAAGCTCTGAGGACTCACCAATTCTTCAACTCTTCTTGCACCTTAGAAACCTAGCCTTCAAGCAACCCAATCTTCGAAACCCTACATTTGATTAGAATGTAAGCAATATGTGTTAGTACAAAATGTACCAAGTATGAAAGGTAGCACAACATCATAAGAGCATCTCAAAATGGTTAGTCAACATAAGACATAAGCATAAGAGATAATAACATAATCATAGCATAATCTCCAACAAAAGCATCATACAATCACAAGTAAACATAAGACATAATAAATGAGTATAGGAGATAAATCATGTTCATGGCATAGTCCTTACTTAGACTTTCATATTTACATACTTCAAACTTTGGTCCATCATATTACACAAGAACTACTTCACAAGCCACCTCAAAGTATACATGTGCAAGGAAAGAATAGCATCCCATAATTCCATCCAAGCTAAGTACCTATTTTTATCCATTCTTCGTCATAGTCCACATTTATAGTCAAGACCTAGGTTTTCATGTCATTAAAGAACTTATACTCCTAAGTAACCTCAAGGTACACTTGTGCAATGCATGAGATGGCATGCCATAATACCACTCACACTAAGCATATTCTTGAAGTCACTTTATTCATGCTTTCTATTCATAAGGGTGACCTACTTCATATGGACAAGGAACTATCAACATAAGTCAACATATCATGGAAGGCAACTATAACACAACCCTATCATAGCTCATAAAAACTCTTTCTTCAATGACCCTAAGTCATACTTGTGCAATGCATCAATAGCATCCCATAATACTATTCATGCTAAGTACTACTTTTAGGTCCTCATACTACAACTTCTTGGTTTAGAACTTAGTTCCTCTCTTTATCTTTATAATACTATAAGGTACTCTCCTAAGCCCATCTTAGTTCATTATTAGATTAAACCTTATGAGATACTACTTTAAGCACGTGTAAGTTCATCATCAACATGGACCCTATGAGATACTACCTTAGGCATGTCTAAGTCCATTTATACTCTTGAACACTACGAGGTACTTCATGCAGTAAGTCTTAGTTCAATTATGCTTTATAACACTATGAGATGCTTTTTCAAGCATGTCTTAGTTCATTGGATATAGAGATTGCTACAAGAAACCTTAACTCAACTATGTGAAGGCTTTCATCTCATAAGACCTAACGTTAGGAAAACTCGCACTCTACTACGTATGAGTTCCCTTTTTTCTTGGATATTCCTCACATCTACTAGGTGTGGTCTCCTTTCTACTTGGAGCCTGGACCCTTTCTTGTGTGACACTCCATCTCATTGTCAATATCTACTAGGGGCCAAGCATATACCCCTAGATTCACTATTAAGCCTTGATTAACATTCATATCTCATGGAAGGATGTCCTTGACAACCAATCCATGTTCAAGTGATTCTATCACTTCACACTTTCAAGTATTCATAAGATAGATTAGGTGAGTATATGCCTTTCACAATAATTGTACCTATTAGACTTCTACTTCTCTTTTAGACTTTACTCTCAAAGCCTTAGTACTTCTAGTTCATCACATTGACTTTACTCTCAAAACCCTAGTGATTAATATTCATTACTATGAGTCTTCACTCTTGATAATTCTAAAACATCAAAGAATAATATGAACCTAAGTTACAAGGCATTCAATCACATTATTCATTACTAGGTGATTCTAGCCATATTTCACCTTAAAGGTTCAATTCTAACTTCACAAGTCAAGATCAATCATATTCAATAATGTCTAGTTCAATTCACGATTATATGTTCCTAACTTCGAACAATTACGTTGACATAACATTGATTTAGGAAGATCATTCATGAATCTTCAATTTCACCTCTAATGGCATAAACCCACAAATATCACATTCATCAATTTAGACTAGGTTTTACCATTGAAATCACATAAATTCATCATAATATCACTAAACAAAGCTAATTCCACCAAAATTAGGTATTATCCACTAGATTGGAATCATACCCAAACCCTACCCACAATGTAAGAAGAACCCTAGCTAGATTTGGGTTTTTGATCCACAATTAGGGGATTACTAAGGGGGTTCTATGGGTGGAAGAACCCATAGATAAAAAGCTAAACATACCTTTAATTAAATCCCTAACTAAAGCTTTCCACAATGGAGGTTGTTCTTGGTCCAACCTTGAAGCTCTATCTTCTTCTTCTTGGATTTTCTAGAGAGAGAAATATTTGAGAGAAGACTAATTTGGGGATTTGATTTGGGTCTTTTGATAAAGTGACTTGAAGGGGTGTTTAAAAGCTTAAAATATCTTATATATGGGTTTTAAGACTAAGTAAAATGACCCCACCCAAAACTCCCACGTTTGGAATTTATTAATAATTTCCCCACTTGGCAGCCTACTGCCCAAGCTTTCACGAGAGGCATCATGGGTCGTGGTCCTCACCACTGACCATGGTGCTGCTCGTGGTCTTGGGACCAGTAGCTAGGTCTTGTGTCATGGCCTCCACACAACCAAGGGAGGACCACGACACCTCTCACGATCCGTGGTCAAGACCACGAATCATGGTGATGGTCGTGGCCCCTAGGCAGGGTCTTGGTTTCAAGGCCTTGCCTTCCTAAGTTCTAAGGGAACTTCACGAGTCCCTTCATAAACCATGGTCAAGACCACTAGTCGTGAACAATGGACCTTACTTGGCTCTAAAAGGTCTTGGATCCCCTCCTCCTAAGGCATCTTCACGGGCCTTCCCCCGATCTGTGGTCAAGACCACGAGTCCTGAAGTGGATCATGGAGGTAAGCCACATTAACGCAGCCCTTAGGGAGCTACTACCTTGGTCTCACAAACCATACCACGAGCCATGGTAGTAGTCGTGGACTTGAGGCCTTGTGCTTCCAACTTGGGCAGCCTTGGCCTTGGCTTGGGCCTTGCCCTCTTGGCCTTGGCTTGGACTTTGACCCCTTGGCTTTGGCTCTTGCCCCTTGCATTAGCCCTCACTAAGCCCTAGATAGTCTACTAGTTTACGGAGTGTAAGACGTGCCTTGACGTTCAACCCCTAAGCCCCTCATTATAAGTACGGGAAGTCTCATCTACGACTCTAATCCACATGTATCAAACTCTAGAACCCTAGCTAAGGCTCTAGTTTGGTCTACTAGTTTCTGTGGCGTTACATTTCTCTAACCGATAACCACCACTATAAGCCTAAGTGGTGATACAACGTGCCCACACTACCAGAATTGTCCTATACTTTGCTGTCATATAGGACGTCTTAACTAAGTGAATCCACTAGTTTATGCTAAAAAGTAGTTAAGGAATCATCTAATAAGTATGATCCTTTACTACCCATGATGGCTACATGGTTTATGGAGACTTGAGTTATTATGAACTCCCGTCCCCATATCGGTGTTCAATACTACTCCCAAAAGTATACTTAGCTCATATGTTTTTAAAGCAAAACTTCTTTCTTTGGTTTAAGATAATTTCTCAAAACTTAGCTTAAAAGCTCTCTTGGAATCAATGTTCCCTTTCTTGCTCATATGTGAAAACATTTCTAACTTTTGTAAATACTTAGTTCTCGTATAATCTTTGAAGAAATGAACTTTACTCTTAACTCTTTAGCCAACTCGAAAATTAAGTCTTAAGACAAAGTCAAAACATTTTTGAAAGACTTTTGAAAACTTTATAAACTGCTCTTAACTTGACTTTTAACTTTTCTTGACTTNAACTTTACTCTTAACTCTTTAGCCAACTCGAAACGTAAGTCTTAAGACAAAGTCAAAACATTTTTGAAAGACTTTTGAAAACTTTATAAACTGCTCTTAACTTGACTCTTAACTTTTCTTGACTTGACTCTTAACTTTCCTTGAATTGAATTATGGATTCAAGGATTGTGATTTGTGATAGGAACGATCTCATGATGTTTAGGAGTGTTTTTAGATAGTAAAACATGAGAAAAGATCAAGAAATCACTATCTGGAAACTAGTCCGCGACGCGGAGATGTATTTAAATTTTTGGTCGCGAAAATAATTTTTGAGGCAGAACGGTTCGTGACAGCTCTACGAAGCGAGGAGGATATTTCCAAATCTGAGGAACGGGTCCACGACGTACCCAGATTCGCCCAACTTTTTCCTTCTTCATTTTCCAGCCCCAATTCCCCTAAACTTGGTTTTTTTTCCCAAATTCTTTTGAGATTCAGATACCTAAAAAATGTAAGAACCTAACTCAAAACAACTCTATAATTTGACATAATGATCTCAGAAATGTCTCAATCTCAGCCGAATTCAAGAACAACATCAAATTCAAGAATACATATCAAGAACATCAAACTTTCAACACTTTTAGGACGAATTCACGCTGAAATAAAAATGTTTGGCACGTGGGTGAATGAACCCAATATTATGAAAGCCTCACATACCTCGTAGGGATCACCCCTTGAAGAAATCCACAATCTTAGCTTCGAGAATTGATGATTCTTGCTTCTTCTCCTCTTTTCTCCTCTTCTTTTCTCTTCTCTAAAATCCTAACTCAATTTTTCAACAGCGTAAGTAATTACCAAAAACGAATTAATTTAATTGGGTATGGTAAAGACCAAAATACCTTTCCTAAATTCGGTTTAGACTTTCCTTATTTCAACAGCTCAACTTCAAATGGGCATATCTCACTCATACGAACTCGAAATCAAACAAACTCGATGGCGTTAGAAAGATTATTCCAAGATATTTTCTACGATATCTAGAAACACACCTAACTCAATCTGAGCTAGGAGTTATGGTCGTTTGAAGTTGACCGAAAACCCAAACTTAACATAACTTAACAAATTTCCAGATTTTTCATTCTTTCCTAAAATGACTATTTCCAATTCTAACTCTTTCTAGTTCTTTCAATTAGCGAGATGTTACAACCAGTCTTGACTCTTTCCACTGATTAAACCAAATTTGAGCAACCCCTTTGAGTTGGTAAGCGGCTAGTTCCGCCTTCTCTACCGGAGTCACACCCATAATGGCAAGTACCTTGTAGACTTCATTGATAAACTCATGAGGGTCTTCCTCAACTTTG
Organism: Solanum stenotomum; assembly: GCF_019186545.1. Lineage (NCBI taxonomy): Eukaryota > Viridiplantae > Streptophyta > Magnoliopsida > Solanales > Solanaceae > Solanum > Solanum stenotomum. The sequence goes on along the minus strand of NC_064292.1, from coordinate 12,878,867 downwards.
GAACCATAAAATTCGTGAGGGTTCATTCTTATAAAATCCCTCACTCTTGCCACCGCGGTACCCACATTTGGGTTCACGGGGGCTACCACCTCTCTATTTGTTTGTGCCATCACGGCTTGAGCTAACACTTGGAATGCTGACCTAAACTCCGCATTTGTTACATTCTCATTCAATGGGTCAATCGGAGTTTGAGAAGGAGCTTGGGGAGGAACCTTAGGAGGAACCTCTCGATCAACATTGTCTCCCTCCATCCTTCCTGCATTAGCACTTCTAGTAGTCATATCCCAAAAACCATCGGGCACGGATAAGGATAAATACTTATACAGTTAAACTCCATGGCACAACTTAGAGAAGTGAAAAAGTGAAGTGTCCTAAACATCTAATAGCCTCTCATTCATAAATGTGGCGCGCTTCACACTTATTAACAAGATTCTACTAGACGTGGTTTGAGACATCCTAGAACCATTCTAAACCGTGTGCTCTGATACCAAGTTTGTCATGACTCAGGGGGTACCCCTAGATGTAACAAGGTGTTTAAGACCCCGAGAGGCCTTATACAAGCCACTTAGCATATCATAACATAAAGAAATAGAATTGAGCGAGAATTTAAAACTTTTCAATACAATCAAAGTCTTTTATAAAACGAGCGGAAGTCTAACATAATTTTCTCAAACCATCTAAACAACATGGATAAAGTCTTTGGTCACAGCCCATACAATAGTCTAAGACATAAAAGGAAAGTATAAAAGAAAGTGGTGGTCACATCCTCGAACACAATGAGGACTCACAAAAACTTCACTTCCTTGATTAACAACGAAGCTAACCACGAGTGTGAGAATCAATGTCGCCGGACCCTATATTTGATAAGAATGTAGGCAACAATATGAATTAGTACAATCAAGTACTAAATATGAAAGCTAGCATAAACAATATAATCATAAGCATTAGTCAACATAAGACATAAGGCATAAGCATAATCAAGACATAATAAGCATCACAGTTTAAAGAGGAATACTCCCTTAGGTAACCTCACTTAACCTTAGCCAAGACTTGGGTCATCCGCCTGTAGTCAAGCTTACATCATGGAAGGCATATCTAGCAACACTCCAAGCAAATCAACTTCATAACATAATCACATTAGTCATACTTACTTTTAAAGACATAGGGATTCGCCTCAATGCCTAGCTTACAAAGGCTAATGGGTATTCGCCTCTTGCCTTACTTACTTTTAGACCGCGGGTACTCGCCTCTATAATCTCATCATATGACACGGGTACTTTTTTCCACATTATTTCATAAGGAGCATGGGTACTCGCCTCCATGCCCATTCATCATAGTAAGAACGTGGGGACTCACCTCTTGTTCAATTCTAAGGAGTATGGGAATCACCTCATATCCTTGCATATGGAGGTCAAGGGTAATCGCTTCTAGCCTCATCATTCATTAAGCATTTTATCTAGATTCATTTTAGGTGAGCAATCCTTTCAACTTAGAATCATTCATGTGAGTATACCTTTCAAAATCATTCAATCATTCTTATCAATTCATTATAGGAAGTATCCTTTCCATACTACAACATCAACAATCAACAATTCATAGTCTAGGTTTTACTCTCAAAGCACTACATCTCATTATCATTATTTATGCTTTACTCTCAAGCAATTAACATCATATTCATCATATATGCTTCAATCTCAAGCAATTCTAATCATAATTCATCAATCCTATAAAGATATATCTAACCAATAGAGTTTCCCTCTCATGGCATCAAACCCAACTATATCAATTCTACCCTAGAATCATGAGATGGGAATGAGTGCATGCAATTTTATCCTAAATACATGCAATTTTATCAATTCAATCATAAACAATCATAATCCACTCAATTGGATCAACATTAATCATAACCCATAACATTGCAAGAAACCCTAACTAGAATTGGGGAAATTCTTCTTCAAATTGTGGAATTCTAGGTTACTCCATGGGAGAAAGGATCCCATGGATGAAAATCCATCATACTTTAGTCACAATGTCCACAAAATCGTGAATATTATAAGACTTGACCTTGACCTAGCTCCAATTTCTTCCTTCTTCTTCCAATTTCTAGAAAGAAGTTTTTAGAGGAGTTTTGGATTTTCTTTTGGGTTTTGAGAGAATGACTTGAATGGGGGATTTTAAAGGTTAAAAATACTTATATAGGTGTTTTAGAATTAGGCTAAATGACACCACTTTAATTTAATTAAAACTTGAAAAGACCCTTAAGCCCTCAACTTTAATCGTCCCAACAAGCCCACTCACGAGACGCCGCCGACGGACCCGGTTTTTTTAAGCAAGAACTCTTAAGCGTTCATATTCCATACCTATGGGCTACTTCACTGAGACGATGGTCAGAGTTTACAAGCTGCTTTGATACAAGCCAGTTAAGAAAGATAGCTGGAAGTGCTAGCATAAAGAAGAGATTTTATGGATGGAAAGAGGCCCTTCCTTTCTTTCAAGGTTTCGGCATTAAAATTTTAAAGATTCTTTGTTTAAGTTTAATAATAAAGTAAAGGAAATCAACCTGTTCTTTGCCCTTTTCTCTATTGAACCATGGAAAGCACTTTTTAGTAGCGACACGGATTTACCACAACTTATGACTTCGCCAATGGGGCAAACGAAGGCTAACCCGATCTGGTTGTTATGACTGACAAGAATCAGTAGGTTCTTTCACTAATCTTTGGTCCTTCTTACAGAGACTATCCTCCTGGTCAGGCGTGGTCTTGACAGAGAATTTAGGCCATCGACAACTGCCCCAACCATGGGTCATGGACCTATCCACGAGGAATGGGTCCTAGCATGGTTCACTTCCTAGATAGTGTCCTTTATGCTCATCCAGGGGGCCACCCACGAGGCATGAATTCACCCATGAGGTGTGGTTGGTCCCTTGAATGTGACATCTTAGGGTTTTCAACATGCTAAGCCTTTCACTCAAATTTGGGGTGTTACAACCCTGGACGTGGCTGAAATTCGAAAACCATTGATGGTCCCTAATCGAACCCTTTGCCTGACTCATTACTTAGCGAAAGGCTTACCCAAGTAAAATAGAAATCTCAAAGTGCATAATCAAAATCAACATATATCAGTTATGTATTTCTCAATAGTTATCTGGAAATACTCAATAAAACATAAATATTGTCTCAAGGTTTTTAAAACATCAATAAGGAACAATGAAAGACTTCTCATATTACCATTGTCTATGAAGCCTCTAAATACTACGATAGATGTCAGGAAAAGACCCACGACATCTTAACAAAGCTAAAAATGTAAATGTTGAACCCTCTGGAAAGCAAGGAGGCTCACCAAAGCTAGTTGGAATGCAACGGGATCAACGAAGCGCCTGTTGATGAACCTGAACACATGTATCCGCATCATAAAATGATGCAGATAGAATGATGTCAGTACATTAAATGTACGAGTATGCAAAGGGAAAACTGAAAGCAATAGTTAACAGAACTGACAAAGCTGGAAGAAATACTCACCTCAACTCAACTCAATATGAAAGCAACAATAAGAGATGCAACATTTAAAATGTTATAAAAAAAGAGATAAAACTCAATGATGTATAAAAATACAATGATAGACTCTTTACTCTTAATTGGTAGATTCTCTAACCGATAACCATAACTATAAGCTATGTGATGATACAACGTATCGCCCAGGCTGCCAAAATTGTCCTATACCTTGCCAGGGTATTAAAACACCTCAACTAAGTGGATCCAGTAAGCTATGCTTAAAAGAAATAAGGAATCATCTAAAATGTATGACCCTTTACCATGTTGGCATACATGGTTTATGAGGATTTTGAGTTGCCTAAGCTCATCTCCATATTGGTGCTCAATACTACTCCCAATAAAATATAACTCATGATCATATGTTTAAAAACATAAATCTTTTCTCAATTTGAGATAATTACTCAAAAGATCCTCTTAAAAGAGGTGGTGCTCAAAACTCCTCATAAACTCACTTAGAAATCAATGTTTCTCTCGTTTTAAATGTAAAAGTATTACATATTTGAGAATACTTAGTTCCTTTATACTTATTTTCAAATATGAAATTCAACTCTCCTCATTCTCATACTCATTTAGTCAAGTCTTATATCAAGTTATTGAGAATTGTAAAAGACTTCTCAAAATTACTCAAAATGACTTTCTTGAACTTTCCTCTTAACCTTACCTTGATTTGAAATGTGAATTTAAGATCTACGATTAGGATATATAGGATCTCTCAATGATTAATGAAGGCATAGATAGTTAGTATTATGAAGATAGTGAAGATATGATTTAGAGGAACAAGTGTAGGCATAGTGGGGTAGGGAAAGGACCAAATACCCCTCCTTAAAATGGATGAATTGCCTTAGCTAGATAGGTTGTACTCAAACATACATATTTCCTTCATCCAAACTCGGAATTTAGCAAACTCAACAGTGTTGGAAAGAGGACTCAACAACCTTCAATTTGGCACATCATGGGCCACCTAACTAATCTTGTGCTAAAAGCTATGATCGTTTGAAGTTGATCCAAAACTCACAATTGAAGAGTAACTTGTACAAATCTCAATTTAGCTCTTTCAAAGTCCAAGGTGTTACAATATATTGAGCCCTTTTCGACGAGACAATACATTGAACTCCATGTTTAGCTCACATAATTATATGTTAGTTAGAAGTACTTCCCACATTTCCAAACTTAAATCTTGCATGACCTTGTACTATGCTTTAAAATTCAGATCATCAGATTTAATATTATGTTTACTTGGTTATTGCATTATCATATTTTCATACTTATCATGTTATTATGTCATGTTTATGTATTTCCCATATTCAATACATTCCGTTTCTAACCGCATACATTTTTCCTATATTGTTTTATAATATAGGTTTTGATGCATATTCTTCTGGTCGTGGTTAGTAAAAGACTTCTGATCAACTTGCACTATTTTTGGTAAGTCCTCATGGTTCGGAGATATGCCACTTATGAGTTCCTTATGTCCATTTCAGACTTTACTTTCAATTTCATATGTTCGAGTGAGTTAGGACTTTTCCTAGCAACTCACTTATGATTAGAGGCTTATTCATACATTAGTATTTTCGCATATGTGTGTTGTACTTAGATTTTCCATGTTATATTGAGATTATCAATTGAGACTTTATCCTGTTTTTCATGTTATTTCAGTTATGTATATTATTTTTTTAGTGTTATGCTATGTCATGTGGTTAGTTTAGAGTCTCTCAGAATTCTAGGTACCATGTCATGTCTAGGGGTAGTCTTGAATCGTTATAAAGGCACTTTTAGATCCTTTATTTCAATACTAACATTCTCAACTTGTACCTTATCCTGAATTCCTTCAATATTGCTTGCAGGAACTTCAAAGGATCTTTGTTGCTCATTAGTAACATTTGCAATTGCAAGAACAACGTCAACATTCTCTCCAACAGACTTTGTAATTTCCTTGCTCAACCCCTGATTGCAATCACCGAAAGACAAATCTTCAAATTCTTTTACTTCAATACTTACATTATCTTCTTGTCCCTTATCCTTATTTTTTTCGATGCTGCTATCTCTATTGTTATTTTTTGTAAATATCTTTGTAACCCAGTCTTTGGTATTCAATTGTTGCTAATTAGCTTTTTCCGTATTCTTTGAATTCTTCCTCATTGTTTCCCATCTTCCTTGTTTAAATCATGTACTATTGCCTTATTATGATCTTTTCTAGACTCTTTATATAATTTGAAGAAAGATGTGTGTGATAATTGCATCTTCTTATTTGTACGCACATCCATTAATGCTGCAAAAGTTTTATCATTACTTAACTCCACATTTCCATTCTTGTTCTTCCACTGTTTATTTAATTATAGATATAATTCTACTTGTAGGATACCTTTTTTAGATGTCTTCCCAGCCTAATAAAAGGTACCTTCGATTGAGGACCAGTCACTTCAGCCTCATTCAAATTTTCTACCTCTCATGTATAGGTTTAGGTTTAAGAAGTTCAGAATGTAAAACCATGCAATTAGTTTCAGCATATCCCTGTAATTTGCATTGTTTACAACATGTTCCTGTAATTTGTATTGTTTACAATACTTTGATAACATATCATATTGAATTTTAAGTCTATCCTCCCTAAAGACTAGTATTTTCATTAACCACTTCCATCTCCACAAATTTAGGAAATTCAGCAAGATAATCCACTTGTACCTTGACGCTAACAAAACTAGGTCGAGTCTTGTTTATAGTGATCATGTCTAGATGTAATGCTTCTCAACTGCTAATGCTAGTGAGATTATGGATTCCTTAACAAGGTAAGTTGGTTTTAAATTCGGAAAGGAATTCATGTCATCGCATGGGTTGTCTCCACCTTTACATTGAATTTTGCATCATAAATGAGAGGCATGACCATCCTTGGACAATATATAGTAACTAGTTTAAAACATCATATTAATGAAGTCCTCCTTGCGGTTAAACCTTATTAGAATATGTATATTTCTTAGCAACCCAATTTCGCAATCTCCTTTTATAGTACACTGTTTCGAAATTTTTATTCTAAGCTCATCAATTTTTGGCTATCCATTCATTCTTTCAACCTATTCCTCAGTCCACACAACCTTGGGGCGTTGGGGTGTTGAAGAATGAAAAAAGATGTCTCAGAAGAAAATGGCAATACCAGACCAGCACTTGAAGAAGGTTGGCCGATGGCCGTAATGGCATTCCGGTGGAAATCAGTTGGAAAAATTAGAATCGGTTACTGTCACAGCTCACAACTCACAACTCACAACTCACAACTCATAACTCGTAACTCACAAACTCTTTGGTCCATGTAGTCTCTGTGGTACTCTACATAGTCATCTTATATAGATTAAATCGATAACCTCTTGTTAATTTTTTCATTAAGATTGTGAAAAACTCTATCATAACAACTCAGAAAAGATGAAGGGAGTAACAATTTAAATTTAGGTGAAAAAAAAGGGAAAAAACCTTATTGAGAGCATTAGAATTGGTTAAAGCACAAAAACTTCAAATTACAAAAAAGCCCCCTTTGGTCGACAAGCTGGACAATCGGCATCTCTGTTCTATATTCAGTTGAGCCATTTTTTTTTAATCGATATAAGCCAAGAAAACAGAACTGTTGTGTGCACAATAACTTTTGTCCATGTCTTTCTCTTCACTGTTTTCCCGTTTACGTTCTTGCTCGAAACCCATTTGCAGGAACCTACGAACTTCAAATTTTCAGAGACCCCATATTCCATCTAGCCTTACAGAGCCAGTAACTTGCTCAAGAAAGGGGCAGGGGACAATCCCATCATGGGTTGCTTCTTTAATCCCTTTAGCCCTTGCTGTCTCTTCTGGTTCTCTTGCATTGCAGTCACAGAACTACCCTTCACGCTGTCTGAATGATGCTCCACTTTCTGACCTAAAAAGGTAGTCTTTTTTTGTTGATAAATTCCTAATTTCATAAATACCTTTTTGAAGTAGAATTATTACCTGAGAGTTCTACCCCATGGTGGTGATTTTAACAATCGGAATGAGTGGACTTTTCTTTTGGGGTTTCTTGAAAATGAGCTTTGTTATGATTATGTATGTTGGATATAAAGAGAAATTGGAATAATGATGGGTTTAACTATTGGAAAGAGTAATACTTTGTTTGGTTTACATTTGTTAGTCTATCGATAAATGAGTAATGCCATTGATATCTTTTCCTCTCTTAAATTGTGTTTATTATCTGAGATTTTAATCATTTTTTGTGGTTTAACAATTTGAAAATTTGAATTTTATAAAGATTATGTATGAATAATCTGTGTGGATCAGTAGTTTTGTTAAAAAAATGTTCTTAATGAAAAGGAGGACACTCGTTTTTATTTCTGTGCAAAATGAGTGAGTATGGAAAAGTCATGTTGGAAAATAAGAAAGTTACATGCTTTGTGCTAGGATATTTATGGGTTTTTAGAATGTAAGAGGTTTGATGGAATGAAATGAACCTGAATGGAGCGAAATGGCTATAGATGATGCATATAGTTGACCTCAATTGATTAGGGATTGTGTCATTGTTGACCGATTGATTAGTGAAATGCGTGCATGAAGATATAAATCTCTATCCTTTAGATGTGGGGACTTATTGATTTTCTCTTATGTGTTTGGAAGTGTGAAAACTGGTGGCAAAGGTAGCACAGATTATGTCGTGAAAGGTTCTCTTAGGAAAGTTCCACCAGAGCTTATAGAAGAATTGAAGGGAATTTGCCAGGTATTATATTTTAATATTTTTTCTTTGGTAAACTTATTTAATAATACATCTTAAGATTTTGGTCCTTAATTTACTTCCTGAATATAAGGATATACCATGCTTTCTATGTTTAACTAATTTAATCATCTTCACTGCTAGCTAAGCCTGTAGCAGCATCAGATTACTTTTAGCTAAATATTGGAATTTTTGTATGTAGTTTTGTAATTGGTTTGAGCTATGCTGAAACAATATGATGTAGGATAACATGACAATGGATGAAGATGAGAGATATGTTCACGGGAAGCCACAGAACAGCTTTCATAAAGCTGTAAACATTCCTGATGTTGTAGTTTATCCAAGGTCAGATTCATTCTTTGAACCAATTTACTATTCTAATTTCTTTGCTTCTGATGTGGAAGGTACTTTCAATTCCTTGTTGGCCACTGAGCCACCAAAGCAATTTGGTTCATGTTTTATTAGGCCACAAGTTCTATTGTGCATAGGTATTTTGGGCATGATGACATGTATTCTATGTCAAGTGTTCCCTATCCACAAGTCATTCCAAAAAAAAGGACAGAAACAATGATTGGTCTTGAAAGTTAGGAGAGTTTGTCTTGTGAACTCTCCTATTCAAAAGATGAACGCCGTTGTTTTTATTTGTCGTACATTCTAAGATATTGTTTAGGTTTCCAATTTGACAGTACTTTTGCTTATTGTTATCTTCTTGGCTACCATATCAAATAGTAACATGGATGTCCTTCCACCTTTGCATTTCCAAGTAATTGAAAATTTTGATTTTTTCACACTCCTATACATTTTAAACGTGATATTTTGCAATTTGAACTCACTTAGAAAATGTGGGAAGTCGACTATCACATGGTACAGACAAGTAATCAGTGTGCTTTGTATAATCCTTTTAATCTTAATGCATACAAATTCCATATAAACATTAGTTTTTTAAGCAAGGTGGAGCTACGGTGATTTTATTTAATGTTTACCGTGAATTTATTGTTCATGGTGAAGCTGTTATCTATTGAAAAACATTACGATAAATCATCCTACCTGTTCTCCCTTATGCAGGTCTGAGGAGGAGGTGTCTAAGATAGTTAAGTCTTGTAACATGCATAAGGTCTGAATTCTCTGTTCGAACTCTTCAATTTGTATTTGTTGCATTGACTTTCTGACGGAAGGCAATGAAAAAGCACTTGAGCATTCTCAAATAATTTATTGGTAGATGGAGATGTCTTAACTTTCATGTCCTTTACCTGCTGAAGAGTAACTTGAATTTCTTTCATTTAAATTGCATGGATGCTATGTGGTAAGTAAAGAAATAAATTCTACATTAACAGTTGGATGCCTGGTTGCAATTTTTGGATTTTGTGTTGATACTGCCTGCATTAGTTATGCTGTATTATTTGTGCCGAATTCCATGTGAATAAAACTAAACATGTTAATATACCTACACAAGAGTATGTAAGTGTAAAAGATGTCCTCTATATTATTGTTAGTTTAGTTAACCATTTCTTTATAACCTAAGAGACTAAATCAGTCACTTACAACCTACAATCAACACGACTGTAGCTACTACCTCCAAGCTAATGTCATAGCCTAAAAGCAAAATGATCTTTGAGAAAAAACCTCACAGTGATGCTTCTTGAATAAGCAAATAAGGTTACAACTCGAACACCGACTACAAGATCTAGACAAACTAAAGAACTGAAGGTAGCTTCAATTGTTTGAACTTGGCTCTTCAGTTTGATATCTCTCTTGCTCACAGGAATTGCTTCTTTGCTTTGTGTTCTCTCAATGCTGTCAAAGTAACTGTGTATTATGCAAGAAGACAATCACCAACAATATATAGCACATAGTTAGCAACATGAGTTAAGAATACACATGTATGGAAAATAATATCTCCTAAATCTAGATAATGTATGAAAAAGAAAATATGTCACACACTTCCCATTAATTGTACTTCAATTATGACTCTACTTCCTTACTAACTTGGACCTGTTAATAAACGGCTTCTAGGTCAGGTTCTACAAAACTATGAAATATCTTGCGCGAAAGTGAATCCTACTCCTGCAGGAGTAAGTGCCAGGCATTATACAAGAACCGACTAACCGGACCTGGTCCTTTAGCTCGTAACAACCAACCAACTGAGCTGCCATATTTGTTAATCATCAAAACCACAATTCAACTGAATCTATGTATAAGTTGTCCATATCCATATGTTCCCTAAGTGAATATTTGTAAGAAACCTTGACTACCCAGTTTATATGACTTTATGCTTGTTTGATTCATCTACACCATCTAATTCAATTGAGAATATTGTTGTTGCAGGTCCCCATTGTTCCGTATGGTGGAGCTACCTCTATCGAGGGACACACCTTATCTCCCTATGGTGGTGTTTGCATTGATATGACATTGATGAATGTAAGGGCTTATATATAAAATTTCATTTATATGCCCATTCTATTTTTTTTTATTTGGTCACATAATTATATTACTTTTGATGGATGGATCCCAAGCATAATTGACCACATCTAGGACCTGATTTAATATGGTTCTTGATAGTATCTCATCGACCATTTTCACATTATAACTAAACAATTGAGATTATTCATTCAAAATTGTATTTTCAGAGAGCAGATTGTACTGAAGATTAAGGGCTTGGCCCTTGCTTTTGCCTTTTGGTATTTTTTCAGCAAAAGCCTAATGTATTTAATTGGAGATTCCACCTGGCTGCCCACTTAGGCTTGATATCCCAAAATGTTTGAAAACATATATTTGGTTTATTTTTCGAATATGATTGTTAGGGTCCATCAGTAAATAGTCAATGATCCGTAAGAGGCTCTTCAAAACCATCATTGATGCTTTACAGATAGTGAAATACCAATTAGTTATGCCGAGGGCCTGTGCACCCCCGGGATTAGTCGGGGCTCAAAGAGACTCGGACACCCGGTGCAAATCAAAAAAAAAAAAAAAAAAAAAAAAACCAATTAGTTATTGAATTGCTGCAGGAACTGCCCATTTTGATATAATATTAAAAGAATTGCGGAAATTTCTCTTTTTATAGTCCATGCCTCCTGAAGGGTTAAGTGGATTACCAAGGCCAGCTTTTGCTGGATACTTTAAGTGGGATTTAGTGATCATTTCTTTTAGTCTTTTCTGAGGTGCTTTGGTCCTTCACGGAGTCTTCTTTGTGCCACCATGGTTCTTATTTTCCCCCCTATTTTTACAAATTTTTCGTCTCTTTCGCCTGGAAATTAACCTATTATATGAGCTTGCAAGAGGAAAAAAATTTAACTTGTAAGTTGTGAATATATTAATTTGGTAATTCTAGTCAACTGTGTCCAGTGTGATGATGCAATTTCAGTTAAACACGATGGCTGTCTTGGCAATTGCAGTCATGAAAAAAATCATTTTGCAATCATATTCTTGCATTATTCCCTGGTCCTTGCCCCTAGTCCTTACTTTTCTTTGTGAATCTACTTAAAATGTAGCGTGTCAAAGCTTTGCATGTTGAGGACATGGATGTGGTGGTTGAACCAGGCATTGGATGGATGGAGCTTAATGAATACTTGGAGTCGTATGGTCTCTTTTTTCCCCTTGATCCTGGTCAGTCCTGTTATATTTCTTTGGTTAAAAGTGTTTGTAGTTTTCTGTCACTCCTACTCTCTCTCTCTCTCTCTCTCTTCCTTTCTTGGGCTTTAGGATGTTTCAAACTTATTATTTATTTTTTGGGAGTACTGCTGAACAGTCATTTAGACATTGTGCACCAGCTAAAAATTGATGTTTTCCATACACATGATTAAGGCATTTAAAAAGTTCATTATCATTATATTTAGCTAAGTAGGAAATGATAAAAGCACTTTGACAATAAACTGGAAAATTAGGCAATGTATATTTTTCCCAGACACATTCTATGCATAGGTTTCCAGTATTCAATACCATCCATCCTTTCATATTAGCTTATCAATTGCCATATAACATGACAATAAGTGCTCAAAATTGTATCAGTAAAAGTTAGATCAGACTATGATCTTCATAAAAAAAGCATTTTTTTTTTTCCATTCAACTGTAAGAGAAATGTAGAACAAAAGATTTGAACAATTTGGGAAGTGCAAAACTCTTTCTGATGTTACTTGTCATTAAAAAAAAGAATATTTCTGAAGTGATTTATTAGTTTGTTTGAAGGATTCCTGTTATAAGTTGGTCCAAATAAAAAACAAATATGGGCTAAGACAATAGTTTTTTTTTTTTTTTTTTTTTGAAACTGGTAATGTTGGGCTAAAAAATAGTGCTGAGCAGATTATATCTTTTTCCTTGTTTTTTTGTCCTTGCTCCATTATTAATTTAAAATTTTGTTCACTATTATGTACGAAGTCTCTGCTCATCTCAGGTGATATGTCGTAAGTGTACTTATATTCTGAGAAGTGTGAACATGATATTGTTTCAGGACCTGGGGCAACCATCGGAGGAATGTGTGCTACACGTTGCTCTGGTTCTTTAGCAGTGAGGTAATTGCTCTGAGACTGTTTCCATGGTGTTAATCTGATCATTGCATTTGCTGCTGGAAAATGTTCTTTAATTATATCCATGTGCCTTCAGAATTTAACTCCTCTCTCTCTCTCTTTTCCTATTAAGTGTTGTGGCAAATCTTAAAGCTATACTACGATTAATTAACACATCATGTGGCACCCAAGGGTGTGGCCAAGTGGTCAATGAAGTGGGTTGAGTACAAGAGGTCTCAGGTTCAAATTCCAGCAGAGACAAAAACACTAGGTGATTCTTCCCATCTGTCCTAACCTTGGTGGACAGAGTTACCTAGTATCTGTTGCTTGTTGCTGATGAAAGATATTCTGTGGAATTAGTTGAGGTGCGAGAAAGCTAGCCCTGACGCCATGGTTATAAAAAAAATACATCATGTGACTTTTGTTTCTAAGGACCCACTTGACCATGTGAGATGAAATCATGATATGAAATCATATGAGATGAAGATGAAGTTTTGTTTGGATATGCAACTTGACTTTTTAATTTTTTGTTCATAAACATCAAAAAACCCATAAATTGGAAAACTATCAAAATTGCTCTTAATTTTTTATAAAATTTTACTAAATAAGCAAAAGTTCATAACAAAAGTATGATACACTATCACAAAGCTATTCTAAAAAATAATACAACATTTATTGATCGAACTTTACTCTAATAAAAAAGTAAAATTAAACACGAGTTGTAGTGTAGTACTCTTTAATATAACCTTCCACATAATACGGAAAATCTCATCACGTTGAATATACATTTCTCGATCAGATGATCAAGAAGATGAACTAACACTCATGACCATGCGATATGAATAGTCAAAAACACTATTGAATTTGGTTGGTAATACTAAATAAAGTAGGCGTTAGTTTGAAAAAATAATAAATTTGGTAGGTGAGAAAAATGGTAATATCAACTATAAATTTTGTTTACATATGAAATAAAGAGTAGGTACATACAAAATGGTGGTTCTTTTCTTTTACAAAATGTAAACTTATGGGTCAATATTTGTATTTGAAAAATGTGAAATTATGATATGAAATTATTGAATCAAGCTTTTTGGAAAATTTGGGATTTCATCTCATGATTTCAAAATTGCATGTCTAAATGTTGATTTCATCTCTCGATACTTGTTTTTATTAAAGCATTTATAAGAGGGTAGAGGTGTTAAAGACACTTCGAGGTGACTATTGCTAGTTGACATCTATGCCCAATGTGCATGTCACCGTGCAACTTGGGCGCATGGCGGCATGCATGATTAATCCGTGCAACCCCTTCGTAGTGGAGTTGATCACTCTATGCCTAATCAACATTCTGCACCAAATGTGTATTTATTTGGTGGAATACGTTGACGATATCGTTATCACGAGCAATGATCAAGTTAGTGTCACTAATTTGAAACAAATCTCTTTTAACATTTCCATACTAAAGACCTCAGTGAATTCAAGTATTCAAGATGTACTTGGATTTTCTTAATGAAGCATGCAACTTGGGCAGTTTGATGATTATTCAAGATGTACTTGAATTCCTTAATGAAAGATCATTCTAAGTTATTTTCTCCATTCAAAATTTTTTGTGCTGAAATGCAAAATCAAATTGGTGTCTCTATTTGTATTTTTCGTAGTGTTAATGCCTTGGAATATTTATTCTCCTAGTTTTAGGAGTTTATGACTTACCAAGGACTTATTCAACAGACATCTTGTCGGACACCCCTTAGCTTCCTTAGAATATTTATCCTCCCAGTTTCAGGAGTTTATGACTTACCAAGAACTTATTCACCAGACATTTTGTCGGTACACCCCTCAACAGAATAAGGAAGCAAAAAGGAAATAGAGACATCTGATTAAGACTGCTCACTCTTCTCATTAAATCAAATGTTCTGCTGCATTTTTGTGGTGATGCAGTCCTCACATCTTGCTATTTAATTAATAGAATTCCCTCATCTTCCATTCAAAATTAGATTCCTACTCTATGTTGTTTCCCGAGTCACATCTCTACTTTATCCCCCTTCGTGTTTTTGCGAGGATTGTTTTGTTCATGACTCATCCCCAGGAAAGATAAATTAGCCCCTCGTGCTCTCAAATGTGTTTTTCTTGGTTAATCTCGAGTTCAAAAAGGGTATCGTTGCTATTCACCTAATCTTCATCAATACCTTATGTCAGTCTATGCCACATTCTTTGAATCTAAACCTTATTATACACCTTTTGATCATGCCGATAACTTTGAGGCCTTAACCATATCTCAGGTTTTACCTATACCAACCTTTGAGGAATATACAGTCAATTCTACATCTCCATCTGCTGTGCTACCACTCCCGACTTATCATCGTCGTTCACGTCCAACATTAAGCCTAGATGATTCATGTCATTTACTGGACCTTGCTCCTACAACAAATTTGCCTCCACCTAAACAATCGATTACACTTCAAAAAGTTTTACGATCCACTAGTAATACTAACCCCCATTATACTTTCTTGAGTTATCATTGTCTATCATCACCTTATTATGCCTTTGTATCATCTGTGTCCTCTATTTCCATCCCCAAGACTGCATGGAAGAAGTCTATATGGAAGAATCACCTAGTTTTGTTGCTCGGGTGGGTGGGTCGAGTCTGATATGGGAAGATCAACACAATATTCAGGAGTTTGGCATGATTCGTAGTGGAGTTGATCACTCGGTGTTTTATCAGCATTTTGTACCAAATTTATGTCTTTATTTGGCGATTTACATTGACAATATTGTTATTACCGGCAATGATCAAGTTGGTATCACTAATTTGAAACATCTCTTTTAACATTTTTAGACTAAAGACCTTGGTAAATTATGGTGTTTTCTAGGTATTGAGGTTGCTTAGTTCAAATAAAGCATTGTTATTTCTAAACGCAAGTATGTTGTAGACATTCTCGAGGAAACAAAAATGATAAGATGTAGACCTATTGACACTCCTGTGGATCCAAATTGTAAACTCGGATAGAGGTAGTCGTTCAGTGATTTGAGAAGGTATAGGCAGTTGGTTGTAAAGTTGAATTATCTCATGGTGACTAGACCTAGCATCTCTTTTCTTATGAGTGTTGTAAGTCAATTTAAAACTTTCCTTTTTGATAGTAATTGGGATGTAGTTGTTCATATTCTGCGGTATATAAAATCACCTCCAAGTAAAGGACTACTATTTGAGGATCGAGACCATGATCATTATCACTGGATATACAACTATTGATTAGGTAGGATCACCCGCTGATAGACGCTCTACATTTGGATATTGTGTTTTAGTAAGAGGTAATTTGGTGTCCTGGAAGAGTAAGAAACAAAGTGTGGTTGCTGGTCTAGTGCAAAAGCAAAATATCGAGCAATGTGTCACGACCCGAGCCTACACCCTGGACGTGACCGGCACTCGAGAACCATTGCTGGCCCTCGAGCGAACCCTTATCCTGGCTGACAAGTTGAAGACTGACTCAAGCATACATAAGCATCAAATTGAAAGAAACATTTAAAAACAGTTAAGAATGCTTATACTCAAATGAAGAATGCTTCAAGTCTTAATTTAGAAATTTTTGGGGTGTTACACAATGGCTATAGCAACTTGTGAGCTAGTTTGGATCAAACAATTGCTGAGAGAACTAAAATTTGGAGAAATTGGTCAGATGAAACTTGTATGTGATAATCAAGTGACACTTCATATCGCATCAAATCCAGTATTTCATGAGAGGACTTAGCACATTGAGATTGACTATTTTTTTGTCAGAGAATAGATACTCTCAGGAGATATTGTTACAAAATTCGTGAAGTCAAGGGATCTACTGCTAGGTATTTTCACCAAGTCCCTCACTGGTCCTCGTGCCAATTACATCTATAACAAGCTCGGTACATGTGATTTGTAAGCACCCGCTTGAGGGGGAGTGTTAGAATAGCAATAGGAATAGGAACATGAATGGTATATAGAATCCTTCTTGAAAAATAATTGTAATATAGTGTCTATAAATAGGGTCTTAGTGTAACAATGTAGATACACAGTTCAATAATATTTTTCTCCTATATTTCTCACATACACGAATGGGCCAAATGTGTCAATCGCTGTGGCATTTAGCCCAACTATTAACGAGTGGAATGGATAGACCATTTTTGATAGTTCAATGGCTTATTTGAGCTTTTTCCCTTTGACTATAGTTATTGATGGTTCATCTGCAGTGGCCCCAATAAGAAAATGCAAGAGGAGGAAGTTGTGTATGCTTGTTGACAGTTTTTGAAAAATTACATCTCAATTTGGAGCAAAAAATACTGAGTGTGATCTGATCAATATTTGATTTACAATTATCTTGATCCTGTCAATCTTAGATTTATTACTCTCTGGCATGTCTCCAACTAAGCGTTCTTTCTCTTAGCATGTAGGTATGGTACAATGCGTGATAATGTCATCAACCTCAAGGTTTGTAATGTTGACACCGAAAACTTGTATAGATGGGACATCCAGTTTCTAAATTTAGTTTCTCTTGCAGGTTGTTCTAGCTGATGGAGAAGTTATGAAGACTGCATCCCGTGCCAGGAAAAGTGCTGCTGGGTGCGTTTTCTTATATCAGTCTCAAAGTTTCTTAACTTTATCTCTTTTTCCTTTTCATTCTGACGACTTGATCTTGCTTTTAATACCCTAAATGAAGAATGAAAATAGGCAATTTGGTTTTCAGCAAGTATGCTAACCGGAAGCACAGGCATCTTCTCTGTAAGGATAATGCTGTTTGTTTTCATTGTTTTCCCCTTGTTTCTCTTGGTAATTTATCAAACAAGAATTCCACTAATTTTAATGAGGAAGGTCGGTTGAAGGAGTTTGCCTCCAGTCAACTCAGATAGAGATGGAATTTGAACTCCAAAAAGTCGCACATTATGAATTTTGAAAGTAGATTCACCGAGATTCTGCATGTTGGGAAGCAAGCTGTGCGTAAGAGAGGAGGTATTTGGTTGCATTGCAAGCTAATAATATGGGAGACAAATTTTGGAGTTCTTCATCAGTTGTGAGGGGCTGGGGAGAAGGGAGGGGGAGAAATTGAGAATATTTTTCACGAAGTTTTAAGATAATTTCATGAATTGCTAGGAGAACATTTTAAATACAAGTATAATGAAATCCCAATATAAAATCCCATTTTAAAGAAATTAATCCCAATATAAAATATTGCATAAGATAAATACCCATTTTAAGTTATGCGGAAATTTACTTTTTATTTTATACACGATAGAATGTGGAATAAGGAAACGTGCACTAGCAATGAGGGGATCAAAATATTTAAAGACAAAAATTCCCTTTTAAACTAAGTGGTTCATGCATCATTTCGTTGTTAATCACCGTATAACAATTCCGTCATTATTTATCACCGCATAAACAATTGTTGCATTATGATCCCACATAGCTAGTAAGCAATCAAATGACCCCATTGATTTTGTATTAATGTATAGAAGGGCCTACTATATTACTAGTGTTAAAATGTTTTGATATGATATTTGAATTAATCATCTGGTATGAGTGGGTTGAAAGAAGGACGAACTTCAAGAGAAATGATGGTGAGCATGGAAACTATTCAATGGCTTTGTTAGATACTATACAAAGCTTCTAAGAGACATGGCAATATTTAACGAAAATGGAGACTCAGGTAATATTTACATAGTATATCATAAAATTATTGAGGAGGAAGACATGTGGTCATGGAGGCCCTTTGCAAGGCAAGTAATTTTAGATATTATTAGGCAATGGGCTAATAATAAAGCACCCGAACCTGGTGGATATACCATATGGTTCTTTCAATTATGCTCGTATATAATTAATGAAGACAATTAATTAAATAAAAATGTACTCTCATTCAGAGCTTAACCTCATAGATGAGTGGATCACACAATTTCAATATGGTGTCAGTGTCAAGACCATCAAATTGCTTTTCTCCATTTTGGGTCTCCATGTTATGTTATTGACGCTCTAATTGAGTTGCTCAGTTTTGGGCGTGTGGAAGGGGGATATTAAGTTCCACACCTATTAAGGGAATATGTTGTGGTCTTGGGTGATACTTTTGGGATTGAGTTAGTCCTAGTGTTCGTTTCTTCTCAACTATCAAGAATGATGTCATGAAAGCAGTGGATCTATGTTACAGACGGGATTTGAAAAAGAAGTTTCAATTATACATATTTGAAAAAGAAGTTTAAAGACAAAAGGCAACTCTTTCCAGAATGGCAAAATGAAGTGTTTAGTTTCGTTTTATTTTGTTGTAAACAGAACTTTGGCAACGATGTCAAAGCAGTGATACATCTTATTAAATCCCTTCAAAAAATAAGAAAAGATGTATTTTTGGTTTTGATATGTAAAATTTATGACTGTACCTCCTTGTGATATATTAATGATGACTTATCATTTCAAAAAAAAAATCATTCTGCAACGTCTAATGTTTACTACATAAGGTTTCTGTATTCTCACACTTCTATCTATTTGTTCATATATTCTCTGTTCTTCATTCTGAAGAAATGTGATGACTATCAGTATGATTAAACATTTCTGGAATGATCATTTGAATGTTTCTTACCTTATAATTTGCGGTTATTTTCTTTCTCACTTACAAAACAATTCTTTATTTTAGTTTTGATATCAGTTTCCGATTTTGTACATTAAGAAACTGTCCACGTAGCATTCGTTTAAAGTGGTGAAACTGCCTATTGCAGATACGATTTGACACGGCTGCTGATTGGAAGTGAAGGCACTTTGGGTGTTATAACTGAAATTACTTTGCGGTTGCAGAAACTTCCACAATCGTCAGTGGTATTTACTGTTTTTCCTTTTCCTTGACAGACATGCTTTAGTGTAACATTCAACTCTGTAATTTATTTCACGTACTTGGGGAATATCCTCTTACATTTTAACCTTCTACCGTCAAAAACTCATAATCAATTTACATGGAAAAAGAAATGTTGTTTTCTGTTGTTCTGAACAAATGGTAAATGTTAAACATGAAATCTTCTCATTCATGATAATTATATTGTCATGTCCAAAATTTCCCCCTAGACGTGATTCGCACCCAGCACACAACACCGGCCAGGCAGACCAAATTCCATACCTTCACCATCAATTTACAATATTTAATAAATTAACTAAGTATTTCAAATAATATAATAATTAATTACAAAACAATTAGTAGCTCAAATTATTAATCTAAAACTCTTCCCCAAATTCCACACTGTGGATCATCTAAGAGAACTACAAAAGACTGGTATATAAATCTCAAGAATGATCAAAGTCTCAGTACCTTTCACTAGAGGGAAGACTAACTCTGATAAATTTTGTGCTTGATGCACTTCCGACATATATGATGTCTAACTCTGATAAATTTTGTGCTTGATGCACTTCTGACATATATGATGTCATTATTTCCTGTCCCAACAGGAATCATCAATAGGTTGGATAGCATCCGGAGAAAATTTGTGGCAAGGGAACAAGGAAAGAAAAGGGTATCACTTGGTCAAATGGAAAACTGTGATCACTGAAAAGAGAGTTGAGGGACTTGGGATCAAGAACATGAAGAACCAGAGCAAAGCTTTGAGGATGAAGTGGCTTTGGAAATACTCAAATGATAATCAGAATCTGTGGGGCACAATCATAAATGCAAAATATGAAGAGAGTGATAGTTGGATGACACAGGAGGTTACCACTCCTTATGGTGTTAGCTTATGGAAATCCGTTAGAGAACTTTGGAATGAATTCAAACCAAACATCAAGATTGAAGTGGTACATGGCATAAAAACTAGATTCTGGATGGATGATTGGCATGGAGAAGGAAATCTTCCCTGAATTCAAAATCTAGTTCTTCAGCAACAGCGTACTATAGCTGACTTATGGACTCCTCAAGGGTAGAATTTTGTATTTGGAAGACACCTCAATGACTGGGAAATTCCAAGAGTAACATAATTTTTTAGAAGCATTGATCAGTCTAGTGGTCTGGAAACAGGGCAGGACAGATTGCAGTGGTTGGGAAACAGTAAAGGGATTTTTAAAGTAGGTGCATCATACAGGAAGCTGAACCTTCAAAATCTGCAGCTACTCAAATGGCGTTGGAGAGCTATATGGAAAGCCAAGATTCCCTACAAGGTGTCTTGCTTTGTGTGGTTACTAGCTAAAAAAGCTGTGTTGACATGAGAATTTAATGAAGAGGGTAATTCCACTTTGCTCTAGATCTTTTTCTATGGGAAAATTGCAGGAACAGTCAATCATTTGTTCATACAATGCGAAGTAACTGGCTAGTTGTGGAATTTCTTCCTGAAACTTAAAAACTGTTAAGAATTCCAACATCTAAAAAGGGATGGGAATTTAGTCTCCTTATATGGACTTGGACAATCCTCCCCTCGTAAGCTAACCTTTGGGGTTGAGTTAGGTCCAAGATTCATCTCTACATGGTATCAGAGCCTCAGAGCCAAACCCATCCTCATTCTTTGTTCACCGATGTTGGGCCCCCATATTATAGTGTGCACGCTTTAGTTAACAAGGTATGAGCGTGCGGGGGAGTGTTATGAATTCCCACATCGAAAAAGGGATGAGAATTTGGTCTCCATATATGGACTTGGACTTGGGAACTTGTCGCATTACCACTAGACAAGAAGTTGATTGGTTGCAAATGGGTCTTCACCACCACCACCACCAACAACAACAACATACCCACCCAGTGAAAACTAAAATATCACTAAGTGGAATCTAGGGAGGGTAGAGTGTACACAAACCTTACACCACCTCATGGAGGTCGCAAATGGGCCTTCACTTGAAACATAAAGCCGAAGGCTCCACTGAAAGCTTCAAGACAAGATTGGTGGCTAAGGAATTCACTCAAACATATGGAGTGGATTATCAAGAAACATTTGCTCCTGTTGTGAAAATGAACACTACTAGATTTCTTTTGTCTTGTGCAGCTAATCTTGACGGGGACTTACAAAGGTTTGATGTGAATAAATGAAGAGTGTACATGGAGATTCCTCCTGGTTTTGGTATTGAATAAAGTTAAGGAAAGGCATGCAAACTAAAGAAAGCCTTGTGCGTATTGAAGCAATCTCCTAGAGCTTGGTTTGACAAATTTAGTAAAGCAATGATCTCCCTTGGTAATTAACAAAGCAATGTTGATCATACCCTCTTTATGAGACATCAAAAGGGTAAACTCACTCTTCTCATAGTTTGTGTTGATGACATCGTAATGAAAAATATGGCAAGGAGGAGATGGCCCAATTGAAGAAGTTAATGGCACAAGAATTTGAGATTAAGGATCTAGGAGACTACACTAGTTCGTGGGAATTGAGGTTGCTAGATTAAAAAGAGGAATCTTTATTTCTCAAAGAAAGTTTGTTGATAGAAAAAAGTATGATAGGTTGTGTGACACCCCCCAACTTAGGGATGCAATTGCACCTAGTGCCACACTTGACTCTAAGTCGACCAGTGCTCGGCAACTACGCCGCCAATGTAATAGCATCCCTTAAATAAAAAAAACAAACAAGTACATCTCGACTTAAAAATAAGCCCTCGGCCAAAAAAGCCCCTGTCAACACACCCTGCAATCAACTCAGCTAATTCCAACAATTCATATAGAATAGAAACTAAATCATGTGTGGGTCATCGAAGCCACTATCATGTTTAAAAAGAAGCAATGTTTTGCGGTCCGTCGAGGCCACCATGATATTTTAGAAACATATAAACTGAACACATATAAAT
The DNA here is from genome assembly GCF_019186545.1 of Solanum stenotomum. Lineage (NCBI taxonomy): Eukaryota > Viridiplantae > Streptophyta > Magnoliopsida > Solanales > Solanaceae > Solanum > Solanum stenotomum. The sequence continues at coordinate 12,856,364 of NC_064292.1, read as the reverse complement.
ATATGAGCAAGGCCAATAAGCCACTGTTCTAAAAGGACAAAACAACAAGCCTAGCAAAACTCACAACTCACAACACACATCTATGCAGCCCAAAGTTTGCAAGCCTTTACGCGTATTTTATTTGGCGGAGTAGGGCCCTAATCTACCCATCAGATGAACATCACAAAACACTAGCAAACCTCATATCTGGCAACTTCGGAAGAAGGGGAGCTGGCCTATTTGCTAGAACTCGGTTACACTATTGAGGACACCTATGTACCTGTCTATCAAGACATGTAGGCAAGAATGTAGCGCCCCAAGGCAATGTGGCATCAGTACGAAATAATGGATGAAGGAAATAGAATAACTGAGCAAGTATCATAATATACTGAAAGTAATAAGGTAGGAAGTCAAGAATAAGATGAGTGTACTATCTTGCTCCTGAATCTAAGCATATAAAATATAATCAAACAACAACCTAACTGAGCTCCCATTAGCTCGATATGTACAAACAAGACCACCTACCTGAGCCCCTATATGCTCGGAAGGTGCCAATTTAGTCTATACACACCTACCGGTAATCCCCTAGCCCCTTAGGCAGTTATTACACCTCAATAGCTTCTTAGACACTTTATACATAGCCCTGAAGGCAATCAGTACCTTATAATAGCACCACAGGCATCTTGTAGCCCTCTTTGGCATCAATATTGCCTCGTAAGCAACACATAGCCCTCTTAACCATCAATATAGACCTCTTAGGCAACAATATAGCCCGTAGGCAGCACATAGCCCTCTTAGGCAAGCTGTACATAGCCCAGTAGGCAAATTTCTTATTTCTCCAGCTAATCTCAATTGCTTTGAGGGCAATAACTAACAATCAAATATCTTGAAGGCAAGCAATGTGGCTATAAGTAACTTATACAAATAATGATCACGCCTTACCTAAACATGGGGTCGCTAATAACAGAATATATATCTCAATGAGGAATATCTATATCAACCACGATAGCTAACTTAGTCGAATAAGGCAATGTGGAACTTGGGGACATCAACTAGCCATATCTTTCCTAAGATTTACTGTATCTTGAGAACACTTGGGGTCCTATATATGTATCTTTTGCCTTTTGGGCTCATATAGTTGTAGCTAAGCCTTCTAGGATTTTATAATTGTATTTGAGCCTTCTGGGCTCCTATAGCTGCACCTCGAGCACACAAGGCCCTACTAATGGTCAAAATTGTCAACTTAGGCATAAATGAAGTTCATAAATGTGTAGACTTCAATATAGCTCTATAGTCTTCAACATGGTCTTTCTTGATATTTTATAGCTCTTATAAGCGAAGTATAACTCCATAGGCAAGCTAAGCTTGTCAAAGTTCCTTCTAGGCAACAATAAAGGGATATATATATATATATATATATGGCTCAAAGTCTTGGTCCGAAATACTAACAACTGATGAATCAAACAATCTTCTGATTTATCAACAAGTAAGGTGACTTTCTAAGCGACCTACACAATAATTTGTTTGTTGCGTTGAAGTATAAGGTCTCTAACAAATAGGCGGAACACCTAACAACTCACCACTATAATTCCATAGGCAGACACGAAGCTATTACCGTAAGGTAAAACTACAACTCTAATTTTTAGCTCTATAGGCGTCAAGATATACCAAAGGCCCATAGGAGAGCTATGTAGTTTATAGGCATTGCAATCACATAATTTTATGCCAAACTAATTGCTATGCTGCCAATATCAACGTGAAAAGCTACAGAGCTAATTACAAAGCCCTTAAGGCATCGGCTAGGCGACAAGCTATCAATAGCCAACTAAGCAATGACAACTTATATGAGAAGATTCTTGCGATGCTTTTAACATGTGGTAGCAGCTAAACCAGACAAATTGCAAAATGGGAAACTCAACTGTATACATATACATATATATTGTCAATTTTGCTGAATGAGTTCTCTCAAATGAGAGTTCTTCCATTAAATCGAAAGAATTCTGATTTACATGCCTAAAAATCTGCTATATATCCCTAAATATATGCTATTCCTAATTGTAATATCTCTGAAAGTATGTTACATTAATCTATGCTATCTCGTATCATCATCACACAAATATTTAGAGTTATAACATAGATATGTACAGATATTTAGAATCTGTCCAATCATGCTAACATCCCCCCTCAAATTGATGCCTGTGGATCAAAAAGCATCAATTTGCCTACCAAAAACTTATGACGTTGTCGTGCCATAGACTTTGTAAACACATCAGCTATTTGAAGATCACTGGATACATGTGGAAGAGTAATGACTCTCTTATCTACAACATCTCTGATATAATGACAGTCTACTTCAATGGGTTTAGTTCTTTCCTGAAAAACTGGATTAGTAGCAATCTGAATAGCACTTGTGTTGTCAGCATGGAGAGGAGTGGGATTTGATCGAGGAAATCCAATTTCTGCAAGTAAACCACAAAGCCAAACAATCTCTGAGCAAGCAGTAGACATTGTCCGATATTCAGATTCGGTGGAAGATTTTGATACACGGTCTTGCTTCTTGCTCTTCCAAGATATCAAGGAATCTCCAAGAAACATGCACCAACCCGTGACGCCAGCCCAATTAGAATCACTAAATGCATTAAGCTGAATCTCAGAACCACTAGGAAAGAATAATCCACGAGTAGATGTTCCCAAGAGATATTGAATGATGCGACAGACAACCACAAATGTAGATGGCGTGGAGCCTGCATAAATTGACTCACTTGTTGAACTACAAAAGAGATATCAGGCCGAGTAATAGTAAGATAATTTAGGCTCCCAACTAATTGCCGATACAAAGTTGGATCAGGAAGAAGATTTCCTTCCGCACGACAGTACTTTACATTCACATTCAATTCCAATGGAGTATTTACAGAGGAAGATTCCTGAAGACCAGCCAAAGCAATCAAGCCCTGAGTATATTTCTATTGGTTCAAGAACACACCTAAAGAATTATAATGAACTTCTAACCCCAAAAAGTATGTAAGAATACCAAGATCTTTCATATGAAAAGAATCCTTAAGTTGTTGCTGGAGGCTAGTGATTAGTGAAGAATCAGTTCCTGTGATAATAATGTCATCTACAAACACCAAAAGAAGAGCACAACCTGCAGATGTTTTTCGAAGAAACAAAGACGAATCATATTTGCTCTGCTCAAAAGAGAATTGAAGCAAAGTAGACCGAAACTTGTCAAACCAAGCTCTTGGAGCCTGTTTTAATCCATATAAAGACCGCTTCAACTTGCATGCATCTGATGTAGGTGATGAGAACAAACCAGGTGGGGGTTTCATATAAATATCTTCTTTGAGATCACCATGAAGAAAAGCATTTTTGACATCCATTTGATGAAGAGGCCAATTTTGTGATGCAACAATGGCAATAATAGTTCGCACCGTAGTCATTTTTGCTACAGGTGCAAAAGTCTCCTCATAGTTTACACCATACTCCTGTTTGTTGCCAAGGACCACCAATCGAACTTTGTACCGATTAAGAGTTCCATCAGAATTAAGTTTAATTGAATAAACCCATTTACATCCCATTGGACGGACATTTGGAGGACAAGGAACAATGTCCCATGTGTTATTTTCTTTAAGAGCCAAAAGTTCCTCCTCCATTGCTTTTTGCCAACATTCAAGCTTGGAGGCTTGTGAGTAACCTGTTGGAATAGAGATGGTGGATAAAGTAGAAGAAAACCATATCGTTTAGGAGTTTGAGACACTCTAGTAGATCGCCGAGGAGGCTCAAGAGGAGCAGACCTTGAAGAAATCTCAGATTCTGGTTATGGAGTAGTCTCAGGTGGCGGATCTGTTTCGGGATGGGGTAAAGTTGGCCGACGTCGTTCATACACAAATCCTGGTTTGAACCGCTTAGAAGACAATGACAAATCTTCAAAAGTAGGAAGAAGAGGAGAAATAGAAGATGACTCAACATGAGTAGGAAAGAAATACTGATTCTCAAAGAAAATAACATTTCTAGAAACACGAAATTTGTTAGTGTTTGGATCATAACAAATAAAACCTTTCTGCGAATTACTATAGCCCATAAAAGCACATTTAATAGATTGAATAGAGAGTTTATTGTGTTGAAAAGGAGGCAGGTGCACAAAACATACACAACCAAACAAATGAAAACTATGATAGCTAGGATGCTTATGAAAAAGACGATAATATAGAGACTCAAGATTTAACACTTTAGATGGAAGTCTATTAATCAAATAGACAGCAGTAGACAAAGCTTCAACCCAATATTTAGATGGAACAGAGGACTCAATCAATAAAGTACGAGTGACATATAAAAAGATGACGATTTTTACGCTCAGCAACCCCATTTTGTTATGGCGTATATGGGCAAGAGTGTTGTGATATAATTCCTTTCTCAAGCAAGAAATTATTGAATTCATGAGACATATATTCACCACCAGAATCAGATCTTAATATTTTAATGCATGTGGAAAATTGAGTCTCAACGTAAGCCAAAAATTTCTTGAATATGGAAAACACTTTAGATTTAGATCGAAGAAAATACACCCATGTAAACCGACTACAGTCATCTATAAATGTCACAAAATACTTGAAATGAGCATGAGAAATAACTGGTGAAATGCCCCAAACATCACTATGAATGACATCAAAACACTTTGCAGCAACACAATAGAATTTGGATGTCCTAGACGTTTATGCCAAACCTCATTCTTAGTAGTGGTAGAAGCAAAAGCTAGAACACGAGGAATAGAAAAGTGTATAGGAAACAATCTTCCAACTTTAGGCCCCTTCGCGATTATCGTCCCCGACACCTGTTCCTGCANCTACCAAAATTAGGAAAAGGAAGAGTTTTACTTTTGCCTAATTTACAAGTAGAACAATCAAATGAAGCAACTGAAAATTGATTTTTATTTCCCAATAAACCAGAATTGGACAAATGAGACAACACAATAGAATTTGGATGTCCTAGACGTTTATGCCAGACCTCATTCTTAGTAGTGGTAGAAGCAAGAGCTAGACCACGAGGAATAGAAAAGTGTATAGGAAACAATCTTCCAACTTAGGCCCTTTCGCGATTATCATCCCCGACACCTGATCCTGCACAAGGCAACCATTACGAGAAAAAATCACATCACAATTGTTATCTACTAATTGGCCAACTGAAATAAGACTAGTGGAGAGCTTTGGTGATACAAAAACATTCTTGAAAGTTTGAGTAATATCCCCAACCTTGGTAATGGGTAAATTACTACCATTGGCAACCTGAATTTGTGTTGGACCATTATACTCACGGATGTTTTTGAGTATATTAGTTGAGTTGGTCATATGATTGGAAGCGCCAGAATCAACAAGCCAAAATTTAGATATTACCTCATTACCTTGCTGCCCCAAAGCTGAAAATGCTGACAAGATCATTTGTTGTACCATTTCAGGAGTAAGAACTTGTCCTACTGAAGACGAGTTATCTGTAGTTGAACCATTTATCCCAACTTGAAAAGCATTTGTCCTACGGTTTTGAAGACGTGTGGGACACTCCTTGATAATGTATCCTTGTTGTTTACAATAATTACAAAACTTCTTGCCACAATTGCTAGCAATATGACCATATTTCTTGCAACTGTAGCATTGAGTTCTAGCCATATCCATGCCCTTTCCTTTCCCTTGAGCTGCAAATGCGACAGTGACAAGATTTCCTTGATGAAAAGCATTTTGTGTGAAGAGACGCTGCTCTTCACGAAGTAATTCCCTAAAACAGACATCCAACGAGGGAGATGGATCACGGTTCATCAAGTTGGAGCGAACATTTTCAAAATCAGATCGTAATTTCATTGAAAATTGATCTCACTTACTTTGTTCATGAACTCCTTGAATGATGGAGAGAGATTCAGAAGGTATTTTAGCATAAACGATATCGGTAAATTCTGCCCATAAGTTCTGAAATTCAGAGAAATAATCTTGACCAGAGAGATCTCCTTGAAAATACATAGCAATTTCATGCTCTAATTGAAAGCGTCTTGCGCTATGGTCTTGGTTGTAAACCTTTTGTAAATAATCCCACATGGCCTTTGCTGTCTTGTATGGCCTAAGATTAAGAACAATAAGAGGGTGTTATCACCCGAGCATCTTTAACCTTCTATTGATCGAGCTTTGTAGGATCAGTAGGAGTAGGATCGCTTATATGTCCCCATAATTCTTTTCCGGTGACAAATAGTTGGAATTGAATTTCCCAGGCAGAGTAATTTTTTCCTGTGAAACGAACATGGAAGGACTCAAATTGATATGACACCATGTTCTTGACAAGCTAAGGAAGATAGAAATGCAATGATACAAAATAACCAGAATGACCAAGACTAAGATTCCAAGATGCCTAAAATTCCAAGATACTTAGGACTTACTGTTGACTAAAAAAACACTAAGCAGAACCAAAACTTTCAAAAAAAATTCTGAAGAAACCATCGATGAAAGACACTAAGAATCAAAGCAATGAAAAAGGCTCTAATACCATGTCAATTTTGCTGAATGAGTTCTCTCAAATGAGAGTTCTTCCATTAAATAGAAAGAATTCTTATTTACATGCCTAAAAATCTGCTATATATCCCTAAATATATGTTATTCCTAATTGTAATATCTCTGAAAATATGCTACATTAATCTATGCTATCTCCTATCATCATTACACAAATATTTAGAGTTATAACATAGATATGTACAGATATTTAGAATCTGTCCAATCATGCTAACATATATAACTCCAACAACCAACTCAATCAACAACTATTATGGCGTTGAATACTATAAAAAATTAATTATAAAGAACAAGTTATACTTACCTATATGATGAGGAAAGGAGGAAATTTGCCAAAAAGGTTTAGCCTTAACATACCTTTTCCCATTGAATTCACACCACAATCGTACTTCTTCCTGACCCCTACGATAGTACAACATGGGATAATCTTAGTTAACAAATAAGGATATGAATTACTAAGATGGTCTGACAATCAATACAAATTTCCACTATAAAATACTACTCGAGGTGTAAAGTAGCTATAAACCAATAAAAAAGGTTCGTACCTCGACATACACCCTCAAAACAGCACCATGAACGCCCTATAAAGCCATTACTCCGCTGTCACAACACCCCGAAGATATATCAAGATATTCATAGAGACAATTACACCAAAACGACAAGCTTGTGACATAGAGCAATTTCCGTTAAAGGCTTAAGCCAAGATCATAAGCATATGAGGTTGATTTGGGATGTAATTTACTGGTTTTTCTACAAAAAATTATGAGAAAATAAGAAAAGAAGACCGCTTATATAATTACAACCGACCTAGGGGGCCCACTAGCCGCCTATGTTGCAGAGTCTTCACGAATATGCAAATATCTCTATTCTGAAGTCGTGTGGACGAACGGTATAATGCTTTGGAAAGTAGACTCGTAAACCTTCAATTTTATAGGTTTTGGGCCCTCTAACTCTTTATGTATTAGGAAAAAAACTTTGAGACATTTAACCCATATTTCTGAAAGATTATGAAAGTAACTTGCGATAACTTTTACCGAACATTATTTTATAACTTGCTTGAATTCAAAACTTAAATTATGACCATTGAACAATCCGAATGTCTTACCACATCCTTGTTAACTTATTCATCATCCTTAGTCTTCCCCCAAAGGTATGGGTTAATTTAAGCATTCCAAAAGGGGGAGGGGGGTGGGTGGTGTTACGGGTTGCAAGCTAGCATTATCACCCATTGAAAACAATCAGAAACTCTAAAGCAGAGTTGGAAAGATAGTTCATAAAGAGAGATATCAGAGGTTGGTTGGAAGACTCATATCTCTCATACTAGATTAGACATAGCCTATTTAATCATACTGTGAGTGAGTTGATGCATGATCCCCGAGATCCTCATATGCAAGTTGTCTTTCACATTTTCTGGTATCTGAAGTCCACTCCAGGGGAAGGTCTACTTTTCTCTTGACATGGTCACCTCCAAATAGAAGCCCTTACTTACGCAGATTGAGCTGGATCTCTAGATGATAGAAGATCTACATCCGGTTACTCTACACTCATAGAAGGAAGTCTGGTCACTTGGAGAAGCAAGAAGCAAAGTGTAGTTGCTAGATCAAGCGCGGAGGCATAATATTGAGCTTTGACCCAGGATGTTTGTGAACTATCGTGGTTATGAAAGCTACTAGAGAATTTAGATTGTCCGAAAAAGGGAAACTTTCCTTGTATTGTGACAACAAGGTTGCAATCAGTATAGCTCATAATCCAGTTCAGCATGACCGAACAAAGCATATTGACATTGATCGACTCTTAATCAAAGAAAAAATTATGAGTAGTGTCTTGAGTTTGTTCCATATGTCATCAGAAAAGTTGCTAGGTGACGTTATTTTACCATTGAGTTTGTTCCATATGTCATCAGAAAAGTAGCTAGCTGACATTGTTTACCAAAGGCCTCAACAGATGGACTTTCCATAGTCCATACTCTAGTTTGCAAGTTGGGCATGTGTGACATATTTGCACCAACTTGAGGGGGAGTGTTGATTGATATTGATTTCCTAGCATAATTATAGGAGAAAATTGATAGAGATTGATTGTAGATTGATATAGTATTAATTGAAATTGATTAACTAATAATTTCTTTCATTATTTAGTCATAAAACTATAAGTACCCATTCTCATTATATGTAAAATCATTCAGAAATACAAAGAAGACTCTCTCTTCTCTTGAAATCTTCAATTACATATGCCCTGATGCTGTTGAGAATAAAAGAACTTGATAAGATACACACTGCCCTGTTCCTATGGAGCCTTGAAAGAATTTGAGGTTCTTGTGGTGTCAGGCTTGTCAGAGAAACTAGGTCTCATTGGTGTGATCTCTCCAATAATAATTTTTTTGAAGGTACTGCTTTTGATCTATGTAATGTCCCTCAGAATTTGATGCAATAAATTTTTCCATATGACATCGTGTATCTTCATTAAGTTAGAAGCTTAATCATATATTTCATGTTTGTCTTAGTATTAGGCCAGTCTATGTACCCCCATTATAGAGAGAGTTTTGCCTTCTTATATTGTACTGTAAAAAGTTTTTGGTTGAACTTTTCTTTTACATGATATTGGCACAGGTTGCTATGTGCAACTTTCCTACAATTAAAGATGCAGCGGATGTTGCTATAGCCACAATGCATTCTGGTATACAGGTTAGAACTCAATAGCTAATATGTATTAGAATAATGATAATTAAATTCCATGATGTTTGTTGGACCAGTCTCCTAATGTATAATCATGATAATGTTTTCTGTATGGCTCTGTTAAGTGCATTGACATCTTTGCAATTTATTGCATGTAAATATAATTATGCCTGATTTAATTTATATGAGTTAAAATAAAAGCGAACTAGATTTGTACGGATTTTTCGTGTAAAATTTCTAGTGAAAAGAAAGAGATAGTTGTGCACAGATGGGCAATGTTTGTTGATTGTCGACAAGTACAAGTCAAAGACAAAGTAGATTAATGTCCTGATAATTCTGTACTGGATGCTATGCCTACCTGCATGATGTCAGTATTTCCAATACCTGTTGTTAGAGTGGGTAAAAGTCCCACATTGGTTGGAGAATGGATTGATAATCTCCTTACATAGACTTGAGCAATCCTCCCCTTATGAGCTAGCTTTTGGGTTGAGTTAGGCCCGGGTGCTGTATTTTCACATGGTATCAGTGTCAGATTCACCCCCCTTTGGACTCGTGGTCCACGCTCCAGTTGGGCCTGGGCGTGAAAGGGGTGTTAGAGTGAGTAATCGTTTCACATTGGTTGGGGAATGGACTGGTGGTCTCCTTTTGTGCAATCCTCCCCTCATAAGCTAGCTTTTGGGGTTGAGTTAGGCGCAGGTGCCATATTTTTACACCTGTAAATGTATTGGAGAGAATAGATGTTATATGAAAGACTTCTTGTGGGAAGGAAACTGTGACAAAAAATATCCATTTTGTTAAATGGAACTCCCTTACAACTACTAAGGAGGAGGGGGACTGGGAATCAAGAAGTTGAGTATTCATAATCAAAGTTCAATGATGAAGTGGTTATGGAGATTTGGTGCAGAAGAACAATCATTATGGAAGTAGGTGATTAGGGAGAAGTATGGCATGTAAGGAAAATGGACAACCAAAACTGTAAATGGTCCTTATGGAGTCGGTCGTTGGAAGTCAACTGAGAATTTGTGGCCGTAGTTCATGAATAAGTCAAGTTTCAGTATAGGAAATGGCATGAAGATATCCTTTTGGGAGGATAATTGATTTGGCCAAGGACCTCTGAAATAACTTTTTCCAGACATTCATGATCTGACTCAACTACAAGAAGCAATAACAGGAGAGGTATGGAATAATCAAGGATGGAACTTTATCTTCAGAAGATTATTAAATAATTGGGAGATAGACCGACCAACAGAGTTTTAACAATTCAAGAGGGCTTCAACTTTTGTGGACTGTATGACTTGGCAAGGGAATAAGCAAGGAAAGTTCTGTTAAATCAATTTATAAGGAATTCAACCAAACACAACCAGATTACATGCTGGTTACGACGTTGATTTGGAAAGTTAAAATTCTAAAGTTGCCTGCTTTACATGGATATTGGAAAAAAAGGCAGTTCTGACACTGGATAATCTAACCAAAAGAGGGTAACAACTATTCTAGATGCTACTTATATGAAGAAGAGGCAGAGGCAAATGACAATTAATCATCTCTTCTAGCACCATAAATTGACTCTACAGTTATTGAAAATCTTCATCAACTTAAGAGGTATTATGTGGGCTATGCCAAGAAGAATACCTGAAGTTCTAGCATGTTGGAATAGAGAAGGTAATTGGATTAGAAAGAGATGGAAGATTGTCCCAGGTTTCATTTGGTAGACAATTTTGGAAGAGAAAAGTCTAAGATGCCTTAAAGATAAATCCTATCATATTCAGAAGAGGAAAATGATGTGTTAGTTCTTTTCTAATTTTGGTGTAAGGGAAAGTATTAGACGATCATGAATCTATTGTGATGTTTTAGAATCCTTGTTAGAGGACAAAGGATTAAGTGTTTTCTTCTGCATCCCTCTGTAATTATGGGTGACTCCACAGATTTTGTGTAGTCTAGATATAAATATGCAAATATGTTACCTTTACAAACAAAAAAAAAAGGGTATGTTTTCTATGAGTCATCTATAATCTAGGCACAGAAGGTGTATTTTCTATTATGCCACTAGGGCCTAATGATACTAGTAGTAGTAGATATAAACTAGGTTCATGCATAAGAGCCTTTATTAGGTCATGTTTAGTTGTGAAGTATAGAAGCATGTATATCAACTGATTAGCATAACCTGTGTTGAGATACTTTGTTCCAAATAGATAGACCTTCCAAGGCTTTGTAAGGTGCAATATCTTTTTTTCTCAAGGAGTAGAGGCTTAAGGGACATATTTCTTTGGGCCTTGGTAATTGGGTAATTTTTTTTGAAATAGTAACGTTGTATTCCTCAATATTGAGGAAATGTTGTATCACGCCCCGAGCATACACCCTAGACGTGGCTAGCACTCGAAACCTTTGTTGGTCCCCAAGTGAATCCTTGACCTGACTTAGTACTTAGCGAAAGACTAAACATATGCATAAGAAGCTAAAATTTTAAAGAACTTTAACAAAACGACTAAATCTCATAAATTGTCTGAAAATACTGACTTACAATATAAATGATAGAATAAATCAAACGTCTGAGTAGGAAACTGAAATAATCTTTCTAACTTTGTCTATTTATGAAGCCTCTACTGTTTGAAGGTGTTTGGACAAGACCCACGCCTACCTTAAATCATACTACTAAAACAATAAGACTTGAAGTCTTTCGAAAGCAAGGAGGTCTCACCAAAGGCTGACGAACGGGTGATCTCAATGGATTGCCCGTTGATGATCCTGAATACCTGTAACTGCATCATGAAATGATGTAGCGTCGAATGACGTAAGTACATGAAATGTACGATGTTAGAATAGGAATAGGTTTATACAATCTTATTAGAATAGGAATAGTAATAGAAATAGAAATAGGAATACTAAATAGTATCCTGCTTGGTAAGGATTGTATTCTAGACTCTATAAATAGAGTCTCAATGTAATAATGTAAACAACAATAATTCAATAATATTTTTTTCCTATATTTCTCACATGGTATCAGAGTAGGGCCCATCTCACCTGATGTTGGGGCCCCCAAAATCAAAATTGCGCACGCACCAGATGTTAAGCACTGGGCGTGAGGTGGGGTGTTAAAGAATGACAAAAGTCTCACATCGGTGGTTAATGAGATGGGTGGACTCCTTATAAGGCTTGGGCAGTCCTCCTCCCTTTGAGCTAACTTTTGGGGTGTGAGTTAGGCCCAAGACCTAATTTCACATGGTATCAGAGCCTCTACGATCTTGGTAGAAAATCAAAGAGCTTCCGCTGCCGGAGGGTGGCACCCATATATGTTGCCCGTCTGGCCAATGATTATGTTAGCAAAAGTTGGGTCACCATGTATCTTTAATGTGACTATTTTCTCAGATCTAATTTGTGTAGCACCGTGCCATCATTCTGGTGACTACTTTCTTATATCTAATTCTTGTAGCATTGTGTTATCTTTCCAGTGACTACTTTTTCATATTTAATTTGTGTAGCACTGTGCCATCATTTCAGTGACTACTTTTTCATATATAATTTGTGTAGCACCGTGCCATCCTTTCGGTGACTACCTTTTTTTGCATATCTGATTTACGTAGCACCGTGCATCTCTCCGGACTACTTTTCATATTTAATTTGTGTAGTACCGTGGATTTTTCTGAACTATTTTCTCATAGCTGAGTTGCATAGTATCATGTGTCTTTTCAGTGACTCCTTAGATTTGATTTGCATAGTTGTCTTTCCGGTGACTCCTCAAATCTGATTTGCGTGGGGTTGTGCCATCATTTCAACCCTACTCGTATAATTTTTCTTTTTCAGTAGGGTCATGTCATTATTCCAACCCTACCCATATTATTTTTCTTTTTCAATGGGGTCGTTCCATCAATTCGAACTATCCTATATAATTTTTATTTTCTAGTTGGGTCTTGACATCATTCCGACCCTACCAATATAATATTATTTGTTAGATTGTGACCACTTTTAGCCATCAAATCTAATACTCCGGCATATGAGCATGTTCCGGCTAGTTTTTTTTGTGACTTTCTTGTTTAATATCGACTCGTCTATTGATTCCAACATGATCCATATACTTTATACTAGATTTTGAGCACTTTTCGGCGACCACTGCATTGTGAAGAAGTCTATATGGAGCAACCACCTAATTTTGTTGCTCAGGGGGAGTTTAGTAGTCTTGTATGTCGATTACGTAAGTCAGTCTATGGTTTGAAACATCCTTCAAGCTTGGTTTGGGAAGTTCAACACTGTAATTTATCACTCTGTGTTTTATCGACATTATGCATCAAATTCAGTATTTCATGAGAAGACCAAGCACATTGAGATTGATTGTCAATTTTGTGAAGTCGAGTGATCAACTTGCAGATATCTCACCAAGCACCTCATCGGTCCTCGTGTTAATTACATTTGTAACAAGCTAGGTACATCAATTGTATGCACTAGCTTGAGGGGGAGTGTTAGAATAGGAATAGGTTTATACAATCCTATTAGAATAGGAATAGTAATAAAAATAGAAATAGGAATACTAAATAGTATCCTACTTGGTAAAGGATTGTATTCTAGACTCTATAAATAGAGTCTCAATGTAATAATGTAAACAACAACAATTCAATAATATTCTTTTCCTATATTTCTCACATACGATATGTAATAAAGACGAATGAAACAAGTAACTGAACTAAATGAAAGACTGAAAATAACTAACTGAAGTAAACCTTGAACATGAAGTGATATCATTAAAGCTTTTAATAAGGTATGCAGTAATAGCAAAACACTAAAACAAAATACTTTACTTTTCTGGGGTAGTTTCTCTAACCGACGCCATCACTATAAGCATCTTGATGATACAACTTCTTGCTCACGTTGTCAGGGCCGCCCTATACCTTGCCGGAGCATATATGTAAGAACCTAATTATGCTCTTGTGTAAAATGTCCCTAATTATCGTCTGTGTGTAAGAACTTCTGTTCATTCACATCTCAAGAGGATACCAAATAAGTTAATGCTTTTTGAATCTTTATTTTCTTTTCATTCATATATATGCATGAACTGATAATTTGACTTGGTGAGTTTGTGTACGAGATCATTTTGTATTGCTTAAGTCAGCAATGTGGAAACTGAGGGGCTCTCAATTTAGCTGTTGAAAAATTCAAAGTAGAAACCATAATTTTCCAAAGTAATTATTTTTTTTCCAATGCACATTAGGTGTCAAGAGTGGAGCTCTTGGATGAAGTTCAAATTAGAGCAATCAATCTTGCAAATGACAAAAAATTGCCAGAGATTCCAACTTTGATGTTTGAATTTGTAGGCACAGGTAAAGATATTTTGCGGTTTGAATCAATGCAATTAGTTTTCTTATTTTGTGACATTATGGTTGTTGTATCTTTACCTAGAACTTTTAATTTAAGTTGTACAAATCGACATGTTAAGTTGCTTTAAAATGGCTCAGAATGTGCTCTATGTGATGCCTAAATTGGTGAGAAAATTCATTACAATTCAATCAAGTTTCTTCACAAATGCAACTTTACAAGTTGTTTCATAATTGCTGTTAGGAACTAAATTGGACCAAATATGCCCCTATAGTATGCATGTAGGTCCAAATATGCCCTCGATTAAATTCTGTGTGAATAAGGGCATTTTGGCCCAATAAAGTAGTGACGGGCATAATTGGGCCAAACTATTAACGGAGGGAAAATATGGTGAATTTCACATTCTTTTAAGGGCAATTATATACCCTTTACTGTTTTCTTTTTTATACTTCATAAATGAGAATTTGCTTGTATCTATAGTTCTATTGATTATTTTGATAATGACTAACGGTACCATTTGGATGGAAGGATTTGACCATCTGGGTTTCACATCCTTAAGTCCAAATTACTCCTACTTGTTTGGCTAGGCAACCAAATCATTGAATTTTTATTTCAAATCCAAGTCCAAATGATGATGGTCATGCCTTTAGTACATCTATAATGGTGCACCAGGAGGTGTCAATTAATAGCCCTCTTACTCAGTCTCGTTTTGGCCAAGATGATTGAAGCTCCCTTGTCAAACCACTTATCTCCTCTCTCTCTCTCTCTCTCTCTCTCCAGCATGGTCTTTGAGATATCTCTTTCAGTTGAACTCGGACAGTGTTTCCCTGTTTTCTCACTCGTATTCTCTCTTTCATTTCCATTCCACTCTTTCCTCCACTGCTCGTCTCCTCCTCCACTCTATCTCTCTCTTAGAATAACACTCGCCTTTCTGTCAATAATACTATCTTGAGTTTCCTAAAGCCAGATTTATGTACTAATGAGACTAATAGTTGATACAAAAAGCTTTAACATGTGTGCTGTCTTTATTTTTCATTTATCATGTGTTTTTCGAAAATTTATTTATTACAGTATGGAGATCTTATTTTGATGGAATCAGATTTGTTTAATAATTTCTAGGTACTCACTAATCATACCCGTTATTCAGAAAAGTGATTTGAAATTCAATTATGAACAATTTGAAGTTTGTTGATTTATAAATCCAGTCGAACAAGTTCTTTGTACCACTTCTGTAATGTGACAGAACGGTTTCAATAGATGACCCTTATAGGTGAAAAATCAAGCCCCTTTCCTAGAATAGTAAGTGAGACGAACAATTCAGATAACTTAGAATATAGGAGTGCATATGGATTAACCATAGTTTTGACAAAAAGTTCCTTTCGGTAGATTAGGATGATTGACTTATTTTGTCTTTAGATTGGGTAGGGATTATAACTCAGCTGCCGAGTGTTGAGCTTCCAGCTGGCCCTTTTCATGTGTGCCTCATAAGCTTACTAAGTTATGCACTCTGAGAACTCTTGATTGAACCTAAATGATGTTTTTCTTGGGAGCATGGTGTTTTGTTTAGGGAAGGGATATAGTCAATACTAACTATACTGAGGCCGTATTATTTAACTGGCTATATCCTCACTTCTGTGCTGTTATCTATCAGAGGCATATGCGCGTGAGCAAACACAAATTGTTCAGAAGATAGCTTCTGAGCACAATGGTTCTGATTTTGTTTTCGCTGAAGATCCTGAAGAGAAAAAGGAACTCTGGAAGGTACTCTATTATCCTAGTTCTGTTTGTTCAATATTATCTTTTCTTGGTTATGTTTCTATTCAATATTTCTTCATAAGACTGCCATTTTTCTTCAGGCTTTAGTTCTGTCTAACTAGATCCTATAAAATGAGGGAGTAGTAACTTTTTAGTGTTTACATTAACATCAATATTTAATGATATATCAAGTACATTGACCATTGAAGCTAACAGTGATTTTAGTATAAAAGAAAATATACTAGCACAAGGAGAGCTTGTTCACTACTTTAGTAACTAAGCAATGATTTTAGTATAATTTTCTCATTATAAGAAAAAGGGAAAAGGGACAACTATACCCATCAACTTTGCGATTTAGAGCGAATATACCCCTCGTTAAAATAGTGGTGCATATATACCCTGTTATCTAACAAATGGTGCATATTTACCCTTTTCATTAACAAACCTATATTTACTGAATAAAAAAAAATAAAAAAAATCCTAAATCAGGTTTTAAACACTAAAAATGTCACGTGCTTCAAAAAATTACATCACCCATTTTTTTTACCCCTCCAGACCCAACCCAAATAATGGAAAAAAACCCAACCCTCTTCTACTCAATCATAAAATGGGTTCGAGTCTAGTCTGAATAAGAGAGATTGAGTTTCATTTTAGTTGGGTTGGGTGTGGATTGGGTCTAGAGTGGAAAAGAAAACGAGTTAGATAATTTTTGAAGTTGCATGACATTTTTGAAATTATAAAATTAGTTTTAGAATTTTTTAAAATTCAATCTGGTAACGTAAAGGGTAAATATGCTCCATTTGTTGAATGGCGAGGATATATTCACACCACTTTTTCAATGAGGGGCGTATCCACTCTAAATCACAAAGTTGAGGGGTATATTGTCCCTTTTCCCAACTTCTAGCTGGTAAGATGGGAACCTTTAAACAATGACTTCTCGTAGATTGAACATGCAAATTTTGCAGCAAAATAGCCAAATGATTGCATACTTATCGGTAATTGCAGTTCCTAATCTTTTCCTATATGTTTTTCAGCACCAAAATGGTACCATGAAATGAGGAGGAAAATACATACTACTAAATACAACTGTACTACTGTAATTTTCTAGTTCAATTAATTGAAAATTAGAAAAAAAAAAAGAATTAGGAAATAGGGAAGATAGTATTGACAAAAATAGATAAGGGAATGTGAATTAGGAAAAATAGAATGCCTTAATTGATTTTCTTCTACAATTGTAATTTTCTAGTTTCGTGATGGGAAGGTGAATAAGTATTTCCCTTATACTCAGGACTGCTCATTTATGTCTTTATGAATTATGAGTTCCTCACAACAGCTTCATGTGACATGGTAATCTCACCCCTTTGGTAATTTGAATTGATCACCCTTTTTCCAGAACATAGAAAAGATGCACTTTGAGTAGTAGTTATATGTTCTTCTCTGTGCAAGAACTGTCATATAAGTTTCTGCAAAGGAAGGCATTCATTCTTTTTCCTAGTAGGAGTCTTTGAGAACTGTTGTTAGAACAATTGCTTAATTTCATTTGATACATTTTTACTGCAGCATAGTCTCCAAAATAAGGTATGCCTGGTGTCAATTCTTGATAGATACAATTGTGATCATATCTGTCGAAAATTTGTAGGAAGTACCTTCATTGAACTCGGTCTTACTCTTGAAAGTCTTCCTTCATTTGGCTGTCATCAGCATGATCAGAACTCCAATTCCTACGTAAACACCTCATGACTGGAAACATTGAAACAGCTGAACCAAAATTGACTTTTGAAATATTTGTTCCAATATAAAAAGTAACCTATTGCTTATGTTATGGAGCTCATAGCAACTGACTTCAGTGAAAATGTGATTCCATGTGGTATAGAAGCCAACTTTTGAATAGTTAGTAACTGGTCCTTCTACAATGTTTGCTAATCAAGTTATCTGTGTAGATAAGAAAGGAGGCACTTTGGGCTTGCTTTGCAATGAAACCTAAGTGTGAGGCAATGATAACGGTTTGTTTCTACTGTTACATTAGACTAAAATATTCTCCATCTACATTATTTATGTGTTCAAATTTCCCTTCTTACTTTCATTTGTTAAAGCTTATCTTATTCATATGTAGGTATTTACATTAAGATTTTTTTGTTTATCCCCCAAATCCCTCCATCTCTGCCCAAAAATGAGGGGAAAAGACAAGCATTGCTGAATATAGGACAATTAGGAGTTGGTGCTGTTGCTACCTCTAGATTCGTAATTGATACTCACCCTTTAGTCATAAATTGAGCTAATTTTAGATGACATTTTATAATTAGATGTTTTTGGAAGCCCCGAGAGCTTTGGTCTAGTAGTAAGAGCACATCGCATGATGTTTGGGTTAGGCGCACGTCATGGGTTCGAACGCAGGTGCAAACAAAAGCTTGGTATTTAAGTGGAGAAAGGTATTGGTTGGGGCCGGAGGTGGGGGGTGTATTACCACCTAGTTTAACACTGTGTACTGGCCTCAGATTTCTCAGTAATCAAAAATGAAAAGAAATAGATGTTCCTAGAATCGGGAAAAAATCCTAGCAGAACTAGGGTGGCGTCTTGGGGCCTATAAATATTTGGAAAAGCATTCTGCCCATAGTATTTCAGAGCGTGCCTATAATTCTGTTGCAAAGCACCAGAACCTCCATTCTCTTGGAACCTATTGGTCCATTGGTCATTCTGCATCCATGTTTCTGGAAGTTATAGGTCTTTATTGCTTTGAATGCTGGGCCGATAATTGAACACAGGATTGGAGTGATGGAAGTTGGCTCTTGTACATGATTATTTGGACTGAAAATGAGCTCCTTGAACCATGCTAGGATGCTGCTAATGGATATTGATTTAAGCAATAAATAATTGAGAGTATAGACTAGCATTCTGTTGTATTGTTTCCTTCACTTAAACCCCAACCTAGAAACACTTAAAATCAGACATCATATATTATTTCTCATTTCTGCAAAGATTCTTCTTTTTATTTCAGTTAAATTCCCAACCCATAAGCATTATTAATAAGGTGATTACAATAGGAGATGATATATTGGCTATTTTCTCATTTATGCGAAGATTTTAATATTTATATGCTTCTTAACCTGTTAACATTTTCTCTTTTTTGTTTAATTTCATTTTAATTAACACACTTAGTTTTGTTGCAGGACGTGTGTGTACCCTTGTCACATCTTGCTGAACTAATTTCAAGATCAAAACAAGAGCTGGATGCTTCTCCTTTAACGTGGTATGTCTTGTATGCACACAATTATTGTACTCAATGGATTGGGCATTATGAACCTTAAGAATACGAGTCTGTATAATATATAATGCTCATTGCCTCTTTTTTTTTAACAGCACCGTCATTGCTCATGCTGGTGATGGAAATTTCCACGTAGTAGTTCTATTTGATCCTACCAAAGAGGAACAACGACGAGAAGCTGAAAGGTTAAACCACTTCATGGTCCATACCGCTTTATCAATGGAAGGTACAAGTTGCATTTTTCTGGGGCTTAGTGATCCTCCTTTTTCCTCGACAATTTCCATTCAACACCTTGCCAAAGAAAAAGGAAATATAAAAAGAAAGAATGTAGTGTAGCTTCATTTAGGCTATGATGTTTCAACAGGAAAGGGTCAGATATACCCCTCTACTATTTTCTTTTGTTTAAACTAGTCACCCGTTATACTATTTGGCTATATTACTTATGAGCCCTTACCATCAAACAATGTTTCATATCTAACCCTAACTTGATGGACTGGACATGTGGATTGATAAAAGCTCCAATATGTCCAATTTTTCGGGGCATAGGCGGTCGTATGCAGAACAATACACAACTTTAAAGGTCGGGGTCGAACAGCAAGGATTGTAAGATGGGATCTTCTTCAATTGATTTCACAACTCGAAACACACTAGCAAATTGAATTCTCAACACTCATATATAAAATGGGAGGGGGGAGGGGGGGAGGGGTTAGTAACAACTAAAATTCACCAATATCAAGTAACAAACGGGAAATCAACGCAAATATGATCTACCAAGTTTGGAAAAGACTAGTGGTGTGTGCATAACGATTGGAGTTTCAACTCAAATAGGCAAAGATTAATCACAACCAAATTGATTGATACATGGATAGCATTTGGTCTAGGCTACATTTGATATTCTCTCGAACTATCAAACGTATGTTCCTTGGATTCTCTCAAACTCCAAGACCCTTCTCAATAAAACACCAGTAGATAGACTATCCCTAGCAAGTATCATTAGATGAGAAATTACTCAGATTATCCCATCCCTAGCTCAAATCCATGGAGTAATTTCAACAAGTCCTTGCTTTTGAGTCCTACCCAACTCCATTTTTCTTTCTCAAGCCAAAACAGTGTTAGCTAGCTCAATCAATGTTTACAACCACTGATTTTTAGATTAAAACTTCAAGACAAACCATAGATCCATTCCATACCATCAATTTTAGTCTCGATTAATCAAATACTCATTTGGGGTTTTACACCCTCGTCTAGCGCACACATACCCCTAGTTAAGGACTTAGCTGCTCATAAAAGCTAATGTGATTCACAAAATCTGAATCTCAATCTTAGAGTGATACAAATTTGAAGTTTTTTCCTCTACAAGCAAAAAGTTCTTCACTATTCTCTATGAATATCCAACAAAGAAGTCCCCCCTTATCCCCAATTGGAAAGAAGATAAAAGTACATAATTACACAAATGCCTATTCTATCCTTGGTGCCTCCCAAAGGAAGCACTAAATTCTCTGTGGTTTTTCCCTACAGCTTCCGTCTTTGAGCTTGCGCT
This sequence comes from Solanum stenotomum, assembly GCF_019186545.1. Taxonomy (NCBI): domain Eukaryota; kingdom Viridiplantae; phylum Streptophyta; class Magnoliopsida; order Solanales; family Solanaceae; genus Solanum; species Solanum stenotomum. Next base: position 12,835,310 of record NC_064292.1, on the reverse strand, counting down.
GGACCGGCGGAATGCCTATCCAAAGCGCTAGTTGCTTCGCCTCTTCAACCTTGAGTTCTCGTAGGAGCATCTGCGCTGGGATTAGCGAGCTGCTAATCAAGCATTGTACCACGTCAATTGAACACCGATATTGAGGCAGCTTTGCCCTAGCCAAGCCGACATTTAGTTGGCAAGACACCAGTTCCTTCCCGGTTCCTTCGCCGGTGTGGTTCAGTAACTTTAATCTTCAAAATCCATCGAACTTGATTTTTCCAAGGAATGCCTGCATAAAAGAGAACTAGGGCCTGAAATTCCCTTCATTAACATTAAAACATAGCAATAATTCATGAATTTGAGTCCAATAAGTTGGTAAAATATCAACTCATCATGGAGGCTTGAAAATGGAAAGTCCAACTCAAATTAAAATAGACCACTTCGATCCTAGATAACCTGCGACCATTAATTTAACCCACTTCCAATTAAAATCCCTAAAACTCAGTGTTGTGAAAGCGATCGCCTTGTCGCCAATGGCGAGAGGCGAGGCGAGGTGACCCTTCATCGCCTTTTAGCTTTGTGGCCAGGCGATCTTAAAAAGGCGACGCCATGGCGACAAAAGGTGAGAAGCGAGAGGCAAGAAAAGCGTCGCCTTTGTATTTTCTTTTAAAAAAGGCTACCAATTTAAGGTTTTAAAAGTTGAAAGATAATTTTAGGGTTTACGACTAGACTCCTCTGATGATCAGCCAAACTTTTCCGCCTACTCCGAAGTCCAGCCAATACATATTTCTTCTTTTCTTCTTCATATTTCTTCCTCAGTTTCTTTTTCCTTCTTCTTAGGACTTCAGAGTCACTTCTACCTCTGTTTTGACTTTTGCTTTTTTTTTCTCATTCAAGTCCTCGACTTTTATTATGTACTATCTATTTTCAGTTTTTGAATTAAATATTTGTTAATATGTTATTGCTATTGAGATTTTGATTATTTACATATGCAGTTAAATATTTTAATTTTTTGATATTAATTGGTGCCGCACTTCAAAAAGGCAAGCGCCTCGCCGCTCACCTCTCCTTGTGGCGAGGCAGACCCTTGTCGCCTTTTATTGCCTTTCGTCGTCTAAAACACTGCTAAAACTTAATAAACACACATTGTCTCATTACACTTCTCCCTCCCATTTCAGTGAAAGAGAAAGAGGTAGACATCAGTGCTTGATTTTGAACTCCCTCCCATTTCAGTGAGAAAAAACATGGATGAAGGATTATAAAAATGTGACTAAAAGATGTCATGTTTGATGGCTGCATTGAAGTGTTTTTTTCAAGAGTAAGGGCTAAAAATATTTGTTGTTTGTTAGAGTGGGACGTCTCACATTGGTTGGGGAATGAACTAGAGGTTTACTTATATGAACTTGGACAATCCTTCGCTCATGAGCCAACTTTAGGGATTTAGTTAGGTCCAGATGTCATGTCTTCATATGGCTCCAACTGGCCTGGGCGCTAAAGAAGGTGGGGTTTAGAGTTGGTTAGAGTCTCAGATTGGTAGGGTAATAGACAAGATGTTTGTTTAGATGGACTTGGACATCCTGCCCTCATGAACTAGCTTTTCGAGTTGAGTTAGGTTGAGGTGTCATATCTTCACACTGTTCATTGGTAATTGAATTCAGTTAGTATTGTGCGTTAGCAAATTTGGAATAGAAGTTTTGAAGAACAACATTACCTAGGTTTTAGAATTGATTTTTTTTTTTAAATCGAGTTGTTTCTTGTTGGGGCTTGATTTGGAGCTAATCATTAGCTTTAAAACATTTGAATTTAGCACCATAAGTTATAAAATTGTGATTAGCTACTCAGAGGCGGGCCCAAGATTTCAAGATAATGGGTGCCTCAGCTACATGTTGCACTGACATGCATGAAGTATGATTGAGTGTGTATTCGATACGGTTCGATTTATCCTGATCTATTATTAGTTCATTCTATTTGATTTTTAATAGGTTTTTGATATGTTCGATAGAGAAATTACTTTCTTTTATCGACAAGGATAAAGCAAAAAAAACATTTTCAATAACGTAATTGCATTGTTTTGTTAATTAAAAACAACTTCACTCTAGTAACACAACACTTTTCATTAGGCTTGTTAGAGTGGGTTAGAGTCCCACATTGGTTGAGGAATGGATTGGTGGTCTGCTTATATGGAGTTGGGAAGTCCTACCCTCACGAGCTAGCTGTTGGGGTTGAGTTAGGGCCTAGGTACCATATCTTTACATGGTATTAGAACCAGGTCCATCCAATTTGGACTTCTAGCCCACGCTTCCGTTGGGTTTTGGCGTGAAGGGGTGTGAGAGTGGGTCTGAGTCCTACATTGATTGAGGAATGGAAAGATGGTCTGCTTATATAGACTTGGGCAATCCTTCCCTCATGGGTTAGTTTTTGGGATTGAGTTAGGTTCAAGTGCAATATCTTTACAAAAGAAATAGCAAAAATAATATTTTTCAACAAAAGATTACTCTCTGCAATATAATTTGTTTCACCTACTTTTCTTTTGTAGTCTGTTTCAAAAAGAATGACCCTTTTCTTTCTTTAGCATTTCTTTAATTTCATCTTTCTACATGATATGTTTAATACCACAAGATTAAAGGGCATTTTGGTACATTGACACATCTTTAATTTTAAACCACAAGATTCAAAAGTTTTCTTTAATTTCTAAAAATTCATGTCAAGTTAAAATAGGTCAAACAAATTGAAACGGAGGCAATACTCCGCTCAAGCATCAATACAAGTTTCAATATGAAAATCATGCCCACTAGTAATACAAGCAAAGATAATCTTTAAAAAGAAGAATTCTTTACATTTTAACTAATGTAAATGACAAACTTAAGCTACATACCCTGGATAAATTAATTGAAAAGTGACATAATGAGAACAAATGCATTTCATATATCTGAATCTTAAAAGTTATCTAGCAATTACTTATAATTCTCAAGAACATAACATGCTTGTTTCAAATAAAATGAAAAATAGACAAAGAAAAGTTAAAAAGAATAACTAGAGTAGAATAAGAAGGGAACAAATAAAACATAAAAGAGGGTAAGGTGCAAGCTTTGGGTAGAGTAACCTGGGAAAAGAAAAGAAAAATACTAGGTGAAGAAAAAAGTGGGTTTAATTATTTTTTTAAAGCACAGGTGGTGGAGGGGAAGGGGATTGGGCTGAAAGTAAACAAAAACGAGGGGGAAAATTGGAAAAGTGGTAGAAAACTCAATCAGCTAAAATTGAAAAAAAAAAAAAACATGTTTGCTGGTATTAGGACTCGAACTCGCATTACAATAGTCAAAGAGCAAAGCAAAGCAGCAGCTAAACCAGAGGCCCCAATGAAGACTTGTGTATGTGGGTGGCTAGTTATATATATATATACACAAAAAGTTCCAATCTCAATGGGTGCACGTGACCCCCGTACCTTCCACGTGGGTTTGCCTCTGTAGCTACTAAGGATAGCTTTGAACTGGAATGTGAGCTAAAGACTCCATTGGAAGTTCTTCAATGTTTCAAATTTGGTGGTTCTAATCTTCAAATGGCAACCAAATATTGCTTAAATCTGAAGGGAAATTGAGGTTTAGCACTTGAAACACGAGTATCAAACAATTTTGAATCAGTACTTGAAGAAGAAGGTTAAAACTCCATGAAAGGTTACTGGAAGCTTTGAGGCCAATCGAGGAAAGGGGAGTTCCGACTGGGTTATGGGTTATCCAAATGGACTGGTTAGTTACCTTGTGGGTTGGATCTTTTGATTAGAGGATGCCATGTGTCACTCCTACTAAAATAGGGGTATATTAGAACTTTGATGGACAGTAGGGGTATATGTGAATGGAAAGTATAATGGAGTGGTTCAAACAATAAAAAATAGTAGAGGGATCAGGGGTATATCCAACCCTTTTCCAAAGTTTCAATCCATGTGAAAGCACGAGCAGAAGCAATGAGTGATGTTCTGATCAGTACATCACCGCCAGAGTTTGGGAAGGGTAAGTATAGCTAATACAGGAGCTGCATAATCTGACCCTTGATCTTTGATCTTACTTGGTCTGCTTGTCCAGTAATCTGCATCTCCAAGAAAAGTTGTTTGAGTGGCATGATCCAATGGGGTGAGAAAGCTTAGCTACCACTCTTCTTTCCTCCCTTCTTTTCAATAATAAGGATTTTCTGCCTCTATTCAGTCAACTGATTTGATTCTTGGATTTGTCTCCACCTCTTGATTTTCTTCCCTTTATACCAGCCTTGAACCCTTGACCCTAGCACCAAGAGAAGACAACCTCAGCCACTAGGACAACGAGCAGCTGGTGGATTTGTCTCAACCTCTGATATGTTTCCTGGATTTTCCCCAAAACCTTACACCAATTGTCCTATTCAGGTTATTTGCATGTGAAATTTGAACATGCGTGCTTTTTTAAGCAGCTTTTGTAGTTCTGGCCATTAATGATTCACCTGAAAGTATTTCTTTCTTTTCATGATTTATAGAAGTACCATTTCATCAAAGTCATGTGCATGGTCTTTACCATTTTCATTCTTTTGCCAAACAGGCACCTGTACTGGAGAACATGGTGTTGGTACTGGGAAAATGAAGGTAAAATGTTCAAACACTTTTTGGCTTTTTGATGTGTTATTGTTAATTGTTCACATAAACATGATTAGTGATGAATGTTGGTTAACTATACATTATCCACAAGGTACACCAGAAAAACACTGCACGAGTTTTTTGTTATAAAAGCAAATTTTGTTTACATTTGATGACCACAACATTGTAGACATTATTAGACCTCAAAAAGAAAAAGGGAGAAGCCAATGAAAAAAGGCGAAGTAATATCAGAGCTAACTAGATCGATTTTTTTTATTGCAATGCAATAAGAGGGAACTTTTTCCCAAACAAGAAGAATCGATTTTATTTTCCGATATTCACTAGAAAATGGAAAATGGTAATTTCCAGTGCAATTTATAACAATTTCTAGTTTCCCTGTTTTGAAAAAAAAAAGTTAAAAAAAAAGGTTTTGTTCTTGGATAATATAAAATGTGTCTGACTTCATCTTTGATGATTAAGTTGGTGTTGGATTCAATTTGTATGCTTTGTTTCTTGCTCACCCAAACTAATTTCCAGTGTCCTAGTTTTCTAAACGTGTTATTAACTGACTTTTTTTGCACTGTATTTTCAGTATCTTGAAAAAGAACTTGGGATTGAGAATTTGAGGACGATGAAAAGGATAAAGGATGCTTTAGATCCCAAAAATATCATGAACCCCGGCAAGCTTATTCCCCCTCACATATGCTTTTGAGATAGCTGCGTGAAATGGTTTCCTTTGTTCTCTTTTCCCCCAATTATCTGTTGTGACATTGTATTCTATGTTAGATCAAGTTTTGTGTACTAGCAGTGACGTTGCTAATGCAGAATGATAACAATTTAAGATCTGCAGATTCAGTAAGTTTTAAGCCTTGTAATTGCAGGAAACATTGCAGCAATTCATTTCCCTTTCTCATGACAGCCTTTTGAGTTTTTATGCTCTTCCACACACACACTGGTAAATCTTTACCCACGTACCAACCAATTTAACTTAGTAGTTATAACTAGGGGTGGGCATGGTATGGTATGGTATGGTATTTGAAAGTTTTGATACCGTAATTTTGGTATTCGGTTTTTAAAATCATTATACCATTACCATACCAATTTAATTCGGTATGTTGAAGTTCGGTTTCAGTATGGTAAATCAGTAACCATAATGTAAGTTTTGGTATCAAAATTATACAATTTTATTCATCTATACAGATACAATTTTATAGTATAGAAAAATAAACTAGCTAGCAATTAGATCCCTTGATTCTAGGAGATTTGAGAATCAAGAGATATTCTAATATCCTAACTTATTCAATAGCATATTATGATTGTGTTAGATCAATTGAAATCCTACAAAAACATATCTAATCACACTTAGATATTTACAAATCAACACTCCCCCTCAAGCTAGAGTCTCAAATACTAAGAACATTCTCTGGTCTTCTTCTTGAGTATTTTTATCAGTTCGAGCCATATTGCTCTCCTTGTCTCGACAATATCTTTTTATGTATGCTATTTTGCCACACCGATAACATTTGAGAGTCTTCTTACTATAATTGTTAGAAGACACTTCGTTCTTTCTAGGTGAGGTTGAACCACCTGAGAAGCGAGAGTGTGGCACATCTCTTGCTTTTCCTTTAAAGTTCTTCTTGTCGTCTGCAAGAGCATTTCCTTCCCCTTCTTTGGCAAATACAGCAGCCAATTATTTGGCTAGTCTAGTAACTCTTATGACGATAATAAATTTTCAAATTCCTTCAAGGATGGTTGTTGAGCCCATCCTTGAATCGATGTTACAAATAGAATATATCTAGGTTTCAAACCACGAATGACAATTCTTCTCATTTATGCTTCAGAGATAACCTCATTAAAATTCAATAAAGATATCTCAGAACATTAGTTCTTAATCTTTAAGAAGTATTTCGCGATAGAGAGATGACGTGTTAGCAAATTCATTCTCCAACTTCTCTAGTTGAGCTTTGTTCTTCTTGTTGAACAGTTGATCGAGGGTCCTCCATATTTCATGAGCTGATTTACACCTTATAATATGATCAAATAAATTGGAGAAGATTTTCTTCTTTAGAATGAACTGTCTTTACATTAATTTGCTTCCACTTCTTGTATGTGTTACTATTTTTTGGTCCGTCGTTAGGAGGACTTGTCGTTACTCCCATTAACAACAATCCACAAATTCTCTCCCACAATGTATGATTCCATACATGTCTTTCCTACATTTGTAATTGGATTGGTTCAACAACTCCATCCCCAATTCGTTAGCACGATCATTGAAAGCCATATACAAAAACCAGCTAAATTTTCCCCTAACTTGATCTTGAAATAATAACCAGAAACCAATCTACAGCTAAGGCTTTGATACTATGTAGAGAATAGCAGAAGAAAAGTATAATAAAGGAGACTTTGTACTAGCCCAAGATTTGTAATTAAAATCAAAAGATTCAACTAAAGAAGAGGAAGCTAGAAAGGAGAATGAAGAATTTGGTAGAGAACTTTGTTGAGGAAGAACATTCTTGAATTGCTTTCAATTTGGGTTGTATACGAATGTACAAGGTCATCCTTATTTATACTTGTGTAAGGATGATTCTAGATACTATTCTAGATATATGTACAAGAACAATTTAGATAACCTTATCTTCTAGCCATATAGCAAGAATTAAGACTATACTATAGTTTACTACAAATATATTGATTCTTGACTACATTTCACCTTTTGAATACTATACTTTAGTAGTGTTTAAGCCGATATATAATTATTTTATACTTATTACGTGAAATTTTATTGTGTAAAACTTGATTTCGAGCTAAGAAAAATTTTTGGAGATAAAACTGACACTTTAAAACTTTGAAGTATAAGCAGAAGTCTAAGAATTTAAATCAGGATGAATATGGGGTTCAATGACTAAGTATGACATGAAGTGCAAAATTAAGTATGACACTAGGTACCACAATTGATGGGTAAAATCTTATCAAAAACATCTTTCTCAACATTTACATGGCGCGAAGCACTAGCTCAGTTTTTGTCTTTATTTCACTTTATCCTGTTAAGTGTATCTTGGTCTCTCTTAGAATACAGAGAAATTTTTATGTCAAGAAGTTCTCTTCTTTCAATAACGAATACACGACAATAGTACATCTTAGAGAAAATGACATAAATAGTCTCTTAACTATAAGAGTAGGTCTAAAATGGTCCCTTAACTATACACTTAACGGATATAATCCTTTAATTATTCAAAAAATTATCAGCTTTGGTCCCTTAACTATACACTTACCGATTTTAGTCCATTAACTATAAAGTTACCGATTTTAGTCTTCTAAGTATTCAAAAACTTATCAGGTTTGGTCTTTCCATTTCTTTAATACAAATAGCTTAGATTTATATTAACGGAAATATTCGTGAAATTAAATCTTTAACCCATTTTTAAAGTTGTTTCTCTATCCCCTCCCTTTTTTCTTCAAACTACTCTTATGAAAAGAACAATAATGTCAACAATTCAAAATAAAATTAATGAGGAAAGAAGATATATGTTTTAATTTTACTCAATGGAGGATAAAATTAAGCATATAATTGTTGCTAATGACTTGAAGCCGCACTTAAATATTCTAATTAGTGCGGATTTTATTTAATTTACTCAAATTCTTTACGTAAAATAAAATGAATAGAATAATAAAATTGATCTATTTTAAAAAAATTAAAAAGTGCAAATCTACCATTTTATAAATTTCAATTTATGAAAAATTAAACAAATTTCGTTCAATGAAGTCATTGGAGTTCAAACTTTGGATTTAACGGGAAATAATTTTTTTCTTTTTATAATAAAGTTTAGCATATTCAAGTCATTAGTAGCAATAAATATGCTTTATGACATATATTTTCTTTCCTCGTAAATTTTATTTTAAATCGTTAAGGTTAAGGTTCTTCGCATAAGGTTAATTTGAAGAAAAAGTAGCGGAGAGAGAAACAACATAAAAAATTGCTAAAAAATTTAATTTCTCGAGGCATGAATTCCACTAATATAAACCTAAGCTATTTATATTAAAAAATGGACAAAGACCAAACCTAATAAGTTTTTGAATACTTAAAGGACTAAAATCGGTAACTTTATAGTTAAGGGAGTAAAACCGGTAAGTATATAGTTAAGGGACCAAAGCTGATAAGTTTTTGAATAGTTAAAGAACTATATCCGTTAAGTGTATAGTTAAGGGACCATTTTAGACCTACTCCTATAGTTAAGAGACTATTTATGTCATTTTCTCGTACATCTTATATAGGACAGTACTAGTTCTATGAAGAGTTCTATAAGGATTATGAGTTATTAAGGCATTTTAGATACACACAACTACACTTAGAGTAAATACATTAAATTCATCCTGAATTTGACAGTAAAACTTACTTTAGTACTTTAACTATACAGGCATTTAAATACCCCCTTAACAATTTTAAACGGATTAAAGACCACCCTAAGAGCTGACGTGGCAAAGTGAGTGTACTCACTCTCCTCAAAGTGCGTGAAATAATAAAAATAAAAATAAATTAAATGGCAAAATCATACACATGACATTTTTTTACTGGCTAATATATAACTAATAGTTTTTTAAAAAAATTTATAAGTTAAAGTTAAAAAAAAATGTGAAATTTCTTGTATAGAAGTAAATGAAATTTGTGGGTTCAATCTTTTTTAAAAAAATATTTNTAACTAATAGTTTTTTAAAAAAATTTATAAGTTAAAGTTAAAAAAAAATGTGAAATTTCTTGTATAGAAGTAAATGAAATTTGTGGGTTCAATTTTTTTTTAAAAAATATTTAATCTTTTTTTTCTCTCTTTATTTTGTTGTCTTCCCCAAATGTCTTCCTCCCCATTGAAGCACTCTTTATACCTTTCTTCTTCCATATTAAAAATTTTCCTTTATCTTCATCCCTCACCTGACCCGCCCTTCATTAATCACAAAACCCAACACCTAATTCATATTATTGAATGTAAACTTTCTTGAATTTTAAGTAACCCATTTTGAATTCTATTGGTTGTGATGCAAAAAATGTGGGTCTATCAACTTTCTTACACAATCTTCATTTTTCATTTGAGTTGTTAAGAAAAAAAATAACTTTCAAAAAATATTATTCTCCAAGGGCCAGATTTGTGGGGGAGAGAGAGGGTTCGAAGAAGAAAAAGTAAGTATGCTATTTCTTTTCTTCTTTTTTGATGAATGTTGAAGAAGAAAACAACTATTGAAGGCTGGAAATTCAAGAAAAAGAAGAAGCTAGTGAAGGTTGAAAATGGTGAAATCAAGAAAGAAGAAAGATGGGGGAGGGGGTAGAAGAGAAGGGGTGGAAGAAGATGGGGCAATTTTTATTTTAAAATGCATTTTTAATTAATTGATTAGCGTAATGAATTTTAAGAAAATGTTTAAGAAAAAAGGTGAATAAGCAAAAAAGAGATTGAAAATTAATGGCGTGGTGCTTACATGGCTGTGACGTGGCAGGTGAGAGTGGTATTCTACTCTAAGAGTTGTATTTAATTCACTTCAAATATGTTGGGGGGGGGGGGGATTTAAACACCCTCACCCTTATAGTTTAAGTGCTAAAGTAAGTAGTTTTGCCAAGTTTGGGGAGGGGGGGGGGGGGGGGGGGGTTTGTGGGGGGGGGGGGGGGGGGGGGGGTGGGGGGGGGGTGGGGGGGTGGGGGCGGGGGGGGGGGGGGGGGGGGGGGGGAATTATGTGTTTTCTCCTACACTTATAATAGGCACTCTTTAGAGTTGTATTGTTATCCAATTCAAATAATTATGTCTCAATGCCCCTTTTGCAAACGAAAGATGGACAACTAACTTGAAGTTTGTCCCTTAAGAACTGTAAATGAGCCAATTACAAGGGCTTGGTGAAGATATCGGCTAGCTGTTCCTTGGAAGAGATGAACTGCACAAGTAGGTCCTATTGCGCCACCTTATCCCTGACAAAATAGAAATCAATTCCCACATGTTTGGTACAAGCATGAAATATAGGATTAACAGATAGTATGAAGTTAGCTTTGGGTAGAGAGACACCAAGTTTAAATAAGAGTGATTAAATCCAAGTTAGCTCAGCAGCAGCATCGGCTAAAGCTTTATATTCTGATTCAGTTGACAACCTAGCAGCGTTGTTTCTTTGATGACCAAGACACTAGATCGGATCCATGAAGATAGCATAATCACATGTTGATTTTCGATCATCCAACGAGCCAACCCAATCATCATCCATAAAGGCTTGAAGAAATTGAGTATCGGACTTAGGATTGAAGAGACACATATATTTAGTGTGTTGCAAGTATTGTAATATCCTTTTGACAACAACCCACTGAATTATGGAAGGATTATGCATATATTGACATACTTTGTTCACCACGAAAGACAGAGTTGGACATGTTAGGGTGAGATACTGAAGAGCTGGCACAATTTGTCGGTATAGAGACAAACCATGAAAAGGATTGTTGTCATTTGGTAAAGCTTCGTAGAAGTAGACATGGATGTTACCAGTGGCTTACATAGCTGCATTTAGCACATTTCAATAAGCTATTAATATTGTGACACTAGGACAAAGAGAGTTCAACTTGTGTACGCACAACCTGGATGCTGAGGAAAAGACTCAACGGTCCAAGATCTCTGATGGCGAAGGCAGAACCCAATCGAAGAATAATATTCTCCAAGAATGCAAAATAAATCCTAACCAATATTATATCATCTACATACACAAGCACGTAGGCCTTGATTCCATTAGAATTATAAATAAACAAAGAGGCATCAGACTTTGAGCTGGAGAAACCCACATCTCAAAAGAAAGCTATGAAGCTTCAAATACCATGCACGAGGGGCTTTTTTGAGTCCATATAAGGACTTGTGCAACCTGTAAACATGATCGGGGAGATGAGGCTGAGTAAAAATAGGAAGTTGAACCATATATATCTCTCCGCAAAGGTCACCATGAAGGAAAGCATTTTTGATGTCAAGTTGTCGCAAAGGACAACTACGAGTTAAATCAATGGCTTATATAACTCTAATTGTGGTGGGTTTGATGACTGGAGTAAAAATTGTGCTCTTCTTGTTGATGAAATCCTTTGGCCACTAACTTGGCCTTATAGCCTTCAATAATGCCAACAGATTTTTTCTTGAATCAAGAAACCCATTTGCACCACAAAACGTTCATCGAGGGGCTGCGAGGAACAAAAGACCATGTTTTGTTATGCAAAAGAGCAGTCATCTTTCAAGTCATGGCGTCACGCCACTCCAGAAACTTATTAGTAGTGGTGAAGCATATCTGTTCACTAGTTGGAGGAACTATTGAGGTCAATGCAATGATATATTGGTGGATGGTGGCATATTGTGTAGCTGCATAGTATTAGTCCTAATAGTCAACTTGGGGACACGAGCAGGTTTGGCTGTGTGCAATGTAGTAGTTATAGGGTGAGCAGGAAGAGATGGGAATGATGAGAGATCAACAACCAGTGGTATGGAGGGAAGAGACTCAACTATTTTGGAATCAATAGGGACAGGGGACGAATGGACCATTTGGACTGGAATAATGGTGTGATTATGAGAGGAAGTTGGAGACACTACGGTCGAGGATGATTTATACACATTGGGTAGTATAGGAACATGAGACGTGGGAGAAGAGATAGGCAATTGAACCGGAGATGAGAGCCCAGGAAATTTAGATTAGATCGTGTGCATTGGAGGTGAGCCTAATAGAGAATTTGAGAAGAAAGGGAATTTGTCTTCGTCAAAACGCACATAACGGGACAAATATAACCAACCTGACTTTGGATCAAGGAATATATAGCCTAAGTATCTTGTACTGTAGCCTAGAAAAACACAATGTGTTGTTCGGAACTAAAACTTATGTTTATTATAAGGACGTAGATATGGAAAGTAAAGACACCTAAATGCTTTAAGAAAGTGATAGTGTCACAACCCAAAGTACACTCTAGACGTGACATGGCGTATAAGACCCCAAAATGTGCTACACAAGCCACTTGACATACATATAAACATTGTAATAGATAAAAAGTAAAGAATCTCATATGAATAAAAGAGTTTGACTTTTATGCGAAAATCTAACATAATCTTGACAAGCCTTTATACAACATCAGGAAGTGGTCGGGACGTAACTCGTACACGAAGTACAACATCCAAAAAGTAATGCCATAAGAAAGCAATGAAGACAACACGATCCCCAGAGTATGAGGACTCACAAAGTCTTCAAATCTCTAAAGTGATCAAATAGCCACGAGCAGAGGGGGAGGTGTCGTCAATCCATACATTAGTGAAATAATGTAGGCAGAAATATTCATTAGTACATGGAATGTACTAAGTATGAGGGGTATGCGTAGAACATGAATCATAATGATAAAGGGACATAATCGAAAACATGAAATGCATGACCAAGCTAAACATCACAAAAGCCTTTACAGAAACATCACAAAACTTGAACATGGTCAATGCATATTAAATCATAAGTAAAGATTAATAAAACATTTGAAAGTAACTTGATTCATTTTTTGGGATATTTACTATTAACTGTTATAAACCATGTGAGCTATAACGTGGAATCTAGTGTCTTGCTCCTACATCGAAAAGAGATGTCCTTACTTGCCAAGGCAAGGAACTTAAATTCTAGCTTAGGTGGATCCACTATCTATGTCACTTAAGACAACCTACGAGGGCACGTAGTAAGGGACAAAGAGATTACTACTAGAGACCTGGCCTCAATTAACGGGAGAGTCTCCATCTCAATATCCTCTCGGTACTAGGTAACATCCTAAAGAAATTATTAATAAATATAAACATATCTTCATCCATGAAAAAACACAATTAAGTTACTAATTCAAGCTAAAAACATCATAGAATAACTCCTTAAATCTTGAATCATGCATGTGTGAGAAAATATTTCACCAAACCATGATCCCTTAATGTGAGAAAACCTTTCACAATTTAGATGATGCTAATCTTAAAGCGACCTAGTTCATAATACAATTCTTTTCATAAATCATGCATATCTTTCATGAAAACATCAATCATAGCTTCATAACTTCATCATAAATTCATACCTTTCTAGGAATAGTCAAGATCATCTATCATGCATAGGTTCACATAGAATTGATTGGAAAGCATTTAACTGAGTCTAAACAATCATAATAAGATCAAAATCAAATAATGTCATGATCCAAAGTATACCTTAGGTGTAACATAGCATATACACAAGTCACTTAGCATACATTATACAAGATAATAGAATTAAAGATTTTAAAAGAAAAAATTGAATATCATAAACGAGTTTGATAAAATGGAAGTCTAACATAGTCTCAACAAGTCATCTAAACAACAAAAGAAGTGGTTGGGATGTAACCCATACACCACATATATCATTTTTGAAAACTAGAAAGACATAAAGCAAGTGTATCAGTCCTCGGAACATGAGGACTCACTAATCTTGAATTCGATAGAATGATCAACTAGCCTCGAGAGTGAAAGGTAGGAGCGTCAGACCCTACATCAATGAGACAATGTAGGCACAAGTATGCATTAGTATATGTAATATACTAAGTATGGGACAATATGCGTAAAATGTAAATAGACATGACAACATGGATAACTTAAACATGTAATGCATGAATAATTTTGAACAATTAATGTCTTAAATAAGCAACAACATATAATTCGTAAGATATGGTCAATGCATTAAAAATAATAGATATAAGAAAGTTTTGAAGAATCCTAATCATTTTTTAGGGATAATAGCGTTAACCGACAATAGGACCATGAGAATTATATCATGTAATCCGGTATATCCCTCATACCGAAAGAAGGGGATTCTACTTGCTAAGGTAGAATTTGTACACATTATCTTTTGCTAAAGTGGATTCACTAGCTAGGTCATTTAAGACAATCCTACGGGGGCACGCATTTAGGGACAAAAGGTTGCTACCAGAGACTACCTATGTGATGCCTCCACCTCAAAGCCCTATCAGTGCTAAGTCTAAATCTGAAGGGAATAGATAAAATAAAATATCATTATAACATAGGAAAGCAATGATAAATACCAGTCCATATCTTAAAGATCAAAACATATAATAGCTCCATAAATTACAATTCAAACATAGGTGAGAAAACCTTTCACCAATGTGAATATATATATGAGAAATACCTTTCTCAAGCATGATCATATTCGTATGTGAGAAAACTTTTCACAAAAACATTTATACTTTCATCTAAAAGTACCCTATCATTATAAACATCATTTTCACAAGACATGCATAATCCTTCAAAATTCATAGTTCATGGATTTTTTATAAGTTCATAATTAAAGTCATGGATCATGCTTGGGTACATGTAATTTCAACTAGATATCATGTAATTTACATTAAATCATGCAATAGGAGATTTAAACAACTATAAGAATAATAATTGAATGAAATTCATGTAGAACTAAGAAGAATCCTAATTTGATCAATTTGATATTGAAAACCTTGGGGACCCTATAGAGGAATGGACTTCATGGGTGGATACCCACATAACTTGCTACTCAAAGCCCAAGATGAATGTTGAATGGAAGACCTTGGATTGAACCCTAGCTTCTTGTTCTTTCTTAGGTTGAGAGGGAATTTAGGAAAATAAATTTGGCTAAGTTTTTGGGAAATAGGAGAATGGGTTTAAAGTAAGTAGATTTAGGACTTAAAGTCTTTATATAGGGCATAGGATAAATGTCAAAACAACATAGTATAGGCTTAAGAGATAGAGGAAAAGACCCAAAAGCCCTTAAAAATAATTATCGGGACCGGTTTACGGGTGTGAAGTTCTACGGTCTGTACTGATCAACCGTAGACCAAGCATTGTAGCCTATTTCAAGGTCACTTTTGACGAGACTGGTCTACGGCCCGTAAAACCTTTTACTGTTCGTAGACCCCAACTGTAGAACTCAAATTGAACCTTAAAATTTTAGCAAGTCTGGGACCTACCTACGAGAACTATCTTTAACTCATCAACCATTTAACAGATTGTCCTGATTAACCGTAGACTGAGCACTAAATGGATTGTGTAGGGCCTTTCGAGGTTCTATACGCCATGCTACACCTAGGGTATACTTTGGATGGTGACAAATGGCTCAACTCCTTGTAGACTGGTGTAGAAGACTTATGTCTGATAAAGCGAGCCTTAGTTTATGCGTTGACCTAGCTTTGATGATCTTCTATCCATTCTCCCATTTTCTACGACCCCAAGTGTGATATTTGAAGTTTCGGGCTTTGTTTGGAGATATGAGACTCGAGTTGGTTCGATCTTGGAGTGTTGCACTAATTACTTGGGAGTGAAAGTCATTCCACAGTGGTATTGAGGTTGATATGAGTTCCTTCGATGTTCTAACGTCCCCTGGAGTTTACTCTTTGGCTGGGTCGCCCTTTATTCGCAAATTAAAGGTCTAGTCTTATCCTCTTTATAGTCGACACGCCTCTGAGAGTTTACTCTTTAGCTGGGCAGATTGACGCCCTTTGGAGTTTACTCTTTAGCTGGGTGGCCCTTACTAACCCCTGGGAGTTTCATCAACGGTGAGGGGTCAGAGCTCTAAACTATTTAGTTGAGCATCCCTTTTATTGGTTACTTGTGGTTAGAGGCCCGTTTTACACTTCTTGGATCTGAACTCACCGTACTTCATTCTTAATAGTTTTATTTGTTTTATGTACCTGTCGAGCTTATGGGGATCCGTTTGAGTTTTATTTAAACTTGCGAATAAGTGTTCCTTCTAGGCTTATGGCGGTCCAGTTAGATTTAGTTTAGTTGTACTTAGTTCTTTATATTCTGGTATGCTCGTGTGATTTTCTTTTATCCCGCTTTGACATCTGTTTGTGTCTAGATTTTATCATTTCTTATTATATTTACCTTCCCTGCTCAGTCGCCCATATGATGCCCACTGAGTACATGTTACCTGTTATTTTGGTACTCATGCCATACTTTGCATCTGTGTCATGATATAGGTATGAGCACCAGTTATGATAGCAAGTATGTGTTAGTACAAAAAAAAGTCCTTAGGCGTGGTTTAGACACTTCCAAGGACCATTCTAAACCGTGTGCTCTAAATACCAAGCTTGTCACGATCCAAAGTATAACATAGACGTGACATAGCAGATAATACCCTGAGAGGCCCTACACAAGCCACTTAGCATACACCATACAAGATCATAGAATTTAAGAGTGTTCAGAAGATAGTTTATATCATAAATGTTTGACCAAATGAAATAGAAGTCTAACATAGTCTCAAAGCCATCTAGTACACTAAGAGTGATCGGTAAATAACCATACATCACATATAATATGGAAAAATAAAAGACAAGAAGCAATAAAGAGTTCGGTCCTCAGAACATGAGGACTCACCAATCTTCAAAAGCTACTAATGTGAACACTAGCCATGAGGATGCGGAATAGGAGCGTCAGACCCTACATTAGTGAAACAATGTAGACAAGAGTATGTGTTAGTACAAAAAATGTACCAAGTATGATAGCAATGCATAAGAGTTATGAAATCATGCTTAAAGGACTTAAAATGACATGCAATGACCAAGCTAAATCATAAAATGACATGTTAGGGGACATAAGTCGAAATCATGGTCAATGCAAGCCAATTATCTTTAAAACACATTTAACACAATTCTAGAAGAAACCTTAGTTCATTATTATGGGAAGTAGTTATTAAGCGACATATAGGCCATGTGAGCTATAACATGGAATTCGATGTCTATCCCATACTGAAAAGAGATGTGCTTACTTTCCATGGTAAGAACCATAAACTTCTAGCTTATGTGGATCCACTAGCTAATATTTATCTAAGACAACCTATGGTGGCATATTGTTTATGTGACATGGGTAATCATCTCTTGTCCACTCGATGCTAAGATTAAGAGACATGGGTAATAGCCGTTTGTCTTATCATCCATGGAAGGTACATATAGCAATCCAAGCTAAATTTCTTTAGAATAGCTCCTAAATCTTGATTCAAAGTTTAGTTGAGAAAACCTTTCAACCCTAAGAATCCTTGTGCGAGAAAACCCCTTCACATTCATGTATTGAGTAGTATGTGAGGAATCCTTTCAGAACAACAACATTGATGATTTACTCTCAAAGCAACTTAAATCATTTTCATCAATCTAATAAAGAACATGTGTATCTTCATAAACTCATCTCTCATAGTTCAAAACCCACATTTGATCATCATAGTATAGAAAACATTGATAATGCATGGGTTTTTGGTAATTCAACTCAAAAATAGGCAATTACTTCAATTCATGCATAATAAAACACAAAATATTCAATTAGATCAACATTGAAGGGAAACCATGACAATTGAATAAAAACCCTAATTTGATTGGGGAATCTAACTTTACAAAATCAGGGATTTTAGGAACCATATGGAGGAAAGATCTCCATAGGTGAATACAATCATACCTTGGAGTTCAAAGGCCTCAAGCAAATGGTGAATTGGAGACTAGATCTTGAAACCCTAGACTTCTTCTTCTTCCTTACAGAGAGAAATATTTGAGAGGATGAACTTGATCGACTTTTGGAAATTTGAGTGAATTGAATTGGGTGATTTAAGGGTAAAAACGTTTATATAGGGCCTAGGGTAGAGGGTAAAACGATATAGTATTGGGTTAAAACAATTAGAAAGAGAACAAAAATCCCCTTTAAAATAAATGTAACACCCCGTATTCGAAACAGACAAAAATGCAGATTTCGAGAACTTGCAGGTGCAACTTACGGTCACCATCCACAGACCGTAGGTCAGACCACGGCCCGTGCTGGTGGTCCGCGGTTCACCACTGCAACCCTTCCCCAAACTAGATCAGAAAAATTGGCTAAGTCCCGACTCACGGACAGACCCACGGTCCGTAGATCAGACCACGGTCTGTGGTGTGTGTCCGTGGATCGAGACTTCCCTTACCCAGCCTCTGACACAAACTACGGTCGACCAGCACGGACCGTTATTCGATCCACGGTCCGTAGGTCTGACCGTAGATGAGGGTCAGCAGCCAGTTAGCCGAAAAATATTGATGGGTCAACTTCAGATGTACCTAAATATTAGCACAAAATGAATTATGTGTCCCATAACCTATGTATAGATAGATAATTGAATTATATTTCCAACGCCACCAAGTTTGCTAAATTTCGATATTCGAGTAAAAAGTTATGCCCGTTTTAGTGAAGCCTTGTCGGGCAGACTCGACCGACGGACCCAATCGACGGAGCGTCGATTGATTGACGGACCGTCAGTCCATTCCGTCAGTCACTCCGACAGCAGTTAATTCAGGGGTCTTTTGGTCTTTTCCTATTTCGTTTAACCCCTAAGATGCGTCGTTTAGACCCTAAATCATGAGGTTTTAATTAGTTTAAGCCTAGAAACATAATTAGAACCTACCTAAGTCAAATTCATTAATCAAAACTTAGAAAAATTAGAAGCAAGAGAAGGAGAAAAAGGTCAAGAACCCTAGTTCAAGAACGCAGCGAGGTTTCTTCAGTTGCAGCCCCGAAATCGAAAGATTTCTCCGTGGAATTCATCACCAGGTATGTGGGATTTCACTAGTGGGTTCCTTTCGCCCATTAGGTCCCTAGAATTCAGTCAGTTTCTTGATTCCATGATTATGAACAGACCTAGGGTTTCTAGAATTACAGTAGATCGTCATGAATTAGTTATTGTAATGTTCCAAATCAGATTATCATGTTATTGCTCAGTTTATTGCATGAATTTCAGAACCCTAGCTCTGTATTTCTTTAGTTCTTGAATTACACATTCTAGGTCAGATATTTCAGTATTCAGTTTTACATGCCTCAGTTTATGAATGCATCATTATCAGATTAATTGTTGCATTCTCAGTTTCCATGTTCAGTTTCGAGCTATCCAGTATTTACAAAAATTCAGTAATAACTAGTTAACCACTTAATTCATTGGGAGTAGCATAATACTGAGTTGGACTAGGGTTTCAGCGTACCCATATAGTCCCAGAACTACGAGCCACGTAGGTGTAAGTCCCCTCTGTGGGCAACATCAGTTTAGTGATCACGCCAGCATGCCTCTATACCTCTGGCAGGGTATATTGGGTCCTCTCGATGGGGCGTATACATCGGACTCCACATTTAGCTCATGTGGTTTTATGTCGGTTATTAGTAGCTCCCACAGTTCAGTCAGACTCTATTGCATTGACCATATTTCAGTACAGTCAGTATTCAGTCTCAGCATGTTATAAATTTGGTCATTGCATCAGTTAGCTCAGTATTCAGTATTTTCAGTATCTATATCATGTTCAGATTATTTCATTGCTTTATTGCTTTGTTCAGTTATATGTTATTTCAGCTTTACTCTATCCTGCATGCTCAGTACCTTTCAAGTACTGACGCATACGTGCGCTACATCTTCTCGTGATGTAGGTTCAGGTTCTCAGCATCCAGATCACGCTTAGATCGGTTCCCGATCTCCAGTTCAGCAGAATCAGTGGTGAGTCCTCATTCTCCGAGGACAATAGTCATGAGTTTCTTTTCAGTATTTTTAGTCTTTAGTTTCAGTTTTGCTAGATCTAGTTGGGGCATGTCCCAACATTTCTAGTCAGTTTAGAGGCTTATTTCAGACATAGTTAGATTCAGCTTAGTATTGAGTTAATATCTTCTTTGTATTAAACTCATCAGTTATCATATATTTCAGTTATAGTATATGGGTAGTCCCCATCTTTTCATCTTATTTATGATTTAGCTTCCGCACAGTTTCTATTATTCAGATTATATTTAGTATGCTCATGATCATGCCAGCAGGGTTAGCTTGGGATCACTTGTGGTCCTAGGTCCCGTGTCCGCATCTCGGGGGTAGCTCAGGGCGTGACAAACTTGGTATGAAAGCATTAGGTTTATGTGTCCTAGGATGTTTGAAAAGCCACACTAAGTAGAGTCCTTTTCATGGGTGTGAAGTGCACCACATCTAATGAGAGGGAGGCTATGAAGTGTTTTAGGAAAACTTCACTTTCTTGATATTTTATCGTGCGTTGATATGATCTCCTTTCTAATCCATCGTTATGCGCTTAAGATCATGCCTCCCCGTAAAGCTAACGCCAGGAATGCTAACGCAATTCCTTTAGTCCCAGACCATGAGGTTAAGAATGAAGAGTTTCAGAATGTGATCCAACTATTGGCTCAGTGTATGACCAATAACAACAATCAGCAGGTTCCAGTTCCTACTACTAGAAATGGTGGATCAGTGGCAGCTAGAGTTTTAGATTTTGTTAAGGATGAATCCGCCTGAGTTTTAGGGTCACAAGTTGGTGAAGACCCACAAAACTTCATTGATGAGGTTTAGAAAATCTTTGGAGTGATGCAAGTAACTGATAATGGTAGGGTTGAGTTGGCATCCTACCAGCTTAAGGATGTGGCTCACGTATGGTTCACTCAGTGGAAAGACAACATGGTTACTTTGTCTTTTGTAAGTTCTTACATAGCAGTCCAATTCAATGTTAGCCCAGAAACCATTTCAGAACCTTTCTCAGTCTTTACTCCAGTCGGTGACCCAGTTATAGCTAGACGGGTATACAGAAATTGCCCTGTCACAGTCTCTCAGAAAGTCACCTCAGCAGATCTTGTAGAGTTAAAAATGGTAGACTTCGATGCCATTCTAAGCATGGATTAGTTACATTCATGTTATGCCTCAGTTGATTGTAGAACTAGGATTGTTCGTTTTCAGTTTCCAGATGAACCAATCTTAGAATGGAAGGGTAGTAGCTTAACGCCTATGGGTCGATTCATTTCTTACCTTAAGGCCAGAAAGATGATCTCTAAGGGTTATCTCTATCATCTAGTTCGGGTTAAGGATTCTAGTTCCGAATCCCCAACTCTTGAGTCAGTTCATGTAGTCAGTGAATTTCCAGAAGTGTTCCCAGAAGATCTTCTCGGAGTTCCTCCCGAAAGGGAAATCAACTTTGGAATAGATCTCCTTCCAGATACCCAGCTTATCTATATCCCTCACAGAATGGCTCCAGCTGAGCTTAAGGAATTGAATGAGCATTTGAAAGACCTTCTAGATAAGGGCTTCATCAGACCCAGTATTTCGCCATGGGGTGCACCAATGTTGTTCGTGAAGAAGAAAGATAGTTCTATCAGAATGTGTATTGACTATAGGCAGTTGAACAAAGTCACAATCAAGAANTAGACCCCAACTGTAGAACTCAAATTGAACCTTAAAATTTTAGCAAGTCTGGGACCTACCTACGAGAACTATCTTTAACTCATCAACCATTTAACAGATTGTCCTGATTAACCGTAGACTGAGCACTAAATGGATTGTGTAGGGCCTTTCGAGGTTCTATACGCCATGCTACACCTAGGGTATACTTTGGATGGTGACAAATGGCTCAACTCCTTGTAGACTGGTGTAGAAGACTTATGTCTGATAAAGCGAGCCTTAGTTTATGCGTTGACCTAGCTTTGATGATCTTCTATCCATTCTCCCATTTTCTACGACCCCAAGTGTGATATTTGAAGTTTCGGGCTTTGTTTGGAGATATGAGACTCGAGTTGGTTCGATCTTGGAGTGTTGCACTAATTACTTGGGAGTGAAAGTCATTCCACAGTGGTATTGAGGTTGATATGAGTTCCTTCGATGTTCTAACGTCCCCTGGAGTTTACTCTTTGGCTGGGTCGCCCTTTATTCGCAAATTAAAGGTCTAGTCTTATCCTCTTTATAGTCGACACGCCTCTGAGAGTTTACTCTTTAGCTGGGCAGACTGACGCCCTTTGGAGTTTACTCTTTAGCTGGATGGCCCTTACTAACCCCTGGGAGTTTCATCAACGGTAAGGGGTCAGAGCTCTAAACTATTTAGTTGAGCATCCCTTTTATTGGTTACTTGTGGTTAGAGGCCCGTTTTACGCTTCTTGGATCTGAACTCACCGTACTTCATTCTTAATAGTTTTATTTGTTTTATGTACCTGTCGAGCTTATGGGGATCCGTTTGAGTTTTATTTAAACTTGCGAATAAGTGTTCCTTCTAGGCTTATGGCGGTCCAGTTAGATTTAGTTTAGTTGTACTTAGTTCTTTATATTCTGGTATGCTCGTGTGATTTTCTTTTATCCCACTTTGACATCTGTTTTTGTCTAGATTTTATCATTTCTTATTATATTTACCTTCCCTGCTCAGTCGCCCATATGATGCCCACTGAGTACATGTTACCTGTTATTTTGGTACTCATGCCACACTTTGCATCTGTGTCATGATGTAGGTATGAGCACCAGTTATGATAGCAAATATGTGTTAGTACAAATAAATTCCTTGGGCGTGGTTTAGACACTTCCAAGGACCATTCTAAACCGTGTGCTCTAAATACCAAGCTTGTCACGATCCAAAGTATAACATAGACGTGACATAGCAGATAATACCCTGAGAGGCCCTACACAAGTCACTTAGCATACACCATACAAGATCATAGAATTTAAGAGTGTTCAGAAGATAGTTTATATCATAAATGTTTGACCAAATGAAATAGAAGTCTAACATAGTCTCAAAGCCATCTAGTACACTAAGAGTGATCGGTAAATAACCATACATCACATATAATATGGAAAAATAAAAGACAAGAAGCAATAAAGAGTTCGGTCCTCAGAACATGAGGACTCACCAATCTTCAAAAGCTACTAATGTGAACACTAGCCATGACAATGCAGAATAGGAGCGTCAGACCCTACATTAGTGAAACAATGTAGGCAAGAGTATGTGTTAGTACAAAAAATGTACCAAGTACGATAGCAATGCATAAGAGTTATGAAATCATGCTTAAAGGACTTAAAATGACATGCAATGACCAAGCTAAATCATAAAATGACATGTTAGGGGACATAAGTCGAAATCATGGTCAATGCAAGCCAATTATCTTTAAAACACATTTAACACAATTCTAGAAGAAACCTTAGTTCATTATTATGGGAAGTAGTCATTAAGCGACATATAGGCCATGTGAGCTATAACATGGAATTCGGTGTCTATCTCATACTGAAAAGAGATGTCCTTACTTTCCATGGTAAGAACCATAAACTTCTAGCTTAAGTGGATCCACTAGCTAATATTTATCTAAGACAACCTATGGTGGCATATTGTTTATGTGACATGGGTAATCATCTCTTGTCCACTCGATGCTAAGATTAAGAGACATGGGTAATAGCCGTTTGTCTTATCATCCATGGAAGGTACATATAACAATCCAAGCTAGATTTCATTAGAATAGCTCCTAAATCTTGATTCAAACTTTAGTTGAGAAAACCTTTCAACCCTAAGAATCCTTGTGCGAGAAAACCCCTTCACATTCATGTATTGAGTAGTATGTGAGGAATCCTTTCAGAACAACAACATTGATGTTTTACTCTCAAAGCAACTTAAATCATTTTCATCAATCTAATAAAGAATATGTGTATCTTCATAAACTCATCTCTCATAGTTCAAAACCCACATTTGATCATCATAGTATAGAAAACATTGATAATGCATAGGTTTTTGGTAATTCAACTCAAAAATAGGCAATTACTTCAATTCATGCATAAGAAAACACAAAATATTCAATTAGATCAACATTGAAGGGAAACCATGACAATTGAATAAAAACCCTAATTTGATTGGGGAATCTAACTTTACAAAATTGGGGATTTTAGGAACCATATGGAGGAAAGATCTCCATAGGTGAATACTATCATACCTTGGAGTTCAAAGGCCTCAAGCAAATGGTGAATTGGAGACTAGATCTTGAAACCCTAGACTTCTTCTTCTTCCTTACAGAGAGAAATATTTGAGAGGATGAACTTGATCGACTTTTGGAAATTTGAGTGAATTGAATTGAGTGATTTAAGGGTAAAAACTTTTATATAGGGCCTAGGGTAGAGGGTAAAACGATATAGTATTGGGTTAAAACAATTAGAAAGAGAACAAAAATCCCCTTTAAAATAAATGTAACACCCCGTATTCGAAACAGACAAAAATGCAGATTTCGAGAACTTGCAGGTGCAACTTACGGTCACCATCCACAGACCGTAGGTCAGACCACGGCCCGTGCTGGTGGTCCGCGGTTCACCACTGCAACCCTTCCCCAAACTAGATCAGAAAAATTGGCTAAGTCCCGACTCACGGACAGACCCACGGTCCGTAGATCAGACCACGGTCTGTGGTGTGTGTCCGTGGATCGAGACTTCCCTTACCCAGCCTCTGACACAAACTACGGTCGACCAGCACGGACCGTTATTCGATCCACGGTCCGTAGGTCTGACCGAAGATGAGGGTCAGCAGCCAGTTAGCCGAAAAATATTGATGGGTCAACTTCATATGGTCATAACTCTTAGCACAAAATGAATTATGTGTCCCATAACCTATGGTTAGATAGCAAATTGAATTATCTTTCCAATGCCACTGAGTTTGCTAAATTTTGACATCCGAGTAAAACGTTATGCCCGTTTTAGTGAAGCCCTGTCGGGCAAACTCGACCTACGGACCCAATCGACGGACCGTCGATTGATTGACGGACCGTCAGTCCATTCCGTAGATCACTCCGACAGCAGGTAATTCAGGGGTCTTTTGGTCTTTTCCTATTTTGTTTAACCCCTAATATACGTCGTTTAAACCCAAAATCATGAGGTTTTAATCAGTTTAAGCCTAGAAACATAACTAGAACTTACCTTAGTCAAAATCATTAATCAAACTTAGAAAATTAGAAGCAAGAGAGGAGAAAAAGGTCAAGAACCCTAGTTCAAGAACGCAGCGAGGTTTCTTCAGTTCCAGCCCCGAAATCGAAAGATTTCTCCGTGGAATTCATCACCAGGTATGTGGGATTTCACTAGTGGGTTCCTTTCGCCCATTAGGTCCCTAGAATTCAGTCAGTTTCTAGATTTCATGATTATGAACAGACCTAGGGTTTCTAGAATTACAGCAGATCATCATGAATTAGTTATTGTAATGTTCCAAATCAGATTATCATGTTATTGCTCAGTTTATCGCATGAATTTCAGAACCCTAGCTATGTATTTCTTTAGTTCTTGAATTACACATGCTAGGTCAGATATTTCAGTATTCAGTTTTACATGCCTCAATTTATGAATGCATCATTATCAGATTAATTGTTGCATTCCCAGTTTCCATGTTCAGTTTCGAGCTATCCAGTATTTACAGAAATTAATTCATATCTAGTTAACCACTTAATTCATTGGGAGTAGCATAATACCGAGTTGGACTAGGGTTTTAGCGTACCCATATAGTCCCAAAACTACGAGCCACGTAGGTGTAAGTCCCCTTTGTGGGCAACATCAGTTTAGTGATCACGCCAGCATGCCTCTATACCTCTGGCAGGGTATATTGGGTCCTCTCGATTGGGCGTATACATCGGACTCCACATTTAGCTCATGTGGTTTTATATCGGTTATTAGTAGCTTCCACAGTTCAGTCAGATTCTATTGCACTGACCATTTATCAGTATATTCAGTATTTATTCTCAGCATGTTATAAATTGGTCATTGCATCAGTTAGCTCAGTATTCATTATTTTCTGTATCTATATCATGTCCAGATTATTTCATGGCTTTATTGCATTGTTCAATTATATGTTATTTCAGCTTTACTCTATCCTGCATGCTCAGTACCTTTCAAGTACTAACGCATACGTGCGCTACATCTTCTCGTGATGTAGGTTCAGGTTCTCAGCATCCAGATCGCGTTTAGATCGGTTCTCGATCATCAGTTCAACAACATCAGTGGTGAGTCCTCATTCTTCGAGGACTAGTGACATGTTTATCTTTATCGTTTTTAGTCTTTAGTTTCAGTTTGGTTAGATCTAGTTGAGGCATGTCCCAACATTTCTAGTCAGTTTAGAGGCTTATTTCAGACATAGTTAGATTCAGCTTAGTATTGAGTTAATATCTTCTTTGTATTAAACTCATCAGTTATCATATATTTCAGTTATAGTATATGGGTAGTCCCCATCTTTTCATCTTATTTATGATTTAGCTTCCGCACAGTTTCTATTATTCAGATTATATTTAGTATGCTCATGATCATGCCAGCAGGGTTAGCTTGGGATCACTTGTGGTCCTAGGTCTCGTGTCCGCGTCTCGGGTGTAGCTCGTGGTGTGACAATAACTGTCGAATCTCATTGACGGTTGGACCCACCGTCCTTAGGTCTAACTATGGACTGTCCCGATCTAGCGTCAGTGGGGTTTAGAAACCTGATTCTAGACCCTCGAATGATAGGACCCATGTATGGTCCATTTGTCAACCCACGGTTCGTACATGGCTACCATAAGTCCCACTTTTGGCCCTCAAACTTTTACGAAGTCTAGGACTCACCTGTGAGACCTACCTACGACTCATATATTGAACGAAGGGTCGTTTTAGTGTACCGTAAAAGAGTACTCGTACTTGACATTTTTAACTCATCTGAATTTTCCACCTACGGACCATCAGTGGTTCCGTCAGTACTCACACCAGATCTATAAAATGTCACGCCCCGAGGCTACCCTCTTGACGTAACATNCCTGATTCTAGACCCTCGAATGATAGGACCCATGTATGGTCCATTTGTCAACCCACGGTTCGTACATGGCTACCATAAGTCCCACTTTTGGCCCTCAAACTTTTACGAAGTCTAGGACTCACCTGTGAGACCTACCTACGACTCATATATTGAACGAAGGGTTGTTCTAGTGTACCGTAAAAGAGTACTGGTACTTGACATTTTTAACTCATCTGAATTTTCCACCTACGGACCATTAGTGGTTCCGTCAGTACTAACACCAGATCTATGAAATGTCACGCCCCGAGGCTACCCCCTTGACGTAACATGAGACCTCGGATCACGAGTGACCCCAAGCTAACCCTGTGTCTGGCATATATCAAGCATACTGAGAATTACTGAATAAGACATATACTGTGCGGAAGCTAAAACAATGGATAACTGAAAGTGGGAATACCCAACTAGTTTGAATGTATAAAACATACTAAGAGTTTAAAAACAACTGAAAGATTAAACTTAATAATTCAAGATAATTCTACTACTATGTCTGAAAAGCCTCTACCTGAGTTGAGTTGCTGGGACATGCCCCCAACTAACTCTAACAAAACTGAAAACTGAATAAAAAGACTAAAATGAAAAGCATTCTATTGTAACACCTTGTATGCTAGACAAACCAGAAATGCAGAATTGTAAAAGTTGCAAGTGCCACCTATGGACCATAGGCTGACCCACGAACCGTAGGTGGGATCCGTGGTTGGCCACCTACAGCGCTTCCCTAGAAAGCCTAGAAAATTTGTCTAAGGGCCGATCCATAGCCGGACCTACGGATAGTAGATCAGACCACAGTCTGTGGTCCATGTCCATGGTTCAGCGCCTAAATTTCCATTCTCTGAAAGCCAACGATGGTTGACAGGATGGACCGTAGGTCAGTCGACGGTCCGTCAGTCAGTCTGTTAGTTGGCCTCGATAGCTTTGAAGTCAGAGTTATTTGGTTTTTTCCCTATGCGTTAGAACCCCAAACTACATCGTTTAACCCCTAAGCTACGTCGTTTTAGTCAGTTTTAGCTAGTAGCTTAACTAGAACTTACTCTAGTTAACTCATTCTCCAAAAATTCACCAAGTTGAACGAGAAGAAAGACAAAGAGTCGACCAAGCCTTCTCCAAGAACGCAACAAGGTTTCCTCCAATTCCAGCCCCAAAATAGAAAGATTTCTTCGTGAATTTCGTCACCAGGTATGTAGAATTTTAGTAATGGGTTTCTTTCACCCATTAGGTCCCTATAATTCAGTCAGATTCTTGACTCCCTTTATCATGTTTAGACCTAGGGTTTCTAGAATTTCATATTTATGTTGTGATTCAGCTATTAGACTAATACAAATCTAATTATCACATTTTTGAGGAATTATTGCTTAGTTCTTGCATGAAACTCAGAACCCTAGTTGTGTAGATTCGTTTAGTTCATGAATTACACTTGCTAGGTCAGTTTATTCAGATATACATGCTCCAGTTAAAAATGTTTCATTATCAGTATATTAATGTTGCATTTTTAGTTAGCATGTCAGTATTTTGAGTTATTGCAGTACTACAGAAATTTAGTTATAATGTGTTACATAATCAGTTGGGAGTAGGCTTAATACCGAGTGGACTAAGAGTAAGTCACCCTAATAGTCTAAGAACTATGTGCCCCCGTAGGATAAGTCCCATTTATGGGCAACATATTTAGTGATCACGCCAGTCATGCCTTTATACCCTGGCAAGGTATGTTAGGTCCTCTCGATAGGGTGATACATTGGACTCCACGGATAGCTCTCGTGGTTTTATGTCGGTTAATAGTAGCTCCCACAATCAGACTCTAGTGTATTGACCAGGTTATCCATTATAGTTCAGTATTCAGTCTCATCATATTTATACTTGGTCATTACATTCAGTTAGCTCAGTATTCAGTATATTTCAGTATATCCTTCATGTTCAGATTATATCATTGCTTTGTTCAATTATGTATATTATTGTTTAGCTTTATTCTATCATGTATGCTTAGTACCTTTCAAGTACTGACGCATACTCTGCGCTACATCATCTCGTGATGTAGGTTCAGGTCCCCAGCATTCAGATCACGCATAGATCGACTCCCGATCTCCAGTTCAGCAGCATCAGTGGTGAGTCCTCATTATTCGAGGATGATTGACATGTTACTTTCTATTTTTAGTCTTTCAGTTTCAGGTTTTGCTAGAGGTTAGCTGGGGGCATGTCCCAGCAACTCTAATAAGTTAGAGTCTTTTATTCAGACATAGTTAGATTCGGTATTTGTTGATTTTGATCTTTCANGATCTCCAGTTCAGCAGCATCAGTGGTGAGTCCTCATTATTCGAGGATGATTGACATGTTATCTTTCTATTTTTAGTCTTTCAGTTTCAGGTTTTGCTAGAGGTTAGCTGGGGGCATGTCCCAGCATCTCTAATAAGTTAGAGTCTTTTATTCAGACATAGTTAGATTCAGTATTTGTTGATTTTGATCTTTTAGTTGTTATTAAACTCAATTTTATTTATTTAGACTTAGAATCGGTATTCCCCATCATTTTCCCTTATGTCATATTTTAAGCTTCCATACAATATGTCTATTTTTCAGTAATTCCTTAAGTATGTTTATGATATGCTAGCAGGTTTAGCTTGGGGTCACTCGTGATTCTAGGTCCCGTGTTTACGTCCTGGGGTTTGCCTCGGGGGTGACAAAATTGGTATCAGATCACTAGGTTCAAGAGTCCTAGGATGTCTAAAAAGCCACACTAAGTAGAGTCCCTTTCATGAGTGTGAAGCGCGCCACACCTATGAGGGGGAGGCTACAAAGTGTTTTAAGAAAAACTTCAATTTCTTGATATTCTTATCGTGTGTAGGTATGATCTTCCTTTCTAACTCAAAGTTATATGTTTTCAGATCATGCCTCCTCGTAAAGCCTACCCAATGAATGCTAATGCACACAATGCTGATGTAATTCCTCCAGTCCCAGAATAGGAAGTTTGAATGCAGAGTTTCGAAACGCCATTCAATTATTGGCCTAGAGTGTAACTAACCAGAACAATCAATAGGTTCCAGTTCCCACAAATGATAGTGGTGGATCAGTGGCTGCTAAGGTCCGTGATTTCGTTAGGATGAACCCACCTGAGTTTCTAGGGTCGCAAGTTTGTGAGGATCCCCAGAATTTTATTGATGAGGTCAAGAAGATCTTTGGAGTGATGCAAGTAACTGAAAATGATAGGGTAGAGTTGGCGTCCTACCAGCTCAAGGATGTAGCTCACATTTGGTTCGCTCAATGGAAGGAAAACAGGGGTGAGAATGCAACTCATGTGACTTGGGAAAGTTTTACCAAAGCTTTTTAGGACAAGTTCTTCCCAAGAGAGTTGAGGGGGGGCTAAGGCTCAGGAATTCATGAATTTGAGACAAGGATCTACGTCAGTCCAAGAGTATGGACTTAAGTTCACCCAACTCTCTAAGTATGCTCAACATATGGTTGTCGATCCCAGGGCGCAGATAAGTAAATTTCTATTTGGGGTATCCGACTTGGTTAGAATAGAGTGCCAAAATGCTATGTTGCTGGAGTATATAAACATCTCTAGGCTCATGACCCATGCCCAGCAGGTTGAGGAAGATAAGCTTAGGGAGCAAGCTAAGGATAACAAAAAGGCCAGGACATGAAACTATGAGTATTCTAGATAGAAATTGGGTGGTGGAAATTGCTCGCAGTTTCAGCAAAGGTCTTCAGCCCCAGCACCTTCATCAGCTAGTGTTCCATCCTCCAGGTTTTGACAAGATCATAAAGGTAGGGCATCAGACTCTAAGTTTTAGGGGAATGCTTTAGTTACCACAACCTACCCAACTTGTCCAAAGTGTGGTAAGAACCATCTAGGCGAGTGTCTTGCGAGAAAAGATGGATGTTTTGGGTGTGGTCAGACTGATCACAGATTGAGGGATTGCCCTTCTTCTAAATAGGGTCAAGGAGGTAACAATGGTAGGGCTCAGTCTACAACTTCAGCAGCACCAGCAAGTCGCCCAACTCAGCAGGGTAACTCATCTGGTATAGGTGGCGGTCAGCGCCATAATAGGTTGTATGCTCTCCAGGCTCGCCATAATCAGGAAGATTCTCCTGATGTGGTTATTGGTATGTTGTGAGTCTTTCCTTTAGATGTTTATGCTTTGTTAGATCCAGGGTCTACTCTTTCCTTTGTAACTCCATTTATAGCAGTGAACTTCGGTGTCAGTCCAGAAACTCTCTCACCCTTCTCAATCTCTTCTCTAGTCAGTGACCCAATTATAGCCAGACAAGCATACAAAAATCGCCCTGTCACAGTCTCTTAGAAAGTCACCTCAGCATATCTTGTAGAGTTAGAAATGGTAGACTTCGATATCATTCAAGGCATGGATTAGTTACATTCCTGTTATGCCTCAATTGATTGTAGAACTAGGGTCGTTCGTTTTTAGTTTCAAGACGAGCCAATCCTAGAATGAAAGGGTAATAGCTCAGTGCCTATGGGTCGATTCATTTCCGACCTTAAAACCAGAAAGATGATCTCTAAGGGTTATCTCTCTCATCTAGTTTGGGTTAAGGATTCAAGCTCCGGAACCCCAACTCTTAAGTCAGTTCCAGTAGTAAATGAGTTCCCAGAGGTGTTTCCAAAAGATCTTCCCAGAGTTCCTCCCGAAAGGGAAGTCGACTTCAGAATTGATCTCCTTACAGATACCCAACCTATTTCTATTCCTCCTTATAGAATGGCTCCAGCTAAGCTTATGGAATTGAAAGACCTTCTAGATAAGGGTTTCATCAGACCCAGTATTTCACCATGGGGTGCACCAGTGTTGTTCGTGAAAAATAAAGATGGTTCAGCATCTCTAGTCAATTAGAGGCTTTTATTTAGACATAGTTAGATTCAATATTTGTTGAGTTTGATCATTCAGTTGTTATTAAACTCAGTTTTATTTATTCAAACTTAGAATGGGTATTCCCCATCATTTTCCCTTATGTCATGTTTTAAACTTCCGCACAATATGTCTATTTTTCAGTAATTTCTTAAGTATGCTTATGATATGCCATCAAGGTTAGCTTGGTGTCACTCGTGATCCTAGGTCTCGTGTTTACGTCCTGGGGGTAGCCTTGGGGCATGACATCTATTGTCCTCAAAGTATGAGCACTCACCACTGAAGCTGCTGAATTGCGGACCGAGAATTAATCTAAGCGCGATCTTGATGTTGAGTATCTGAACCTACATCATGAAAGGATGTAGCATAGAGTATGCGTCAGTACTTGGAATGTACTAAGCATGCAGGATATAGATGCTAAACTGAACAAATATATATAAGCTGAACAAAGCATAGCTGAGCAATGACATAAAGTGAGCAAGAATGTAAATACTGAAACATAACTGAAAAGCTAAGTTGAATGCAATGACCAAGTACTAATCATGAAAATAAAATGTTGAACTGAATGTTAAGTATATACTGAAAACCTGGTCAAATGCACTAAGAGTTTTATGTGGGAGCTACTATTAACCTACATAAAACCACCTGAGCTAAATGTGAGTCTGAAGTATACACCCCATCGAAAGGACCCAATATACCTTGCCAGGGGTATAAAGGCATGACTGGCGTGATCACTAAATTTGATGCCCAATAGAGGGGACTTATACTCCTACGGGGGCAAGTAGTTTTGGGACTATAAGGGTACGTTGAACCCTACTCCAACTCGGTGCTAAGGCTACTCCCAACTAAATATATATATGACACAAATGTAACTGAAATGCTCAATTACTTAATAGCTCAAAATACTGACATGCAATCTGAGAATGTAACATTTATGTACTGATAATGTAACATTCGAAATCTGGAGCATTATTATTTGTTTAACTGATCTAGCAAGTATAATTCATAAACTAAGAGAATTTATACAAACTAGGGTTCTGAGTTGCATACAAGGAATTAAGCAACTTTCCAAGAAACAAACTATTTCAATTTAGGATACAATAAAACTAAATCACGGTAATTATCCAAGGTTTTAGAAACCCTAGGTCTAGACAAGATATGGAGAATCAAGGAACTGACTGAATTCTAGGGACCTAGTGGATGAAAAGAACCCACTAGTGAAATCCCACATACCTGGTGACGAAATCTACAGAGAAATCCTTTGGATTTCAGGGCTGAACCTTGAAGAACACTACTGCTTGTTCTTGGGAGGTTTGGTCGACTTTTTCCTCTTCTTTTTGCTCCAAGTTTGGATGATTTTTGGAGAATGAGGGTTCTGGGTAAGTCTGACTAAGTTATTAGGCTTAGACTAAGTAAAATGACGTAGTTTAGGCATTAAACGACATAGTTTAAGGGCCCCAATGCATAAGAAAAAGACCTAAATGACCCTAACTTAAAAGCTGGCGAAGGCCATCCACAGAGGGACCTACGGACCGTCATTTGGTCTACCAACCATCATCTGTGGTCGTGGTTCGTGGTTCGTGGTCTGCCTGACATGGCTTTACTAAAATGAGCATAATTTTTTACTCCAAGATGGGATTTTAGCAAACTCATTCTCATTGGAAAAAGGATTCAATTATCTTTAATTTGATAGGTCATTGGCCACCAAATTCATTTTGTGCTAAAAAATATGACTGTTTGAAGTTAACCCAACAATAGTTTTTCTCTAATTGGTTGTTGACCCTCACCTACGATTCGTAGGTCCAACCACAGACCGTACTGGTCAGCCGTGGGTGAGATCAGAGACCATAATACTCTGGACCCCAACGACAGAACCATCCTATGGTCCGTGAGTCAATCAACGGTCTGTGATTCACAATTGTAGGTGTCATCTTTAGATTCTGAAATTCCCTTAAGTCTGGGATTGAACCACAGGACCCCACATATGGTCCGTGTTTCTACCTACGGTCCATGGGTGGTTTCCATTGGTTCTGACATCAGATTCTGGAAAGCTGCATTTTCTATTTTCTCGAGTTTGAGGTGTTACATGAAACCTATAATTTTTCCTTCTTTTTGAATCCGGGGTGTCACAAGAACATAGAGAGGTGTCACATCACCTTATACACATCTAAATTTATATTATAAATAAGTTCTTTCAAATTGGTAAGTTGTGGCTTTGATGGGTGATGGGTCAATGAGAACTCAAATCCATATTTCAATGGTTCTATTGAGTGTGGGACGTCGAATTTAGTTGGTTACCATATCTGATTTGTGTACTTGGAATTCCGAACAAATCCAGAGGTTGCATCTGGTGAATCTTTTGTGCCTTGTGTTGTTGTGTATGTTTCTCGTGCCTGATGTTCTCTTCCTTGTGATGGTGTTGTTTCCTTCGAGATCACATAGGCATTGTTTCATGTGCTTCATAATCGCATGGTTGGAATCACAATTGCTAAGTATTAGACCATGTATATTGCGACCACGTGGCCCTTATGACAATCATGAGGGTCAAAAGTCATGGTTGACCCAATTATAAGTTGGGCGCTTTAACTTCCTCTTTGCGACCGTGAAGATAAATGCCTGGGCATAATTAATTTTTCCCAAAATTAGGGTTTCTTTCCCATTTTTCCATTTTTGAACCCTAAGAGCTCGGTGTGGGAGATCTCACCGAGGTTTTTTTAGATTAAGCATTTAGGTAAGTGATTTTGACCCTAATCCTTCATTACCCCATTATTATTATTCCATAATCTTGGCATAAGTTTCTTGTTTTTGATTTTAAAGGAATAGAAAGTTTCTCTTGAATTTGAGTTTCAAGGGTTTGAACTTTTAAAGTTGATTTCAACCGATGTCTCATCCAAAGTTCTTCCAAATCATTTGTTCCTTGGATGAATTATGTCGTCTTGTAAGTACTTCCTACATCTTCCGTCTTTAATTCATTTTTTCAATCTTTGATTCACTCGCGGATTCCCAATTCTATTTTAGTGCAACTGTTGCTCCTTGTTAACTGTTGATTATTTAGATCCAACAATTACTATATACTTTTAAGTAATTATATATGGGTATTAAATGAGAATTTCTCAAAATCATGTCTGAAGACAAAATTGCATTCACTCAACCAAAAAAGATTTCTTTCACGCCCAATTGTAGACATTTGGAGGCTGGGAGCATGAACATATAACATGGTTTCAACATTTGATAAACCAAATATAAGAATGTGTTGATAGGAGGGAGCATTTACCTGTAGAATTTATTGGTCGAGGTACTCATAAGTTGAATATATATATATATATAAGGATTTGCCTTACTTTGATGCCATGTAAAAATTGAATAATTAGCCTTATTCAATAGAAGAAGGTAGCTGATGAGGTAATAAATCCACAAGACCTACAACCCATTCTCTTAGTTAATGTGGGACAATTTAACATAGGTTGAATAAATATATTGTATGCACACGAGTGTACTACCAAATTTGTAGGTCTATTCCAAGATGTATGAAACTAATTATGTAGGTCTACTTCTGTCTTCGTTCCATGTTGTATGATTCCAATGTATTTTGCATACAGAGGATTCCAGTAGTATTTGCAGAGAGACACTGCAAGGACATGTTAAATCATGTGTTTCTTCAGGCTTCTTATGGAAAAGCATGGAAGGTCGAAGTGGAACATTCTCAAGGACAAATTTGGCTGGTAAAAGGATGGAAGGAATTCAGTGACTACTACGCAATAAGCATCAGGCAATTTTTGATATTTGGATACAATGCTCGTGATCATTTTGATGTCACTATATTTGATATAAGTACAACAGAAATTGAATATCCAATAGAAGATATTGAATCAGATGATTCTATGGATTTTTTGGATCATTCTGCTGAAAATCTGAGCCATGGCCCCTTAGTAGAGAAGAGAAGAAGAAAAAGACAAGAAGGGGAAGAACAGGATGCTATTCGAGTGAACCTTCAGACTAACGCTAATGTAATTGAGGAAGAAGAGGAAGATATTCCAGTTAACTTTCAAACTAATGCTAACGCACTTGAAGAAAAAGAGTCTCAAGGTAAGTAATATCCTTAACTGTTTTATTAGATATTAAGTGAATGCATTTAGTAGTAATACATTGCAGTTGGATATCTATTTCAAGAAATAAGTGAAGGCTGCGAGGAGCACGAGCAAAAACCCGAAATTGGTACCAGTAAGACCAAAAACTTATTAGACTATTTAAAATAATTTAAGAGATTGTTTTTAGTGTAGTTAGAGACTTGTATATCGACGTGAGTATAACTTACAAGTAATATCCTTAATCTTTCCTAAAAATAAGTAGCTACTCCCATGTTTCAATTTATGTGATAAAAATTTCAATAGACACATATAGTTTTAAAATGAAATGAAGCTTACTATTGAAACCAGTGATTATAAACATGTCATAACATTAATATATGTGTCCATAAGACTTTTAAAACTTGTGTTCTTAGATATTCCGTAACATTTCGGTAGGAATCATATCATTGTAGTTGTTATACTTATATCAAGCTTGTTGCAGATCAGGAGGTCGGACAAGCTAATCATAGAAGTGAAGAAGTTGGTTCAAAGAATAACAGTCGATACAGCGTGGTGAACTTAACTGGTGACACTCCGTATTTTGAAATTGTTATAAAAAAGACACACACTACTTATATGGTAAGGTTTAATAATTTGTACATTCTATTTTTACATTTTCTAGATTTTTCATTCCTTTACGTTCAAATTATTTTCCTAAAAATCTAATGATCATGTTTGTTTGATAAATATGTTTATTAGACTATCCCAATGAGATTCGCCAAAAGGACAAACATAGTCAACATGAAGAATATGAGGCTGGTTAATGAAGAAGGAATAGAATGGGGAGTGGAAATAGAGTACACTGAGCATAGGGCTATCATAAAAAGAGGATGGACAGAATTTCGAAAAGATAACAAGATAGCTAGTGGTGAGACTATCCGCTTCAAGTTGATTCAGGGTCGCGTTGCTAATGTTTTGCAGGTTCAGAAGATCCCAACACCCCATTCCTTACGATATTATTAGCTACAATTTCTTTGGATTGTATTCTGGCCATTATAGTTCGTCTATGGAAGATGCTAGGCAGATGATATATGTGTTTGCTTTAAAAAGACAGACAAACAATCAAAATATGTATTCAGATAGATTTCTGCTTTAATTGTCTTCATATAACTGCAAGTATATGTATTCAGCAAAGTGATCTAGTAAGCATTTTATTCAGTAAACATTATGGAATGTAATTCTTACTTGTTCTGCAAAGTGATCTGGTAAGCATTTTATTTAGTAAACATTATGGAATGTAATTCTTACTTGTTGTTGTCTTATATATATATATATACACTACTACTATCTTAAAATCACGAACTCCCTAATTTGAATGCTAAATTACTATAATCCCCCCAACTTAAAACACCCAATTTAGTATGTCTTCAATATATTATTAAATTGGGTGTTTTAAGTTTGGGGAATTATAAGGGAGTTCATGCTATTAAGGTAGTATTTCTACTATATTATATTAAAAGTTGACACATTTTCACATGACGGTTGTGACTTCTCCGAAGAGTTCTGACTTTTCAGATAAGGCATAATAATACCTTTTTATACTATCTTTTGTTGGTTATAAATAGAGGGGGTTTTCCACATTCTTAAATAATGAATTTTCTAAGTTTTCTATTCTTCTTCTTCTTCATAAAACAAGGAAGATTTTGAGAAATGTTCAATTATGCAGTGACAATATTTTTTGGGGTCAATTAGATATATCAACAAAAAGATATATAACAATGAGAATGGAATAACTCAACTACACACAAAAAGACTGTAGATAATTCATATCTACTCATTTTCATTGTCTTAAACAAACTTTTTCAACAACTTCTATCTGACAAGATGTTCAATAATTTTTGATTGCAAACTACAAAAACTTGAATAGTCCAAACTAGATTTAACAAGTACCCCTCTATTTCAAATTTATTTGGTTGTACTTTTATTTTTGTTCAGTTTAAAATAGATTCTTTTTATGGGTAGGGGGTGGAGGGTGGGGGGGGGGGGTATTCTGTACTTCTAACTTTCATATGACAGTTTAAGATCACAAATGTACATTCTACATATCCTTAGTTTAATACCAGAAAATTAAAAGTCTTCTTTATTTTTAAAATTTCATACCAAATTAAAAATATACATGTCTATATTAATATATATATATATATATATATATATATTACCTTAAAAGCATGAATAACATAACTTCAATGTTAAATTATTGGGATAAGATACAAGTATCCCCCTAGACTATGACCAAAATCCCAGAGACATACCATAACCAAACTAAGGTCCTATTACCCCCCTTCTCTAATGCATTCTTTGTAATTTTATACACCTTTTAGCTTACGTGACACCCAAACCTATCTCATGCGCCTCAACTACGTGGAGTCACAGAGTGTGTCACATAAGCCAAAAGGTGCATAAAATTACAAAAAAAAATGAGTTAGAGGGGTAATAGAACCTTAGTTTAGTTAATGTGTGTCTCTGAGATTTCGATTGTAACACCTCGCTAAGTGAAAGAGCTAGAATTAGAAAGAGTCATTTTTGGAAAGAATGAAAAATCTGGAAAATTGTTTAAGTTCTGTTAAGTGTGAGTTTTGGGTCAACTTCAACCGACCATAACTCCTAGCTCAGGATGAGTTAGGTGTGATACAATATACCGTAGGAGATATCTTTGAATTATCTTTCCAACGCCACTGAGTTTTCTCAATTTTGAGTTCGTATGAGGGAGATATGCCCATTTGAAGTTGGGTTGTTTAGATAAGGAAAGTCAAAACCGGATTTTAGAAGGGTATTATGGTCTTTTCATTACCCAATTAAACTATTTCATTTTTAGTAAGTTATGTGGGGTCTAAAATGAGTTAGTTTAGTTTACGCAATCAAGAAATACGCTAGGGCTTTGAGAGAACAGAAAAGAGGAGAAAGGAGAAGAGGCGTTCAAGATTCATCAAGTTCTTGCGATTTTGGTTGTGGATTTCGCCGTGGATTCAATCCTACGAGGTATGTGAGTTCACATAGCGTTGGGTTTGTTCACCCATGCATCAAATATGTTTATTTCAGCGTGAATTCGTTCTAAAAAGGTTGAAAGTTTGATGTTCTTGATATGTGTTCTTGAATTTTCTTTCGTTCTTGAATTGGGTTGAGACTGAGGAGTTCTTGAGGTTATTGCATCCATTTATAGAGTTTTTTTGAGTTAGATTCTTATGTTCATGTACTAGGTATCTGAAACTAAAAATGAATTGAGAAAAATAATTGAATTTAGTTAATTAGGGTTAGAAAACGAAAAAGGAAAAAGTCGAGCATGAATTGGAATGCAAGTTCGCGTCGCGTACTTGCTTCCCCAATGAGCAAATTTTCCCTTTGCATTGCGGAAAGGACGTGGACTCCACTATCTCAAAATTTATTTTGCGATCAAATATTAAAATTCATCTCCGCGTTGCGGACTTGTTTCCAGATAGTGATTTCTTGATCGTTTCTCATGTTTAACTATCTAAAAACACTCCTAAACATCATGAGATCATTCCTATCACAAATCACAATCCTTAAATCCATAAATTCAAATTCAAGGAAAGTTAAGAGCCAAGTCTAGAGAGTTCTTATAGTCCTTTCAAGAAGTCTTTTGCAAGTGTTTTAAATTTGTTTTAATGTCCCTCGTTTGACTTAGATTGCTGAAAGAAATTCGAGGCAAATGAATTGACGAATCCAATTTTGACCGACCACATCTTCATTTCTAGGAAAATGATTTAGGTACGGATTTTAGGAATTATGGCCGATCCCCGAAAATGGGTTTCCTACATATCTTAGGCTATAGGAGAATTCAGGCCACTTGTAGTTTGACTCAATCGATTGAAAAGGAAATCTATTATGCAAGATAACCTTTGGTTCTGAAAACGCGACAAAGTAAGTCTAGTTATGAAAAAAGAGGCTTGCAACCTCTTAGCCATGAATGTGGAGCTCTTCACATCCATAAGTAAGAACTTACATGGACATAATTTCCAAAGCTCTTGGTGCATTGTCACTTGGATTGGAAAGTTGCCTCTTGTGGGACCAAAATTTCTGGATGCGAAACTGAAACCGATAAACCTAAGAAAAACCCACATGCCTTCCGATAGGGGTGTGGTTTGATTGTGCTGGAAGTCGCTCCTCAGCTCACGTCCTAAGAGTTTGACACTCCTCTTTGGACTATGTCCCAGTTCGCTGCTAAGAAAAAGTTCCACGTTGTGCTGCATCCTTTTTTATGTCGTCTGCACCTGTGGTTTGTTTTGGAGATTCATCCTTTCGGATGCTCTCGACAAAGACTGAGATAAAACTCATTAGCATAAAAATGTCATTCAAATGGGAGACAATGTCTTTTACCGTGTTGACACTTAATTTCTATCCTTCCACGTTTTGACGTTAACTCCATCAGATTTGACGTGAATCAAATAAAGCTTGTGTCTCATGTTTACAATATAATCTTCAATGTACTCTTCATTTGAATGTCAAAGCAATAAAATAAGTTGATGTAGTATGTCGATGATTTTGTTGATCTCGTCTTCGCAAAGAAAAATGATGCAGTTGATGTTGATTCTCTTGTGATGGGTAAATCTTTCTCTTGCAATGCATAACTCCTTCTCTGGCAATGCATGACCCTTTTCCTTTGCGATGTACGACTATTTTCTCTTGCAATGCATGATTTTCCTTCTCTTGCAATGCATGAATCTTTTTCGCTATGCATGGATCTTCTCTTGCAATGCATGAATCTCTTTTCTCGTGATGCATGAATCTTTTTCCCGCGATGCGTGAATCTTCTCTTGTGATGCATGAATTCCTTCTCCCGCGATGCATGACTTCTTTCTCTTGCTATGCATGAATCTTTTACCCGCGATGCATGCATCTCTTTCTCGCGATGCATGAATTTATTTATTTTTCTCTTGCTATGCATGACATTCTCCGCGATGCATGGCTTCTTTCTCTTGCTATGCATGAATCTTTTTTTTTCTCTTGCTATGCATGACATTCTCCGCGATGCATGGCTTCTTTCTCTTGCTATGCATGAATCTTTTCCCGCGATGCATGATTCTTTTGAGCCTCCCTGATACCGAACGAAGATGATGATTCACCCAACAACATAGGTGATCTTCTGGGTATCTCTTGGACGGCGATATCGTCTCAATCGACAATATAAATAAAAATGTCCCTCGGAGTAGTGGTATCATCTCTTTTGACAATACGATATAAATGACTTTTCGGGTAGTGATATCGTCTCAATCGACAATATAAATAAAAATGACCCTCGGAGTAATGGTATTGTCTCATTTGACTATACGATAGAAATAACTTTCAGGGTAAGAATATTATCATATCTGATAATATAATGCGAATGAATATCTTTCAGGTATTTTTAGTTGCTGAAAAGTAATAATATTTCTCTCTTCAAGGTTTTCATTTGTTCCATCTCCGAACATAATTGCATGTTCATTATGGACTTCGCTTTGCTAGGAATTAAATGAAATAATGTTATTCATATTCCAAAATCTTTGATATAAGCAGCATAAAATATTTCCAACATCCACAGAAAAATTGTCAATTTTGGGGGGCTCTTTGCCCCTTTGAACCTCTCCATATTCATTGAAGGATGGATTATGTTAATTTAGAGGCAAGCTTATAGACCTGCATCCACAGAAAAATTGTTAGTTTAAAGAAAATGAACTGATCTGTGTCGATCTCTTCGGTTATTTGCTCCTTGTCTTGCTATCTTCGGTTGATTTCTCCGATCTCCCGCTTCTTGATAGATAAGACAAAACATTTTTTTATGCAAATATAATTGAAACATGAAGGAAAAGTTTTTAAGGAAAATAGATTTTCAAAAGTAATGTTTGGAAAAAGTCACTGTCAAGTGTCATGTCACGTCAAGTTTAATGAACGTCATTCGGAGTTGGTGTTTTGAGATCTGTCTGATCACTTGTTGGAAATATTCAAAGTTGTTCTAAACTACCGATAAACCCTGTTGAAATTTTGAGGTCATCTCAAAATTTCTGTCCCAGTTAACTGTCTTCGCTTATCTTTAACCGTCGGTGAGCAATCACGAAATTTTTGAGATCTTCTCAAAAATTTTGTCCCAGTTGCAAATCTCAAAGTAACTTCAGTCTAAAATTTGTTGGAGAGATCTTCTTCTTGAGAATTTTTGAGTCCCTCTCAAAAATTTTGTCCCAGTTGTAAATCTCAAAGTAACTCCAGTCTCAAATTTGTTGGAGAGATCTTCTTCTTGAGAATTTTTGAGTCCCTCTCAAAAATTCTGTCCCAGTTTCTATTGTAAAGGAAAAATAGAAACCTTACGGGAGATATGACCGAGCCCTTGTGGCGCCTACGTATCCCATTGAGGCAGGAATCAGGTCAAACGTAGCTCCCCTCGAGAACTAACAAAAAT
Source organism: Solanum stenotomum (assembly GCF_019186545.1). Lineage (NCBI taxonomy): Eukaryota > Viridiplantae > Streptophyta > Magnoliopsida > Solanales > Solanaceae > Solanum > Solanum stenotomum. The sequence continues at coordinate 12,792,799 of NC_064292.1, read as the reverse complement.
AGAAACTTTACAAAGAAACTGACCGAGGCCGACATAGGCCGCTTACGTATCTCATTCTTGAGAATTCAGGTCGAACGTAGTTCAAATACAAGGAAATATTAAAAGAGGTAAAAAGGGGGTGACCGAGGCCGACATAGGCCGCCTACGTATCTCATTCTTGAGAATTCAGGTCAAACGTAGTTCCTTACAAGAGGGATAAAATTCTAAACAAAGCAATTACAAACAAATAGAACGATTACAAAGGAATGATAGAAATACAAACTGAAACTTTACACGTAGTATCTCTTGACAGCATCTGAGTTGATCGGTTTCGTCCATTCAGTGCCATCCATCTCCGACAGGACTAGGGCACCTCCGAATAACACTTTGCGAACCATGTAGGGTCCTTGCCAATTTGGTGCAAATTTGCCTTTATATTCATCCTGATGAGGGAAAATGCGCTTAAGAACTAACTGACCAACTTCAAATGTCCTGGATCTTACTTTCTTGTGAAAAGCACGAGTTATTCTCTGCCGATAAAGTTGACCATGACAAACGGCAACCATTCTCTTCTCGTCAATCAATGTTAGTTGGTCAATCCTCTTGCGAACCCATTCAACATCACTTAATTCAGCTTCTTGGATGATTCTCAAAGAAGGTATTTCAACTTCGGCAGGTATAACTGCTTCTGTCCCATACACCAATAAATATGGAGTTGCTCCGACTAATGTTCTGACAGTCGTTCTGTAACCCAACAAAGCATATGGCAACATCTCGTGCCAACCTCTGCGATTTTTAATCATCTTCCTCAAAATATTCTTTAGGTTCTTATTGGCGGCTTCTACAGCTCCGTTCATTTGGGGACGATAGGCAGTAGAATTCCGGTGAGTAATCTTGAATTGTTCACATATTTCCCTCATCAAGTGACTATTAAGATTCGCTCCGTTATCAGTAATGATGGATTCTGGTACTCCAAACCTACATATCAGGTTGTTGCGAACAAAATCAGCTACAACTTTCTTGGTTACTGACTTGTACGAAGCTGCTTCCACCCACTTGGTGAAGTAGTCAATGGCAACCAAAATGAATCTGTGTCCGTTAGAGGCAGCTGGCTCTATTGGACCAATGACATCCATGCCCCAAGCTACGAATGGCCAGGGTGAACTCATAGTATTAAGTTCGTGAGGCGGAACTCGAATCAAATCACCATGCACCTGACATTTATGACATTTCTGCACAAACTTGCAACAATCGTGTTCCATAATCATCCAAAAATATCCAGCTCGGAGGATCTTTCTTGCCAAAGTGAGTCCATTCATGTGAGTACCATAGGCTCAGGCATGTATTTGTTCCAGAAGCTTTGCAGCTTCACTAGCATCGACACATCTGAGAAGGCCTAAATCTGGAGTCCTCCTGTAAAGGATTTCCCCACTTGCAAAGAAATTGAGGGTCATACGGCGTATCCATTTTTTCTGGTTGAACGTTGCATTCTCAAGATAAGTCCCGTCCTCTAAATACTTCTTGATGTCAAAATACCAAGGCAAACCATCTGGCTCTGCTTCAACATGTGAACAATGGACAGGCCGCTCTTTTACCTCTATATCCAAGGGATCAATATAACTTGTATCCAGATGTTTGATCATTGAGGCAATAGTGGAAAGAGCATCGGCCAGCTCATTCTGTGTTCTGGGAGTATGTCGGAACTCAATCTTGCGAAATCTCTTACACAACTTCTGTATATACTGCACATACGATGTGATTTTTGGATTCTTCACGACCCATTCCCCTTGAATCTGATGAATCAGCAAATCTAAATCTCCAATAACCAGCAACTCATGAACATTCATATCAATTGCCATCTTCAGACCGAGGATGCAAGCTTCATATTCAGCCATGTTGTTCGTGCATTCAAATCGGAGTTTAGCCGCCATAGGATAGTGCTGACCGGTTTCTGACACTAAGACCGCTCTGATTCCTTTCCCTTGATGATTCGCCGCTCCATCAAAGAACACTCTCCAACCAGGGTACGCTTCAGAAATGTCCTCACCCACAAATTCTATTTCTTCATCGGGAAAATAAGTCTTGAGCGGTTCGTACTCTTCATCGAACGGATTCTCGGACAGATGATCAGCCAAGACTTGTGCTTTTATCGCCTTCTGAGTCACATACACAATGTCAAACTCACTCAAAAGCATTTGTCATTTAGCCAACTTCCCAGTCGGCATTGCTTTCTGGAAAACATACTTCAACGGATCCATTCTGGAAATAAGGTACGTGGTATAAGAAGACAAATAATGTCTCAACTTTTGAGCGATCCAAGTCAAACAACAACATGTTCTCTCTAAAAGAGTGTAACGAGCCTCATATGGAGTGAACTTTTTACTCAAGTAATAAATGGCTTGCTCTTTCTTCCCAGTCTAATCATGTTGACCAAGCACGCATCCCAATGCGTTATCTGAGACCGACAAATATAGCAATAATGGACTCCCTTCTCGTGGAGGGACCAACACCGATGAATTGGACAAATAGTTCTTGATGGCATAAAAAGCAGTTTGACATTCTCTGGTCCACTTGGTTGAAGCATCTTTTTTCAATAACTTAAAGATGGACTCACACACCACGGTGGATTGAGCTATGAATCGGCTGATGTAGTTCAACCTTCCTAGAAAACTCATCACCTCCTTCTTCGTCTTTGGAGGAGGTAATTCTTGGATCGCCTTGATCTTGGAAGGGTCAAGCTCAATGCCCCTTCTACTGACTATAAATCCCAACAACTTGCCAGCTGGCACCCCAAAAGCACATTTAGCAGGATTTAACTTCAAATTGTATCGATGCAGACGATCAAAGAATTTTCTCAAGTGAGTCAAGTGATCCGAACTCTCGCGAGACTTGATTATGACATCATCTACATACACCTCGATCTCATTGTGAATCATATCATGAAAGATGGTCATCATAGCCCTCATGTAAGTAGCACCAGCATTTTTGAGACCAAAAGGCATCACTCGATAATGATATACACCTCAGGGCGTGATGAAAGTTGTCTTTTCTGCATCTTCCTCATCCATTAGGATCTGGTGATAACCCGCATAACAATCCACAAACGACTGCATCTCATTCTTAGCACAGTTATCAATGAGGATGTGAATGTTTGGTAATGGAAAATTATCTTTCGGGCTAGCTTTGTTGAGATCTTTGTAGTCAACACAAATTCTGATTTTTCCGTCTTTCTTGGCAATCGGAACAACATTAGCTAACCAAGTCGGATACTGTGTCACTTCCACTACTTGGGACTCGATCTGCTTTGTAATCTCCTCTTTGATCTTTAAACTCAACTCAGGCTTAAACTTCCGAGTCTTTTGTTTTACTGGACTGAAATCTGGATTGATTGGCAACTTGTGGGACACCATATTCGTACTCAACCCTGGCATATCTCTATAAGACCAGGCAAACACATCAATGTACTCTCTGAGCAAATGGACCAGGTCTCTTCTTTGAGTCTCAGTCAGATGGATACTGATTCTTACTTCTTTAACACATTCCTCATCTCCGAGATTCACAGTCTCGGTTTCCTCTAAATTCGGCTTGTGTTGATTCTCGAACTGTCGAAATTCATCCGCAACATGTTCGGGTATCTCATTCTCTTCTTCGCATTCCTCATATTTGTCATCACCTGCTTCATTTCGTTCACTTGGTTCATGACATGACATGACATTGGCAGGTTTTAAATTAATATTACTGAAATCATAAACGAACAAAGTTAGGAAAGTAAAATATAAATAGATAAATAAACAAATTTTCAATAAAAGAGGCTTTTCATTTAAATTGAAAGACAAGCACAAACTTTGGTCATGGCCGAGAGCCATTTTGCCTTTTTTAAACATCACAAGGGAATTTAAAAACTTCAAACAAATAACAATTGCATAAAGGGTGGGTCTCGGGCCTCTTCCGGACTACCACCGAATTTAAAAATAAACAAAAACACATGTCCTTTCTACCCAAATGAGCGGGAAATCAGGAGTGGTGTGGAAGTCCAGTTTTGCAATTGCTCCTCAGGTTTTGCGTCTCGGATGCCTGATGTCCCAGCCTCTTCCTCGATGACCGCATCAATCTCCTCGAAAAGGCCACAGATTCCTTCCCCGAGACCACCATCGTTGACATTTTCTCGTACCGGAAATGACTGGTATAGCTGAGGAATTGGTCTGGCCAATGCTTGATCAATACTCTTATTCTTCATCTCTGCTTCATCATCTGTTGGGATATATCCCAAACCAAACTTTGCTCCTTTGGCGGGGATTTGGATAGGCTCAACAATTCCTTGGAAATGTTTCCCCAACCCGAAACCTGGTTCGAAACCATTCTGGAGCATGACAGTAGTAATCGTTTTGTACACGGCAGGCATAGGAGGCTGTGGAGCCAAGTCATCATCGGTGGCATTTACCAGCTCCACCGTGTAGAAATCACAACCTCGAGAAACCTCGTGAACGACCGGCGCATACCCATCGGAATGACTCCCTTCACCATAAATGACCAATTCCTGGTCCTTCCAAACAAATTTTAACAGTTGGTGAAGGGTAGACGGCACACCTCCGGCCATATGGATAAACGATCTACCCAGAAGTAGGTTATAACTAGTGTTGATATCCAACACCTGGAACTCCATATTAAACTCTGCAGGACCCACCTGAATATCCAAATTTACTGCCCCTATCGTGTCTCTTTGCACTCCATCAAAAGCTCTCACATTGACCTGGTTTTGTTGAACCTTTCCCAAGTCGTATTTCAGTTGCTTAAGAGTCGAAAGCGGACATATGTTAAGACCGGATCCATCGTCGACCAAAACACGATTTATAACTTTTTCCCGACACTTGATGGTGACGTGCAAAGCTTTGTTGTGCATCCTCCCTTCAAAGGGCAGCTCTTTGTCACAAAAGCTGATTCGATGTCCCCGAATGACCTGGTGTATCATGGCTGCTAGATTGTCGCTGTTAGTACCCACAGGCACATAAGTGTCATCCAAAGCTTTCATCAAAGCCTGTCTATGCAACTGTGAACTCATTAATAAAGCCCACACAGAAATCTGAGCCGGCGTCTTCTCTAGATGCTTCACAATCGAATAATCTTTCGGCTGCATTTTTCTCCAGAACTCCTCAGCTTCGGCTTCACTTATCGGCCTTTTTGCCTGGTCCTTCTTCTGCCCTCCTTGAACCAACTCTTCTGGTGTGTAGCACCTGCCGGATCTGGTCATACCCTGGGTAACAGCTGTTTCAATCACAAACTTTGGTCGAGCAAGAGTTTCTCGTGGCACCAAGGCAACAGCCTTCTCGGGCGTCAGAATCACAAACTTTTTCTTCTCTCTAATGCTCAACGAAGCTACAGCCATTTCTAGTTCATCAGGAACAACCGAAACTATTGTCTTTGTCACGCACCAATCGTCATCTGTCTCTATCATATTAATAGTGACGCCCCCATGATTTGGCAAAGGATTACTGTTGACATTGGGCGCGACCGTCTGAAGAGAGACCACGTTCTGATCGATCAGGTCTTGGATTTTATGTTTCAGGTTGATACAGTCCTCGGTATCATGTCCAACACTGTTGGAGTGATACGCGCACCTCTGGTCGGGTCTGTAAAACTTTGAGCTAGTATCAACCGGCTTGGGCCCCACTGGATGAATATATCCTGCCGAAGTTAATCGTTCGAACAGCCTTGTTCGGCTTTCAACAAGCGGAGTGAAAATTCTAGCAGGCTTCTTCTCAAATCTAGGACGGAAGGGATCATAATTGCCTTGTTGAGGGGGAGGCATTTGGCGATAATTTGGAGCATTCGGACGGGGGGCTTGATATTTGGGATATGAGTTGGTTTGGTAGTTTGGTTATGGAGCTTGGTAGTTCGAGGGGGTATTTTGGTAAAGTGGAGCTGGGGTTTGGTACATTGGGGGAGGCGTTTGGTAATTTGTCTGAACGTTGGCACAGTTGGGGGCGGTATTTCGGTAGTGATGAGATGGAGTCTGGTAAACTGAAGGGGGAGTTTGGTAGATAGTAGGGGGATTTTGGTAGTTAGTAGATGGAGTATTTTGATAGCTGGAAAGAGGGGTGTTTTGGTAACTGGTGGGAGGGGTATTTTGGTAATCAACATGTGCATAACATGTCGGATACGAACTCTGTGAAGGTTAAGAACGACCTTGGTATGATGATGATTTTCTTGGGGTCTTCTTCCCCTCATAAGAGATAGAGGACACATCCTCTCTTTTCTTCTTCAACAAGCTCGAAGATCCGGGCGAGGCAGCAACACGGGCAATCTTCCCGGTTCTCAATCCATCCTTGATAATCTCACCTACCTTGACTATCTCAGCATATTTTGCTCCAACGAGCAACATAATTCTGTCATAATATTCGGGCTCCTGCACCCGCACAAACACTTCAACAATTTCCTTTTCTGACATAGGAGGTCTAACTCTAGCTGCCTCCTTTCGCCATCTATATGCAAATTCTCTGTAACTCTCGGTCGGCTTCTGCTTCATCTTCTCCAAGGAGTAACGATCAGGAATGATCTCCACATTGTAGGCAAATCGCTCGATGAAGTCCTTAGCCAGAGCATTCCAGTTAGACCACTGTCTCGTCTCATGAGACGTAAACCATTCTAGAGCCTCTCCGCTCAAACTTCGGCTAAAAAGCCGCATTAACAAAGCTTCGTCTCTCCCGACTCCCACGAGTTGGTCACAGTAGGCCCTCAAGTGTGCCAAGGGATTCCCCGTTCCTCCGAAGATGTCAAATTTTGGCACCTTGAACCCTTCAGGGAGGTCCAAATTCAGATGAATGCACAGGTCTTCATAACTCAACCCGGCGACCTCAGGAATGCAATTCAACTCCTTCATGGCTTTTCTGATTTCCTCCTTCGTATCTATTTTGGCGGTCTCTTTCTTTAACCTCCATTCTCTCTCCCTCTCCTCATAGTAGTCGAGCTCCGAACCATGGGTGTCATGCTCATTGGGGATCGGTATTTGGAAAGTGGTTTTTTGTGGTAGTGGTGGAGCAATAAAGGGACTCTGGCCATTTAAAGGGGCGTGATAATTTTGGGGAAAAGTCTGGGGGCTGGTATATTGGTTTTGGTGAAGGAGGGAAGTGTGTGGGTTATTAGCGTTTTGACTGTGAGGGGGTAGGCCAATTTGGTGGTTTGCATTGAGGGGAGGAACTGGTGCTTGGAGGTTGGTATTTTGAGGAGGGGGTGATGTTTGATAAGAGGTTGAGACGTAGTGGGGGTTTTGGGTGGTAAGGTCAATGATGGAGGAATTACGAGCAGGGCTTAAAGGCGGGTTCTGAGCTTGTTCCACGTTAGGAGGGGGAATTTGAGCTGGAGGTCTTCCGTCTGGTTGAGTGTTGATAGCAAAAATCGGATGAGGCAAATCGTGTTTCCTTTGCATCTCGACCCTCATCTCAGCAATTTGTTGCATCAACTGTAGGATCAGTTCATTCTGATCAGCAAGGGCGGGTTGAGCCACCACGACATCAGTAAGGCTGATTTCTTCGTTGTTATCACCCATTGCTGCTTCTCCCTTTTGTGAACTTTGATTGGGGAAGGAATCTGTAGGACCTTTTGATCTAGTGAAATAAGGATGATCAGCCAGCTTATCGACACAGACCAGTTCTAACTACCTATTGAGAAAAACAACTCAAAGGCAAATATGTTAGTTTTGATTCGGCACAAATAATGCAAAATATCATATAGAAAGCTGATAAACACATAAAAGTTGCTTCGTTTGAGAACATACTAACCCACGAATAATGGGGACTGACTTTTGAACAAGCAGGAATTTGCTCGTTTTTATGTTGAGGTTGGTGACTCAGAAAGGTTAAATTGCGTTGATCTAAGGTCTTCTTTCTGCCTCTCTGGGCATTTGTTGATCTGAACTCAATGTTTCATTGTAGAATGAAGGGAAAAGAAAAAATTTTAAAAGATAGGGGTCGGGCCTTAGAAGGCTGTCTACGTATCTCCCAAGGAGAATTCAGGCCCTACGTAGTTCGAATACAAAGGAAGTTTCATTTTCATTCATTCATTTCTCGAAGATTACAAGGAAAGTGAAAAACAGGTAATAAAGCTCCTAAAAGATAAAATGTGCCTCTACCCAAGCCATTCTTTTCTGATTGTCGAATTAATCACGGGGGTAAACTCATATGCTTCGAGGGTGGTTTTCTCATTCCCTTCCTTCCACCGTCCCTGAAGAGGAGGCCTATAGACAATTTCCTCCCCAGTAGCTTCTTCAGTAGTAGCTTCAGGTCTAGCACCTTTGGGATCACTGTTGGCGGCCTCTTGGCTGAAGAAAAAGTGTTTTCCACGTGGCTTCTGAAGCATCACGGTTATCTCTTTGAGGGCATCGCACTTCTTCCGCACAACAATTGTCTCTTCATCTATAACAACACATTTTGTCATCTTTGCTGCCAATTCCACGTCTAGTGCCGCATTTGTTGTTCGTGCAATTGCGGTGGCAAACTCCACTTCTATTCTTCTTTTTCTGGTTTATTGGATCTCTTGTCTGAGCCGCTGTAATTTCATCCTCAAATCCTCCTCGGTTAGGTCTATGTCTATGCCCTTCCCTTTTCCCATCTTAGCAACAAATTTACCTTTCCTGAGATAATAGAGTAATGTTTTAGGATTTCGTAGTAGGATTTTTTATTTTTTTTTTTGGCTGAGAAACTCAAGACTCATGAAATTTTTGTCGGACTTTTTGGTAGTGACTAGTATTCAGCATTGTAGAGATTTCAGAAATTTTTTGAAAAGGAGTGGGCTAAAAATGTCCTCATTCAAAGCAACGTACCACAAAAACAGTTAAAGCACACAAGTAAACAAACAAAATCGTGTCCTAAACATGCATGTGACCCTTTTTGTGCCAAGGGTAGGCCTAGCGAATCGAAGGATGTATATGTCTTTTTAAGCCAATTCATTATCCCCAAAATATTTCATTAATAACATTCAAAATGTTTGACAAACATAAAAATTTGGGAAATGAGTTCGAAAAGTAAATTACAAAACAAAGTACAAATAAAGCAATCCCACGCAGGGGACGATAACAAACTTCAAGCTCCTCCTGATCCTTTACCAAGTCTGGCCCTCTTGGCGATGCTGACCTCTTCCCACATAGCATATCTGTTCGCCCATAGGTGATCTCTTGCCAACTGGCCCCCTTCTTGATGTCTGAACCTTTCGACCGACTGAATCTGTTGCTCTATGCTATCATCTAGTTCTGACATACATTTTCTGGCTCTTCGTAGCTCCTGCTTCAACTGAGCTATGACTTTGGCATCCTCTGAATGTCGACGTTGATGGTCCAACTCATTCTTGTCATACTTCTCCTGGAGTCGATGAAGTCGAATTTGATGTTTGGCCCCAACATTTGCAATAATATGGGGAACATTTGGACCAGGCTCGACAGTACTGGCGAGGCTCTTCTTTAACCATTCTTTGTAATCCTTAGAACATTCTGGACGGAATCTGTTTGGTACCGGCTCACCCAATACCCTTCGGGTCTTCCATGTTCTACGTATGTCTTCAGCATAAGAGACTCGTCCATTTTCATGATCGGTTGCAAATTTCTTCATGTTCGCAATTTGGGGAATCTCCTGTTTCCCTCCTAGTTGTCTAAGGACTCGACCGGGAGCATATGGTCTAGTCCCTCTTAACCCGGCAAATATCAAGTAAGGGGTCTTTTCCACTTGAATCACCATTTGCTTTGTCACCACCAGACTTTCTATCGACCACTGCACATTTTCCTCTCTTAGCCCTTGAAGTCTTGGATACCAGAATTTTAAACCTCCAGTTTTGTTACAATGATTATGGTACATCCACCAATCATGACCTGCAAACTGGTCTGATCATCTCAACGGATCTAGTTCTTTCAGATTATGTGTTTTGATCAAGTGCCTCATCATCCATCATTGAAGTATCAGGTTGCATCCCTGAAAGAAACGCTCTCCGCTTTGACACTTGTCCAAAGCCCTATAAATGTCGGCCAAAATCATGGGTGCCAAAGTGTAGTACTTAGTTGCTGACCCGTAGCCCACCCCATAAAAGATAGCATGAGTGACCATTACTACACTCGAATGGATAGTATAGTTTGGTCCCTGGGGAAATACTATCGTCCCAAGTAGGCATATCGCAAAGGCAAGAGGACGTGTCTCCTTCCATTTCTCTTCTGAGACAAACTCTTCTTTGAACTTTTCATAGGCTCTTGCACGTCTGAATCGGTAATAAAGCTTTCGAAGCGGAATGTTTGGCCCGGGCAGCTTGTCCATCCAATCAGCTTTGACGAGTGACAGTTTTTCTTTAATTTCAGCAAAATCCCATGTTTTTGGGAAAAGGAGATCTGTATCGGGTTAGAACCTCCTTTTGTTGCACATGCCAACACTTTCGTAACTTGCCAGGACTTCTTCAATAGTTGGCGTCATTTCCACTTCCCCGAACCGAAATACCATATTGTCGTTGTCCCAAAACTTTACCATTGTTCCAATTAAACTGGGCCAAGCCTCCATTTCCATCAATGACGGGAGATTGCCTATGTGTCTTTGAACTTTTCTCTTGTCCCCGTTGTTCATGAACTTCCACCAAACTTGGAGATAAGGGTCAGGTATGGTCACCATTTGGGTTCTAAGAGGTTCATGTACTAGATTCATTCTACAAAAAAAAAACAGACAAAGGTAAGTTTCCCCCGCCCCCATTAGATAATTGATTTGTTTTAAAAATACATATACATCCTTCAATTAACACATAAATATGATTGTCTCTTTATTGGCAAGATGGGCCAAATAGACACAAGGTGGGCTTCTAATGGGCCCAACACGCCTTGGGTGTTGGGTCAACTTAGTTCAAAATGCGCTAAAAGTCGGGATTTGGTTTCGCTCTACGCTAGTTGACTAAGAGTGGCTTTTGAGAGACCGGGAACCCAAGTGGACAACTTAGGCTGGAATTCACGACAACTATTGGACGCATGACGAACCAATAAATTGCCGATCATTCCGAAAAAGGGTTGAGTATAAAAAAGTCCGATTGCGGTTCTGCAAAACCGTACTTTAATATACTATACATACAAGAGAATATGTCATGAATGCAATGACAGTTATATCAATTTAAACACGTTGAGAGCAGATAAACGATTTAGCAATTAATACAATTAGTCAAACAAGTCAAATCTTATGGTTAGAACTTAATTAAATCCCCAGCGGAAGTCGCCATTTTTGTTGTGTCGTAATTTAACTATTTCTAGAAAAATCACCTTTTGAAATGTTCTAAGTATAAAACAATTTTAGAAAAATACTTAGAAAAGAGTCGCCACTTAATTTTTAAATAAATTAAGAAAACTTGTAGTTTTCAAAGATTTAAACAGAAAAAATCATTTGAAAATACCAAAGAAGGTTCGGGGTTCAATTTACACTTCGAGAAGGGTTTAAGCATTCGAAGTGCCCGCTAACATGCGGTTGACCTGTGACTTGACTAAAATATTTGACTGTTTTTAGAAAAAATAATAATAATAATAATTTAACATAAAAATATATAATAATTTACACTATTCGGTTAAGTTTGAAAAATAGCTAAGAAATGAACCATTTATATTTTGATCTTTTTGGAGGAAGAGACCTAAAATGAAAAATATTTGAATTAAGGTGCAAGCGATTAGAAAATTAATAAAACTAGACTAATTAGAATTTATTTAATTCAAAATTAAACCAATTTAATAAACATGAAACCCATTTCTTATTAATTGGTTAACCTTTTTTGAGAAAATGACTTAAGTAAGTATATATATATATATATATATATATATTTTATTATTAATCAATTGAAAAGGTTCTCACTAACATTTTTTAAAGTTTATTAGAAGAAAAAAAAAATACTTTAACTTAGAACAATTGAAATGAGTGAAAAAAAAAAAAGTGGTTTAAATGGAGAAGACCCTTAAAGAACATATCTAAAGAAAAAAAATTAGGGAAATGATTTAACATGAAGATATATAATATTTTACGATATTCGATTAACTTTTGATAAAAATAGTTAAATAAAGGATAATTTTTAATTCTTTTAGAAAATAGGATCTTAATCGAAACAACTTGGTCAATTAGGAATTTAACAAGATTAGATTAGTTAAAATTTGTTTACGTCATTTTTTATTTTTTTTTAGAAATAATAATTCGAACCCACTTGGTAGATAAACCAAGAAATTATCTTAATCTAATTAAAGATAAGTGAAAGTTTTGACTTTTAAAAAAAAATATTGAATAAGTATAAGAGTTAATAAGAATGAATTATTTTTAAAGACAACTAACATAAAGAATATGGTTCATCTTTTGGGGAATTTAATTAAATTAAATCGCAATAAAAAAAATTAGATAAATGAATAATCACACAATTAGATAAGTTAGGTGAAGAGGAAATTGAATTTGGGCCTCTCTTGGGCATAAATTCGCTGCCACTTTGGGATTTAACCCAATTTCCCTTTTTGTATATATCTGTTGTATATTCTTGTATACGGGTCGGATTTTGACCAATTTTCTTGTATATTGAACCGTATACCAAACGTATAAAATCCATTTCTTCCCCTGCGACCTGTATTTTCGTTTTCGAACCTGTATATGGTATTTTAGTACGTATGCTAGTGTATACAACATGTATATCAATGTATACATGTTGTATCTCAGCCCACTTTCAGCTTTCCAGAACCTGTTAATCCAATTTCAGGCCTTATTTGGATGCTTTCGACCTGTACACCTGCTCTCGACGGCCTGGCCGACTCAAATGACAAGGAAAAGAGCCTTTATGGCTCGACTTGGAAATGCAAAGAAGAGAAATCCACCATGTACTCGGGAGGGGTTCATACAACAAGCAAAAAGAGACAGCATCAGCACTCGAAATAGCGAAACAAGTACAAAAGAAACAACCGAACATGTCAAAACACCAAGAAAAGAGCAAATGGGCAGAAAATATAAGTCATGAAGGATTATAGCTTGCGCGAGATAAAATTTACTACATAAAAATCCAAATCAATCCAAATATGCATCACCAAAGGCATGCTTGACAAGGATAACAATTCAATACATGCTTACGGGAATGCTTGAATCACATAAAAACGAATAAGGAACGGACATACAATGACTCTAATACATACTCAAAACAACTACTAATATAGCCAAAATAATTGTAGAGAAAGAGAGAGCAAGCCTGTGAACTCCTACATGTTGGATGTGAACTCCTACATGTTGGATCGAGAAGGGAGCAACCTAAGACATACTCTTAAAATGCGACGAAAACTCATTGATTTGGATAAGAGTTAGTGAATTAATGCCTTTATCACAATCTAGCCTAACCAAACACATACTAGTCAAACAAATATGTTGACTCTAGCTTATTCATAGTTAGGCAAGAAATAAAATAATAATAATAATAATAATCAGACCATAACAATTAAATCTTCAGCAAATGGGCTACTGCTACATCACCAAAAATAGCTAAACAACATACAAATCATGCTAAGAAATATACTTTCCAAAGAGACCAACAAGATGACGAATCGTAAGGCAGCACAACAATTCCAAATTAATATACAACAGCATAGCATATGCTTCAGCCTTGCAACAAAATCATTCGATGCCTACATATATATTTGAATGCTAAAACCGAGAACAAATGAGAAACCACCTCTAATACGTACCCAACTCTCGATTAACCATGAGAAGTCAAACACACTCAAGCGATCTCAAAATCAAGGAAAAATCA